>NW_008349068.1:7835168-7858829 GCF_000622305.1 Nannospalax galili | reverse complement strand
TTTCTTTTGTAGTTTCTGATTCTTGTGTGAGACTCAAGCCTTCAAGTGTAGATCTGCTTCTTTTTGTGAACTTTATGTGTCTTTGTGGTTTGCTTTTGGGGCCTGAAAAGCTGGTTCCTCTAAGCTTCCAGTTCTCTCTTTTGATTTTATATTGGAGTACCCAGATTGCTTTTGTCTTTAGGAATTCCCAAAGACACCAAGTCAGATGAGGATCAGATGCTCTCAGCCTTTCTTCTAAGGTCTGGATCCCTCCAGGAAAGATTTTGGCCTCAGGCATTTGGGGGTTGAACTGTCCTGGGAGCCGGGCCCAGGAAAGATGCTGGTCTAGGGCAGCTGATGGCCATGCCACCCAGAGATGCAAAGGAAGATGGGGGCAAGACGCGGCCCCGAGGACTCCTGGGGACTGCACTGAGTAGCTGGGTTGGTCCCGGAGAGAGGCCTGCAGGTCATGCAGATCCAAATAAGCAGCTGAAGTAATGGATTTTAATACTTAAACATTCAAATGGGTAGAGGAAACATAACATTAATGGGAAGGAAGCATGAGGGTCAGAAACATATACATTAGAGAAAAGTAATGAGAAGATGAAGGTGATTGCATGTCAGTTAAAAGATAAATCCATAAAGTTCAGGTCATAATTGGCAATATAATGAAATCTTATTTCTCATATCTAGACAAAGAAATAACAGAAAATCATGTCCAGGACTTAATTACAAAGGCATGGAGCTCCAGAGGAGACTGAGGTCTCAATCTAGGCAAATTTTAGGGTCCACTCATTGGAAAGAAGTGGGTCTCTGAAGCTGGGACTGAGGACTTGTCCTCATGTACTCAAAAACCTTGAATCCCAAATCCCTGGAAATCAACACTTAGGTCCTTAGAAATGCCTGCCCCTTCCTTTCTGTTAAGGGCTATCATTCTGTAGTTATCAGATATGGAGACCTCTGTCTTAAAAGACAATACTTACTCTTGTTCCCTCACTTCAGGCCGTAACAACAATAATTAGGGGTAAGTCATGAAATAGTATAAGGTGAGCAGTACTGAGTTTACTAATAGATGAATGGAATATACCACTACCTGCCCCACCACCAAAGAAACTTCAAAACCTGACCCTCGAGTACTGACAAAAGACATGATACTATAACAAAAGGCATGAGGCTATAATAAACTGAGCTCTTAAAGTGCTGCACCATGAGGAAAAAATTATAAAGTTAAATAGGGATAATTCATCAGCATAAAGGCACTCTCCATGGCACAAGGTTTACCTGTTATAGTTTGAATCTAAAACATCTTACACAGGTGCATTATTTGAGCACTTGTTCCCCAGCTGCTGCACTGTGGGTGTGGGGAGGGATGTGGAATCTGTAGGAGGTAAGGCCTGACTGGTAGAAGTAGGTCAGCAGAGACAGACCTTTGAAAATTATTACAATGGCCTTTAGTTCAAGTGACTCTTTGCTTCCTTGTCATCTGCCTTGTGATTATTAGTGTTGTCAACTTGACAGGATATGAAATCATCTAAGGGACAAGCCTCCAAACACACCTGTGAAGGATTGTTTAGCCTCTGGGAAGGCCTATGAGGGATGTCAATTTGGTTATTAGGAGTGGGAAGACATACCCTAAAAGTGGATGGTACCATTACCTAGGCTTGGATCCTGGACAGTATAAAAAGGGAAAAGACAGCTGGCACTGTGGTACATGCCTTTAGTCCCAGCACCTGGGAGGCAAAGGCAGGTAGATCTCTGTGAGTTCAAGGTTAGCCTGGTCTACTGTGGATACAATGTGACTAACTGCTTTAGGCTCCTGTATCCTTGACTTCCTCACCATAATGAATTGTACCCTTGAATTATGAGCAAAAAATAAATCCTTTGTCCCTTAAGATGCTTTTGTCAGGGTATTTTTTATAACAGCAATGGAAAAGAAATTAAGACACATGTGAATTGCTGCTCTAACAAAGCTGCTCTACAGCTTCTCTACACATCCTACATGCTGTGATGAAGTGGAACTTTGAGTCATAACAAATCTATCCTCCTGTCCTAGTTTCCTTCTCTATTGCTGTGTGTTGCTAAAATTCCTTCTGTAAGTTGCAAACGCTGTCGGGCCCTCTCCTCCCTCCATCCTTATGACAAACCGAGGTCTAATTCCTCCAAACTACAGTTTGGATAATCAGTGAGTTTATTTGGGCTTACTTACAGGGAAGTGGGTGAGAGGTAACTTACAGGAGTGTGGGGCCTCCCACCAACAAGGCCCCACTGGTAATTCTCCGTATCCTGACTTCGCAGCAGCCATCCAGAATGGTGAGAGTCCCTCCCTACAGGTTTCTCCACTTAGGTGCCCTTAGTCCCTACCCCTTGTGAAACTCAGGTGACTGGTTGGTTGGGAGGTGTGGCTGACTCTCTCATGCCCTCCTTTCCTCCAGCGTATCAACAGTCAGGTTTGTTTGGAATGATCCTAATCAAGCAAGTCAACCACACTTGGGAAGAAGGCATGTCTGTTGACAGCTTGACATTCAGAGGAAAGTTTTATGCCATGCTCCACCCCTTCCTCTGGCTCTTACATTCTTTCTGTATCTTCTTCTGCAAAAGTCCCTGAGACTTGGAGGGAGTGACAGATATAGGACGACCCTCCCTCCACTGTGGTGAGATACTGAACTCTTGGGTCTTTTCATTATCTGTTTCCAAGACATGGCTGTTGGCTCATCTCAGTGGTATTTCTCCTACTATAAAAACACAAATGAAAAGAAGCGGGAACATCTAAATGAACACTGACTGCTATAATAACTTAATCAATGGGCATAAACATAAATGTTTGGAAGGATCCTGAGCAGGTGTATCGCGTCCATCTAACAAAACAACTGCAGTAGCTTCCCCACTGGGGCCTATAATTTCTCCTGCCATCAGAGGTTGGCCTGACTTACAGTACCAGATGTGTATTTCTCCCCAAGAAGCAGAACCTACACCCAATTGGAAATTTAAGTGTTGTACATATACTAGTTGAGCCACTATTGCACCAGCAGGCACATCTTGCTTAGCAAGTCAATAGCACAACGCATGGGGGTCCGTCATTAAGCAGAACTTTGGGGGACCATTCTCCCCCAGTGATTCTGCATAGCACTTCCTGGCACTATGAAGGCCAGCCATCCAGCAGTGGGGAGTTTTTTGATTCTCCTTTTCCCACACTCACATTATGCAGTGTCTTCAGCAATAGGGTCTTACCAGCTGCTTCTGGTGTGTAAAAAACATTAGTGGCAATAGCATTTATCATTTTGGGGGCTTTGAGGGGCTCCCTGACCAACAGCTCATAGTGGGGCAACCCACCCCGATACTGGAATTTTATTTAACAATTGTGAAATTTGGGGGAGCCTTTATTTTCCTTTTTCTTACTCTTTGACATCCATCGGCTCAGGCTGTTGTAGGTTTTTTTCTAACCGTCCTGGATATCACTTGTGCCTTACCCAACCATAAAGCCCACAAGAATTTCACAGCTATACCCAGCCCTTGTACCCTTTGTGAATTTATTTTTTATTCTTGTTTCTTCAGGTGTACTTGATATCTCTCAAGTGGGTTTCATATCTGTAAAACACATAGACATTAGCTTTATATACTAAATCAAACATAAACAAGCTCTAACACAGTATGGAAAGATTTTATCCATTTGTATCAACTGTTTTCTCAAAAGATCCACATTGGGTATAATACCATGGACAAGAGGCATTAATCTAGTTAGCTTTTTACTATTCTTAGTAATTTTGGGGGGTTATTTGGTATCCTGGAGTTTTTATATGGAGTCTCCCTGTATTTCTTTATCCTTGATAAACTCATTGGGGCTGGCTCAAGCTGCTTGGCCCTGCACAGGGCCAAGGAGGAATAGAGCCCCTCTTTCTCCTGCTGTACCTGTTGGTTCCCTGGGTCAGGTAGGCCCTGGGACTGACTCCCGGTTGCAGCCATACCTGTTGTCTCTCAACACACCTGGCTGCTGGGGGAGGCCCTGGTTGGGCAAACTGCCTCCACCCCTAGCATAACCTTTCTCAAGAGAGAAATGTACCCTGTTTAATCTTGAGGGGGGGGTCATTATTACCCCTGGGAAAGTTTTTTATCTTCTGTATGCCTTTTGTGAACCGTTCCCCTGGTTTTAAAGCCTTCTAGAAGCTCCCTAGCACAGAATTTGGCTTTTTGTCATTTCTTTCTTTAGGGACTTGGGCTGGACACATGCCACATTTGCTTTCTAATGAACCAAACAGACCTCTTTCTCTGCTTTGTTTTTTGTTTTTTGTTTTTTGTTTTTTGTTTTTCTATTTCTTTTAGGTTGCTTTACTATTTTACAGACATATTTTACATGCTGTTCTAAGTCACTTAGATCTGCCAAAGTCTCTCCTACTTCACAAAATCCTGCCTCACTAAAGGACTCAGCAAAGTCATTAAAGCTCCATACTAATCTTGACCTCTAGCCCCTGCTATCCATGGGAACCTCCACTGGTGATGACCAAGTATCTCTAGTGGCTTGCACAAGTCAGTCCATCAGAGACTGATTTCCCCTGTACTGCCTCAGGTCATGCAGCCTATGTCTCGAGGACAGATGGGTAGTTATATTGCTCAGCTTTGATGCTTCTGTAGCACTTAAACTAATATTTGCTCCCATGTCCCATATCCTTACAAGCCAGGTGGTGAGGGGTTCCTTCATTGCTTGTTTGAAAGTCTTCTCTAGTTCCAACAGCTCCAGTGTAGAATATTCTCTGATTGTTGTAGTCTCTTGCACCAGACCATTGTTAAGGCCTCCATCAGCATGCTGAAACATGGATTTTACCTTTCTTTGCATTAAAGGTCAAATCCGAAGGGCATCTTTAGCTATTTCTAGGTCTCTCCCTTCCTCATCACTTTCTACCTTCTCCCATGGGTTCCAGGTTTTGGAGTCCCAGGACAAGCCTTGTATTATCCAGCTAATTGGGTTTCTCATCCCTTTCTGGCCCCCTAGCAGTAACAAAACGTCAGGCCAACACCTCAATCTCTTTTTCTCTTTTATGCAATTTGCTGGCAGTGTCGGCAGCCAATACTGAAGAGGCCAGCCTCACATCCTTTTCTCGTTGCAATTCCTCTCTTGCACTGTCAGTCTCTCCAGGCTACCATCTCTGCCCGGGACAGATCTCTTATTATATAAAGCAGTGGCCAGGCGGCCTCTTCAGCTGCTTGCTGAAACGTCTGCCCATGGTGCACTACTCGCTGGACTTGCAAAGTTTGCTCCAGAACTTCTGCTGTCTTCAAAGTATCTTCATGCTTGTGTGGTAGACCCCATCACTCAAGCAGGTGTGCTACTCCATACTACCTACAAGAGGCTGTCATCCCAGGATTTCCCCCATGGATATCATCTGCCTAGGTGGCATCCGTTAGTTATCCATCTCACTATACACTGCACTATCCATGCCACTGCTACTACCCTACCAGGCCTATGGGGCTAGCCCACCATACAAAAATTTCCGCTGCCTACACTTCAGTAGTTGGTCTCCTTTCCCATATCAGAGACACCATTGCTCGTCCCAAATTCATCCTCAGTTTTGTTGTATCCTGCCATGCTATGCCAATTGTTTCTAAAATTTCTTCTGGGAGGCACAAACACCTTCTGGCCCTCTCCTCCCTCTGTCCTTATGACAAACTGAGGTCTAATTCCTCCAAATTACAATTTGAATAATCGTTGAACTTATTTGGGCTTACTTACACAGCAGTGGGTGAGGGGTTACTTACAGGAATGTGGGGGCTCCCCCCCCACAAGGCCACACTGGTAAGTCTCTATATCATGACTTTCCAGCAGCAGTCCAAAATGGCGAGAGCCCCTCCCTAAGGGCTTCCTCCACTTAGGTGCCCTTGGTCCTTCTTCCTTGTGCAACTCCAGTAACTGGTTGATTGGGAGGTGTGGCTGACTCTCTCAGACCCTCTTTTCTTGCAAAGCATCAACCATCAGGTTTGTTTGTAATGATCCTAAGCAAGTGGGTGCAACCAAGCTTGGGAGAAATGCATCTATTGATAACTTGACATTCAGATGACAGTTTTATCCTACACTGTGATAAAACATTGACCAGAAGCAACTTGGGAAAGGAAAGAGTTGGCTAACAGGTTACAGTCCATCAGGACTTAGAAGCAGAGGCCATGGAAGAATGCTGCTCACTGACTTGATCCCCTGACCCTTGCTCAACCTGCTTTCTTATACAACCCAGAACCACCTGCCTAAGGGTGACATCACCCACAGAGAAGTGGGTCTCCCCACATCACTCACAATCAAGAAAATGCCTCATGGACTGGAGAGATGGCTCAGTGGTTAAGAGCACTATCTGGTCTTGCAGAGAACCTGGGTTCAATTCCCAGCAACCATGTGGTGGCTAACAACCGTCTGTAACTACAGTTCCAGGGAAATTCAACACCCTCCTCTGACCTCTGCAGGCATGCATGCAGTATACTTATATACATAAAATAAAAATAATAAATAAAGGAACAGAAAGAACTTGGGCTGAGTGTGGTGACACACCAAAAAAAATAAATAAATAAAAATGAATTTAAAATGTGGGGACTTGGAAAGACGATTTAGTGGTTAAGAGCACTTGCTGCTCTTCTAGAGGACCTGAGTTCCCAGCACCCACACATCAGGATGATCATAACCACCTATAACTCCAGCTCAAGAGGATCCAACACCCTCTTCTGTATTCCACAGGTACATACATACAGAGAGAGAGAGAGAGAGAGAGAGAGAGAGAGAGCACACATACACATAAATATTTTTTCAAAAGCATTTGGGCCAGGCATGGTGGCGTACACCTTTAATCCCAGCACTCTGGAGACACAGGCAGGTAGACCTCTATGAGTTCAAGGCCAGCCTGGTCTAGAGAGTGAGTTTGAGGCCAGCTGAGTCACAACATAAGCATTTGACCATAGGAATTGAGAAAGAAATGTTAGAGTGAACAAGAGAAATAGTTGGAAAAGGGACTAACAGGTCTTAACAATTAGCATGCTAAAATAAATATTTTATATGAGGCTGGAAAACTCAACAAAGTGTATTGAAGGACACTGTTTGTTAAAATGATAAAGAATAATATTACTATACTTACCTGGCAGGGGAGATACCATTATCAAAGAGGTGGTTTTTCTGGGGCAAGGCTCACTCATTGCACTCTGGTGTGCTAACCCCTGCAATTTCCCCAAATGCAGGAAACTCAGCTGCATAATTTGTGGTAGTGGGGGACTTCTTTTGCACTCTCCCTTGTAAAAAAAGAAAAAAAGAAAAGAAGGAGGAGGAGGAAGAGGAGGAGGGGGAGGGGGAAGGGGAAGGGGAGGAGGAGGTTACAAAGGGCATCAACGTGATTAAAATGTTTATTGACATCTATCTACTGGAGGCACAGCTTGGCAGCAGCAGATATTATAAACTGAACTGAGTCCTTCATAGAAATGGGGTTATCAGACCTTCATTTAATAAAGACCAGAATGGGAGGGAACACGTAACCATGGAGAACAACATGAGCATCAATACTGTGATGAGTTCCAAGGTCGGAGAATTAAACAGGGAGACCCAACTTCCAAATATCTGTGGAAATAGTTCATAGAATAACAGTCATAGCAGTAAAATTGATGGCAAACTAGCCATGTACATACTTATAAATTAAATCTAAAGAAAGCAAAAAAAAACATCAAAAAGAAGCTGAGGGAAATACAAAATAGACTCACAATGAACTTAGTGTCAAGTTCCAGATATGAACCAGCTCTTTAGACCCCACATCCCTTGGGTTAAGGAGAAGTTGAAACACATCAGTTTTCCAAAATGGCCTTCTCAGGTACCTGGAAAGACCTTTGGCCATTTAGTTACATAGCTGAAAACTGTTAGTGTTGATACAGGAGGCCCAGAACTTTGGCAGAGCACTTCTATTGGCACTGACGCTTATGCAGTCCAGAAAATGAGGGGACCTCAGACTGGTTCACTCTGAATTCATAGGTCCATGGCTCACTAGTGGTCATTTCCTCAGTTCAAAATGGAAAGAGACACAGCTGGATTTTTTTGAGTTTCCATGTCTTTACTTTGGGCTGGGATATAACATTTAGAGTGAGTGCACTGATTTCTTGAAGTCCCTGTAACAATGTGCCACAGGCAGAGGGCTTGAAAACACAGCAAGTATTGTCTCACAGATCTGGAACCTACAAGTCTGGAATCAAAGTATCTCTGTGTTCATTACTTTTGAAATATGAGAGAAGAATCTGCTCCGGGCCATTCTCCTTGGCTTGTAGACATGTTTTCTCCTTTTCACTTCACATCTTCCTTATCATGTCTTTTCTCCAAACCTCCCTTTCTTATAAGGAAATTGGACATAGTGGATTATGGGGCCACCTTACTTGTAGCTGATTACATACAAAAAACAGCCCTCTTTCCAAATGAGGTCAAATTCTGAGGTACTAGAGGTTAGAACTTCAACATATAAATTTGGGGTGGTACAGTACATAACTGAACCTACAACAATAAAGAAAACCAGAAATCACCCCACTTCCTATACCACAATGCCCAGTCAAGATAGTAAATCAAGCTCCTGGTATGGTACAATTGTGATTTTAGGCTTCATAAGCCCTGCCCTGCTTCTCCTCAGGGTCCAGAGTTCTTTGGAGTGTTCTCCTCTCTAGTTGCTGGCTATTAAAGGATTCCATATTCCACCATCACTGTGTGGCTTTCCTCTGTGTCTCTTGTGCTATTGCAATAGTGGAAAATGAGAGTGAACTTCCACAAATTCAGCACATAAATAGCAGATTGCAGTTACCTCTGGTACAAGATGGGCAACTAGTGACCTGAAAAATGGGCTGTTTCCACCTCAGTCAAGGACTATGATTATCAAGTTTTCATTTTCCTGTAACAATAAAGAGTGTACTTTACCATTTGACTTCAAGACTCTGTCCATCCTCTCCTCTCTGCCAAGGGACTTTATGAACCTCTACACATCACATTATTCTACTATTAAAATGACATCTTGGAGCTGGAGAGATGGCTCAGTGGTTAAGAGCAGTGACTGTTCTTGTAGAGGACCTGGGTACAATTTCTTGCATTTACATGGTGAATGACAACAATTGGTAACTTCAGTTCCAGGGGATCCAACACCCTCATTTGCCTTCCACAGGCATTTTGTGTCACTGTTGCACTTACATTTATGCAGACAAAACACTCATGCACATAAAGTAATAAATAAATAAATAAATAAATAAATAAATAAATGTTTTATATAAAAACAAAATGATACCTTGTTACTCAGTTAGATGAGCAAGAAATGGAAATTAGGGAGGCTGGAGAGATGGCTCAGTGTTTTAGAGAGCTGGCTGCTCTTGCAGAAGACCTGGGTTAAGTTTCTAGGACCCACATGACAGCTAACATCCATCCACAACTCCAGTTCCAGGGGATCTGACACCCTCTTCTGATATCTATGGGCATTGCATGACATGAGTGCACTTACATACATGCAGACAATACATTCATACACATAAAATAAAAATGATAAATAAAATTTTAAAAAAGAAATAGAGCCGGGCATGGTGGTGCACACCTTTAATACCAGCACTCAGGAGGCAGAGGCAGGCAGATCTCTGTGAGTTCAAGGCCAGCCTGGTCTACATAGTGAGTTCCAGAACAGCTGGGGCTACAGGGAGCTCCTGTCTCAAAAAGACCAAAAAAAAAAGGAAAGAAATAAAAAGTAATATATTTTGAAGGATGGTTTATTGGATCTCCAAGCACTTAGAGTCCTCCACATTAGTGACGGCTGAAAGGACCAACAATGTGAAGTGTGTTAAAACCTACCCTCCAAAGTGAAGGATCAAAATTTATCCAGGACTTCATATCTCAAAGAAGAAAGTGCAAGATCTAGAAGACCTCTTCCAGCCCTGGACTGGTCTCATACAGCTTGGACCAAAATGCCAAGTAAGAAAAAACTGCTAGCCAGGCATGGTGGCACACACCTTTAGTCCTAAAACTTAGGAGGCAGAGGCAGATGGATTTCTGTGAGATCAAGACCAGCCTGATCTAAGCAGCAAGTTCTAGGCTAGAGGAAAGGGCTCTTCAATAGGTCCCGGCTATAGTGCCAGCAGCTGCACCACAGAGGATATGGGATTTAACAGATTTCTATATAACTAAGGTATCAAGCATGGGAAATAGCATTATGTAGAGTTTATGGCAAGGAAAAATTATGCTGGAATGAACTGGGCTAAAGAAAAGTTTTATGAATGAATGGTCCAATCTCATGTGAAGAACTATGTTGTAACTATTTGAAAGGAGGAAGAAAAGTCAGAGCCTGGCCTATAGATGTGTTGGCTTGATACACAGGTAAAGGCAAAATGGAGAACAGTCTCCACACATGGGTGACTATCCTAGTTCCATCGTTAGGTGTAAAAAGTGAAGTGTTTTAGGCCAGGAGTGGTGGCACAGGCCTTTAATTCCAGGACTCTGGATGCAGAGGCAGACAGATCTCTCTGAGTTCAAGGTCATCCTGGTCTACATAGTGAGTTCCAGGCCAACTGGAGCTACAGGGACACCCTGTTTCAAAAAAAAAAAATGTGCTACTGAATAATTTTACCTTTGTGACAATTCTATTTCTCTCTGTGAATTAGCAACTTGGCACTCTAACTTTATACATCATTTCTACAAAATTTGATTAATATGATCCTCTCACTGCCAAGATCCACCTTGAGAACTCAGAAATGAGATCTGAGAGTCTTAAAGGCAGAGGATCAGTTTCTGTGTGATAAAGAATTCATCAAGGCAGTATCTTTTGGAGACTTATCTAGAAAGCCAACCTTCTTTCTTCCCTGTATATGTTGCGTTTTGTACTATATACTGAGTGTATTTCCTATGACTCAGATTTACCAAGGTGTTGAGAAAACAAAGTAATTATATACTCACTGAACCGCTTATATAAAATTACCTTATATTTACTTTTACTCTAAAGATGACCTTTATATTAAGTTAAATATTTATTGAAGAACTTCTACATCTCCAGCTTCTGATAGACATTAGGGAACCCCAGAAAATATACTACATGCATCAAACAGCAGCATATCTGACTTCTGCAGCTGATTGATTGAGATTACACATACACAAAACAGGAAAGGGTGAAATATAAGGCAAAGTTAGGCACCCACTGGAACACTCAGTATTAGTTCTCTCATGCAGTATTACTGAGCACTTACCACATGTAAGGCAAACATGGTACTGAACATGTTGTAGTTGTACAAAGTCTGTTGAATAAAGGTATTTTTAAAACTGGTAGTAGCTACCATTTCTTTGCTAGTGATTGTGACTGGGCCTATGCCAAATGATTTCTTTTTTATTTAATACTTTTGTTTTATGAGTCTGAGTGTTTTGCCTGCATCATTTAAGCTCATCGCTTGTGTGCAATGCCCGCCAAGGCCAGAAGAGGGTGTTGGATTCCCTGGAACTGGAGTTACAGACAGCTATTAGCTGGGAACCAAAGGGTACTAGGAACCAAAGCAAGAGCAGCAAGTGCTCTTAATAGCTGAGTCATCTCTCCACCACCAATTTATGTTACTGTAAGCACTAAGCTCAGCACAATTTGTTGTAGCATCAGTAGAAAGCTAATACAGACAGGAACATAGAATGTTTAAGCAGTAAAGGTCCTACTCTCCATGACTGGGTCACAAAATCTGATGTGGGAACAGTTGTGGGACTGTTCCTCAGGGCATTCCAATACACACTCACCCTCAAACAAAAGTTTTTAGCAGGAAAGTGAAAGAGGAGGACTCAAAATTCCTGCTAGAAGTAGATCATGGAAATGTATACTTGAATCTAATCACTTGGGAGGCAGAAGCAGCAGAATAAGAGTGTGGAGCCATCCTGAGCTATACAGTCAATTTTCGAGAGAGAGAGAGAGAGAGAGAGAGAGAGAGAGAGAGAGAGAAAGCAAAAGCTGTTTCCTTATTCTCCTATCAACCAAAATTAATCATTGTAACTAAATACATTGGGAAAAGTCAAAATTTTACTCAAAAAATTATTCTCTACCAGGTATGTGGTGCACACCTTTAATCCAAATACTTGGGAAGCAAAGGCAGGTGAATTTTTGTAGGCATGCCTTTCATAAAATGGATACATACCTGGACTAATGACTTTTAATTAACCCCAGCAAAGCTATGTGCTCCTATGTCTTGTAACTTGGGCACCTGATCTTATTTCCTGGGAACCTCAATTTGGTACTCCACTCAAAAAGATAATTAAGGAACAAATTAATCAATGACTTAATGAGGTATGCTTGAAAATTAACATATCAAAGCGCTGAAAAGACAGCATACCCACCTCCATTGGGCACAATGAAGACTTTGAATGAATGAGAGATCCTAGAATTATGGATGAAAAGGCAAGATAGTCTGTTAAGATTAGAGTGAAATAAAACTTCCCCCGTTGAAGCTGAAGAAACCAGCTTTTATTTTTGAATAAAATTATGGGTGGGCCTGGACTCAAAGACAGAGTTCCAGAAACGGTTCCAGTAAACTGTTCTATCAGCACAGTTTCAGGAGACAAATGGTTCCAAGAGGTATCTAGGGTAACAAGTGTCTGAGTTTGGGCCCATTCTTAAAAACTAAATTTAAGAGTTAGGCTATTTGTTCAGGTAATTATAATGTTGAACTCTGTGAGTTCCATCCTGGTCTACATAGTGAGTTACACAGCAGCCAGGGCTACATAGTGAGATCCTATTTCAGAAAAAAAAAACAAACAAAAAAAAACAAACAAAAAAAAAAACACACTCACAAAGTATAATTTTATCAAGTAATTTAAAAAACACAATTTTATGAATAGGCTTTTACCTAAACAGATTAATTACTTCATCTACTATACATGAGTTGCTTTATGAGCCTTTCTGTGCATATATGAAGCTGTCATCTACTTATTTGTATTCATTTTATTTGATAATTAGCTATGAAAAACAAAACCCCTCTCCATACATGTCCCTCTAAACTCACCTGTGTTTGTTTCAAAATCCTTAAGAATCATCTCATCTTTTTTTTTTAATTAGATTTCTAACTCCTTGTACTCAATTATCAAATACCACTGAGTCTTAACATGTCTAAGAATCCTTCAGAGGAGGTGACTTCCTCCAACACACATAGCCTGCATCATGGAAATCACAAACAAGATAGAGTCTTCATTATCAAAAACCTGTATCCCCTGATACCTGATCAGAAATTTGTACATTTCTCTGTAGCTGTGCCTCACTCCATCTTGTTGTATATGCCCGCATCTCTCTCAAGAGGCCAGCACTTACACCAGGAACAAGGTCATGTCTATTTTTTTCAGTGGAATTCAATAATTACATGTTTATGCATGTGCGTGATTGACTCAACCTGAAAACAAGGATAAATAACAGAAAAACATTTTAGAAATCAAAGTTAAAAAATAGTAATATTGTTGGGGAGGGGTTGGCTGGGGAGATGGCTCAGCTGTTAAGAGTATCTGCTGCTCTTACAGAGGACCCAAGTTAGGTTCCCAGCATCCACATCAAGCAGTTTACAACTACTCTAACTCCAGCTCCAGGGGATCAGATAGCCTCTTCTGGCTTCCATGGGCATCCCCTCTACAATGACATGCAATCACACCAACACACATACATACACATAAATAAAATAAATCTGGGACTGGAGAGATGACTCAGTGGCTAAGAGCACTGGCTGTTCTTGCCGAGGACTCAAGGTTGGTTCCCAACACTCACATGATGGCTTACAACCCATCTGTAACTCCAGTTCTAGGGGATCTGATACCCTCTTCTGGCATCCTCAGGCATTGCATGATGTGGGTGCACTTACATGCAGGTAAGCACTCATACACATAAAATAAAAATAAATAAATAAAAATAAATCTTTAAAAAATTTCTAATATGGAGAAAGCACATTATACTGGGAGGATTAGACTAGATGTGGATGGAAGATGTGACAGGGTCAAGGCCATATGGCTAGCAACCATTTTAGAAGGCCATGTTCTCTAGCTGTCTCCTATGTAGATGGAGCCAAGTGAGGCCACATGCAGCCACATAACTAGTTATGACCCATGCAACATGAGCTAAAGGAATGCAGGCCAGGGTGGGCTTGGTGACAGAAACTCTTAATCCCAGCACATGGGAAGCAGAGGCAGGGGGAGCTCTGTGAGTTTGAGGTCAGCCTGGACTACATAGCTAGTTCCAGGCTAGCCAGAGTTACATAGCAAGGCTCTGTCTCAAACAAGAAAAAGAAAAAGAATGCAGGCCACTCCCAGCCTGCCTGCAGGTTTCCCTTTAGGCTCTTGGCTCACCCTCTTTTGCTCTTTTCTGACAACTCTGGGAGATCTCAGTTACAGAGATTGAGGTCATAAATGAAAAATATTTGGATATTTAAATGTCTGTATGATAGTTGCACACCGAAGTGAAGAAAATTGGAAAAAAGATTAAAGTCTGAATGTCCCCAAGAGCAATAGTACAGACATGGAGAATTTAAAAGTCAAAGGGTATAAAGGAATAGCAGTTTGGTTTGAATATACTATGTTGGTTGGTGAAGACAAATTAAACTAAACTACAAAGCAGAAAAATTACAGTTACTGTCTAGTTGGTTCTAAATTATTAAAAACTATCTCTGAATCCAAAATTTTTGGAAGTTGTATTCTGAATTTTATCTTTGGTCATCATTTTGCATTTTGTTTTTATTTTTCCTTTTTTTTTTTTTTTTTTTTTTTTTTGGTCTTTTTGAGACAGGGTCTCCGTCTAGCAGTCTAGCACCAGCTGTCCTGGGACTCAGTATTTAGACCAGGCTGGCCTTGAACTCACAGAGATCCACCTGCCTCTGCCTCCCCAAGTGCTGGGATTAAAGACGTGCACCACCACACCTGGTCATAAGGAATGTTTTCTGAATTTGTGTGTCATCCTTGCACACGGGCCATGCTAATCTTCTCTGTATCATTCCAATTTTAGTGTACATCCTACTGAAACAAGTACTGGTTTTTGCTTTTTGAGACAGGATCTCACTCCATAACCCTGGCTGGCCTGGAACTCACTATACAGACGGGACTGGCCTCAAACTCCCAGACATCCCACAGGCTCTGCCTCTTGAGTGCTAGGATTAAAGGCGTGTGTAATCATGCCTGGCTTTTACCTCATATTCTTGGTCACATACATTATTTTTATTCTGGAGAAATAATTCTTAGAATGAGATTTTTTTTTTAATTTTTTTATTTTGGTCTTTTTGAAACAGGGTCTCCCTGTAGCCCCAGCTGGCCTGGAACTCACTATGTAGAACAGGCTGGCCTTGAACTCACAGAGATCCCCCTGCCTCTGCCTCCCAGTGCTGGGACTAAAGGCATGCACCACCATGCCCGGCAGAATGAGATATTTTTAAAAATTATTATTGCTGGGCGTGGTGGCACACACCTTTAGTGCCAGCACTCAGGAGGCAGAGGCAGGTGGATCTTTATTTCAAGGCCAGCCTGTTCTACATAGTGAGTTCCAGGCCAGCTAGAGCTACAGGGAAACCCTGTCTCAAAAAGACCAAAAAATGAAAATAAAATAAATAAAAAACATTATTTTTTTCCTACTAACAAAAAATGAAATAATAACTCTACCATAATCATCAAATTGCTTAATATCACAGCATCCCTGGATGTCAATAATAAATAATAGTAAATAATTAATCATTGATATTTTTTTACTAAATACTAGCCAGGGTGTGGTGGAACATATCTATAACTCAGTAAGTGGGAAGTTGAGGAAGGAGGATTGCTGCATGCTCAAGGCTAGTCTGGGCAACATAGTAAATTCAAAGTCAGCCTGGGATGTATAGTGAAAACTTGTTTCACAAAAAGAAGACAGAGGCCTAAGAGACCGCTCAGCAGTTAACTGGCTGCTCTTGCAGAGGACCAGGGTTCAGTTTCCAGCACCCATGTGACAGCTAACAGCTGTCCCTAACTTCAGTTCCAGGGAATTCTACACCTTCTTCTGGCCTCCACAGGCATTGCAGACCATAGGCACCCTTACATACCTACAGACTGAACATTCATCCTCATAAAATATAAACAAATACAGACCAACTGGGGCTAAAAGGAGACCCTGTCTCAAAAAGACCATTAAAAAAATATATGTATATAAATCTTTTTAAAAGAAGATGAGGATAAAGAAAAGAAAGGAAGGAAAGAAGAGTTCAAGCGGAGGGAGGGAGGGAGGGAGGGAGGGCCAGGCATGGTGGCACTTGCTTTTAATCCCAGCACTCAGGAAGCAGAGGCAGGTGTATCTCTGTGAGTTTGAGACAAGCCTGGTTTCCATAGGGAGTTCCACGCCAGCCAGCACTACATTGTGAGACCCTGTCTCAAACAATAAAAACAAGCAGAGAGAGAGAGAGAGAGAGAGAGAGAGAGAGAGAGAGAGAGAAGCAAAGAAACAAAGGAAAGAGAAAATATTCATTTAGAGTGAAGACACCTAACATTGACCTCTGGTCTCCACACACATGAACATGTACACATCCTATGCAATACACATTCAGACAAATAATAATAGAATCTAGACTCTGGAATATTTTTGAGTCAGCTGCAAATGTACTTTTACCCAAACGTCACCAAAGCACTTATTAAGAGGACAAAGACAGAAAGAGGGTTTAAAAAAAAAACAAAAACAAAAAAAACTTAAATGAATTGTTTTGTGCTTGTGCTTGCTTATGTATGGTTTGTAAATGCCAGATAAATGACGAATGTTTGAAACTTGTTTTCTTAGAAATGTTCTTCAAATTTTGGGGAAAAAGATAGCTTCTAACCATCTCAAACTTTTCCACAGTTGCTACTATCTGCCAAAAAATGTGTGTGGCCAAACAGGTTAAGGTTCATTCAGAAGAGTGGTCACCTTGAATAAAATACTTGCTTGAAACAAAGTTGAAGTAATTAATTCCAGTTCCATAGATCCCAATAAGAGAAACCCAGTTTACTACTCCCAATGAATATTGATTCTAGATAGAAAACCAAAACTTGCTATTGTTTTAGTGTCTTTACTTGCCAATAAGTATATTATTTGTAATCAAAGTTCAGAATGAAATACTATGCTATTTCTGCCTTTTAAGAGCTAAATAAAAAAATAAAGACGCTTGAATTTACCCCTTCACTGCATCCTCATTTAAATTCTAGAATCCTGGTCATAAAAATGAGCTATGAACTTAATGGAGTAATGAACACTTGACCATGGGACCAAGAATTACATCTGCTGTAGGAAGAATGTTCAAAGGTAATAAAAAAAGAAATATAAACACTAGTTTTCCTCATTGCAATTCAATTATTAAAACTCCAAGGATGTTAAATCCAGTTTTAATCTTACAGTAGTATGCTCATCAAAAGATATTGTCTAAAGAAATGCATTGGAGCAGAACAAAGTCTCTCACTCTTTCTCACTGATGTGTGTGTATGTGTGTTTGCGTGTGTGTGTGTGAGAGAGAGAGAGAGAGAGAGAGAGAGAGAGAGAAAGAGAGAGAGAGAAGACATTGTTTATCAACTCTGACTACCTAAGAAGTTAACATTTTGCTTTAACTTTCATTAGCTGCCAACATGGCATACTATATAGCATAGACAGCCCATATCTTATGAGAAGTAGTAGGTAAGTGAAACCTCATAATGCACATAATACTCAGAGACCATCATATCCCTCTGGGGAGACAATTCTTACAAGGAAATTATCATGAAGCCAGGCATGGAGCATGCCTTTAATCCCAGCACTCTGGAGGCAGAGGCAGGCAGGTCTCTGTGAGATGGAGGCCAGCCTTCTCTACATAGTGAGTACTAGGCTGACTGAGGGCTAGGGAGACGCTGTTTAAAAACAAGAAGAAGAAAATCGTAATAGACTGAATATCCCTCATTTGAAAATCCTCCAACAAAAATGTTCTAACAACAGGCATGTTTTCAGTGCCAACATGCTATAACAAGTGGAAAGTTCCACATTTGGTTTCTTTCAGGAAAAAAAAAATTTATTATTTTTATTTTATTTGTATAAGTTTATTGCCTGCACATATGTAACTGCACCCATGTCGTGCAATGCCCACAGGGGTCAGAAAAGGGCATTGGATCCCGTGGAACTGGAGTTAGGAAAGTTTGTTAGCTGTCATGTGGGTGCTAGGAACCAAACCTGGATCCTCTGCAAGAGCAGCCAGTGCTCTTAACTGCTGAGCCATCTCTCCAGCTCCCATACCTAGTTTCTTGATAGGTCACAGTCAAAATGCGAGTACACTAAAAATGTTGCGTAAAATTAACTTCAGTCTATGTATAAGGGGTATATAAAACATAAGTGAATTCTGTGTTTAAACTTAGTTCCCATTCCCAAGATATCTCAAATGTACATCAAATATTCCCAAATTTGAAATCTGAAACCATCCCTAGTTCCAAGCATTTTGCATAAGGGCCTGTATCTTTCCTTGAGAACTCAGAAGAGTACTCCAAGAATATCCTTCGTATTTCTTGCTGCTTTCTGCCTAGTAAGTAGCCTTAGTGAATTGAAGGCCATTTATCCTTGGTTTGTAGCCTCTAGTTGACCTGAAGCTTGGATTTAAATACAGCTTGTATGCAACTTCAGGCAAGCAGCCAGAACCCAGGAAGCTGGGATGACGGCAGAACACCTCTCCCATGTTCTGCAAGCTTTGGCGCTGTTTCTTCAAGAGCATTGGTAACAAGCATTGCCCTGGGATACCGAGCTTAAGCATGTACACCATGGCAGCAGCTCCCAAAAGCTCTTCATCTTCTCTCTTTTTTTAAGTTTAAGAGAAATTTTACTGATTCAAGAATTTCACACAATGAATTTTGGTTATATTCAGACCTCCTCCCCCATCTCCACCCTCACCCTGCATCTCCCACCCCTACCCCTGACTTTGTGTCTTCTATTTGCATGTGAAAACCCCATTCATCATACACAATATGTCTGAGCTGGATGCCAAAGAAATCATATCTCATCAGAATGTGATCTGTATCAATGATCTATAATTCTTACACTCAGGTACACCAATGTAAGGGCCCACTCCCTTCCTTTGTACTTGGTTTTAGGTCAAGATATACCCAGGTTTCTTGGAATGGGATTTTCACTCCTAAATTCTTTTTCTCTTACACACTGTTAGGAATGTCAAGTGTGGATTTCTCTGTTTTTCAATGATTGGAAACACTTGGTTTTCTTCATCAAAGTTAGTTTTTCACCACCCTTGCATGCAGGTTACACTTTGGCTGTTCCCAATCTTCACCCAGCATAATGATCCCACTGTGCACCAAGGCATTCTCCAACAGGCTAATTCCCCTCAGGGTTTCACTGTGGGCAAAAGCAAAAGCTAAGCCCTCACAACAGGCAGCAATTAGCTCATAGACCTCAGAGCCAAGATTCTGTTAGTAGCAGTTGGATGTTTTGTAGCTTCACCTGACAGCTTTACACAAATGTCCTCTTGTTTATTTTCTGAAATCTATAGCCTTCTCAGATTCCTAATGTTGTCAAGGACTGTCGTCAGGTCTTGACAGCCACTGGATAATGATTATGGTCTTTATGGTCAGCTGACCATAGGTACCACGGGGGGAACATGGGTGGGCAGTCCAGCTCAGCTTCACCTCCCTGTTGCACATGGGTAGTCATGCTGGCTCAGCTCTGCTGATGTGTATGAGCAGCCAGACTGGTTGGCTCTGCCCTGCCTGTGCACATAGGTTGCCATGCTAACACAGGTCTGCAGGTGCATGTGGGTGGTCAGGCCAGAGGGGTTCCACCTGTGCATGTGGGTGACCAGACTGGCTTGGCCCTGCCCTACTGATGTGTAAGTGGCCGGACCAATTCCACCCTGCTGATGTCCAAGGCTTCTTGGTTTCCCAGTTATTATCCCTCTCACTTGCCAAGTTCTGAGTGATGAACTTTGAGATCAATATAAATGCATCAAGATTCTTAATGAGATGAAGAGGTCCAGAGTCATGTCTAGGTCCTTGTGCTAGGACTCCCCATTGCCACCATTGAGATCAATATAGAAGCACCTATGATCAGCTAACTATATTCATCTTTTCATCTCGTATGACAAGGTCCCTTATATGGTCCATCAGACACATTCAATCTCTTGGGAGCTGGTGTGCCCCAGGCCCCGAGACCCAGGGTGTACATTATTTTTTCCCAACTGCCTCTCTTTATGCCCAATGTTCATCATTAAAGTTTCATTTTCTTTCATTCTTTCTTCAACTACATGTGAAAACTTTCAAGTCCTGTGAAGTAAAGTTCTCAGAAAAATTCTATATCCTGGACTGAACTTCCTGCAAGGCTGACCAGCACTTCGATGACTGTGGAGCTTTGGAATGTTACTTGTCCAGCGCTTATTTACAATTTATCTTGGGCCATCTTTAGTCCCTAAATAGGCACTCTTTGCTCACCTCTGTTTCTGACTTAACATCTTGTGAGTAACAGATAAAAACTTTTAGGAATTGTATTGACTTAGCAAATCCCTAGTTCCCACCAACCAAAAGGCTAGCAAGGCCATCAGACAACGTCTCAAGTCCTATAGCTGAGACTTCGCTTTTGCTGTATCTGACTATATAATGCTTCTACCAATGTATTTGAAAAGTGTCTTGACTTATGACTTTTCTTTGCTTTGTTACTATAAAAACTTCATGAAACTGCTTCCACGCTGGAACATGGAATTTGGGGAAACCTGAATCTGTGTTCCAGGGACATGGTCACTCATATTTGGCTCTAGAATAAACTACCACTTACCCCTTTGAGATGAGAGTTGTGCTTTTGTGCCAAAAGTCCCTAGGACCAGGAAGACTTGGGCTTGGTTACTCAGGCAGGAGTGGGTTGTTTTCTCACTAATTTTCACAGAATTGTGAAGTTTTTCTCATCTCTTCAACACTCTCAAGCATGAACCCCAAATCCAGACTCTATGTTCTGAAACTATTTTGAAAAACAGGTTGTTGGGCTGGCAAGATAACACTTGCTGCCAAGCCTGATGACCTGAGTTTGATATCCAAAACCCATATGGTAAAAGGAGAGAACCAGCACCTACAAGTTGTCATCTGACTTCCACATGGGTTATTTGGCATGTACACACACACACACACACACACACACAGAGAAAATGTTAATAAAAGAGAAACTGGTAGTTAAACTATAGAAATCTTTACCAAAAATAAGATGAGGTTAAGGGGAAAATGTTTTAAGAATAAGTGTTTGCCATGAGCCAGACCTTTTGCAATACTTATCCTCATAACAATTCCTTATGATATTCCATTTTACAGTTGAAAATCCAAGATGTACTTCTAATATTAGTGAGTACATGGTTCCGTTGACATCATTGACTAGAGCACTTTGTGCTCACTTCATCTTCTTTGGTGTATTGGTATTACCACGTTTTTCTCTTCTAGTCTTCTCTCTATTATCCATTCTCCTTCCAGGATCAAAGTGCAAACAGTAGGTAATTCACTTATGAGTAGATGCAATACTTATTTTCATTGCATTATCAACAGCTGACCTATATTTATTTGTTCTGGTCTCCTCCACAATCTATGTCAATCTGTACAAATACACACTCCCAAAAACACAAGCTGAAGGCGTAAATGGACAAGCAAATGAATAGAACAGAAAATCTATCAAATCTGTGTTTTGAAATGTATGGGAATGTATATAAGACAGGTAGTATTTAAAATGAGAGAAAAGATAGGTTATTGCCATTTACCTGTTTATGTCACCCTTCAATATTCACTTGTCGCAAAATTCTGACACTCTAGGGCATCAGGAATGCCAGGCTTTAACAAATGACTAGAGAGAGCAGAGCCTCTATGGATGGAATTGGGGTCTTTATAGGAGACCTTAGAGGCATTGACCACATTTTATCACAAAGGGAAGATTGCTTCTATAAAGGGCCCTCATAGAACACTGAGTCTGCTGATAACCTTGATCTTGGACTTCTTAACCTCTAGAGTTTAGAGAAACAAATGACATATTTATTATATATACCTAGTCTAATACAAAGGTTATTAGGCCACCCAATTTATAGCATTATTTTATTATAGCTGCCCAAACTGGTAGAGACAATAATTCAACATATGACGCTGGGACAAAAAGTCTGAGAAGAAAAGATTGCTCAAAAATGAATCTATGGGATGTTATAGGTCGGAGTTTGCAAAAAAAAATCACCACACCACTTTAAGAAAAGTAGCAAGGAGTATGGGAGGAGTCAACAGATAAGCAAATACTTAAGGAGAGAGTGTGGAGCAGGAAAATACTTTATTGTCTTGATTGAAGAATGGAAGGAGTTCTGATGAATTGGAGAGGGAAGTGGGAGTTGGAGGAGTCCCTGGACAGCTAATTTTAAAAACAAAGAACACAGGCTGGGAGTGGTGGTGCATGCCTTTAGTCCCAGCACTTGGGAGACAGGCATCAAGGCCCGCCTGGTCTACATAGTGAGTTCCAGGCCAGCTACAGGGAGGCCTGTCTCAAAAAGACCACACACCAAAAAATAAATAAATAAAAATAAAAAACACTTTTGCATTAAAATGTAAACAATGGGCTGGGTGTGGTGGCCACACCTTTAATCCCAGTACTCTGGACTGTGGAGGCAGAAGCAGGTGGATCTCTAGGAGTTCCAAGCTACTCTGGTCTACATAGTGAGTTCCAGGCTAGCCAGAGCTGCATAGTATGACCCTGCCTAAAACAAAACAAACAAATGGAGACATAATATAAACTTTTTCTTTCAGACAATTTCTCATTATATTATGTAGTCTAAGCTGTCCTTGAATTCATGATTCTCCTGCCTCAGTCTTCTGAGTTCAGGGATTACTGACCTGAATCTCCATGTCAGGCTTGAATTACTGACTGGGTTTATATATGGATGTATAACCAGACTTGGCTTCAAAAGCTGGCATTTCAATCAGGTTCATAAAGAACATTGAAACACGTGGTATTTGCCAACAGTATTACAGAAAAAGCCTGACCAGTCTCTGATAGATAAAAATGTTGGAGAGAGTGAGTGGTGGAGAGCATGAGCGGATGGATGAGGCACCAAGGCACAGATGGAATTCTCAGCGGGACACAGATTTATTTCGCACGGGGCACCTTTCCCGCAGGGAAGGGAAAGATGTCAGGGAAGGGAAGGGAAGGATGTCAGGGAAGGGAAGGGAAAGATGTCAGGGAAGGGCAGGGGAGGGAAAGATGTCAGGGAAAGGAAGGGAAAGATGTCAGGGAAGGGAAGGGAAGGATGTCAGGGAAGGGAAGGGAAAGATGTCAGGGAAGGGCAGGGGAGGGAAAGATGTCAGGGAAAGGAAGGGAAAGATGTCAGGGAAGGGAAGGGAAGGATGTCAGGGAAGGGAAGGGAAAGATGTCAGGGAAGGGCAGGGGAGGGAAAGATGTCAGGGAAAGGAAGGGAAAGATGTCAGGGAAGGGAAGGGAAGGATGTCAGGGAAGGGAAGGGAAAGATGTCAGGGAAGGGCAGGGGAGGGAAAGATGTCAGGGAAAGGAAGGGAAAGATGTCAGGGAAGGGAAGGGAAAGATGTCAGGGAAGGGAAGGATGTCAGGGAAGGGAAGGAAGTCAGGGAAAGATATCAGGGAAAGATATCAGCCCAGGGGTTGTGAGCTGAGACTTTATATATGGGGGCTTTAGGGTGTGGAAGGGGGGAATGTTTGGGGGAGAAATCAGGGAGGGGGAAGCAGGTAGGATTAGGGGCTG
>NW_008349068.1:7820243-7834728 GCF_000622305.1 Nannospalax galili | reverse complement strand
GAGGGGGGGAATGTTGGGGGGAGAAATCGGGGAGGGGGAAGCAGGAAAAGCCTGGCTCTGTTCAGTCTGCCAGGTGGGATTAGGGTCTGGAAGTGTTTACTTTTTCCCTCTTAAGATGAGAGAAAAACAGCTTCTAAAATCTCTGGTTATCAGGTAGAATCTGCTTATCCTATCTTTGGAGATCAGAGGAAAGGCAGGCTGCTTCTCAGCAGAGTTTGTTTCCCTTGACTTCAAAGGTCAAGGTGAGGTCCCTGTTGGGGAGGGGGGAAACTGCTGCTGTTTGGAACCCTAACAGTCTCTTTCCTCAAACACCCTCAAAAGGAAGAGGACATGGAATATACACTAAATGGGGTTAAGTGTATAGGATGATCTATCTTGCTGTAATCTCAAATGACCACTGTAAGAGTCAGAAATAGAGAGTTATTTTCCCCCCAGATGCTCTAAGAGGTTAAAAAGTTTTATATTTGTTTGGTTTATGTTCAATTTTTGGTTTTGGAGGGTTTTATATATATGATGCAAGATGTAGTAGTAAACATTATAGGGAATGGGGCTGCACAGTGGAAACCCACAGAAGTGCACCACCCATCACTTGTGGAGGACCATAGATGGAGATACATTTGTCATCACAGTCACTGGGGATGAACCACTTCCCAGTCACCCTGTCTTCAAATTCATTTACATTAAAATCGTTCTGCAGGGGTGGGTGGGGAAGTGAGGGGTGTGAAGAGATGGTTCAGATGTTAGGAGCACTGACTGCTCTTCCAGAGGATCTAGGTTGTTTGGTTCCCAGTACCCACATAGCAGCTAACGACCATTTGTAACTCCAGTTCCAAGGGATCTGGCACGCTCTCTGGCCTCTGCAGGCATTGCATGCATATGGCGCACTTATACACAGGTAAAACACACATAAAGTAAAAATAAAGAAAACATTGATCTTCTGGCAGCCAGAAAATTTGCTCAGGGCCTCCTTGCTCTACAGCTTGGTGTGTATATACATGATGACCTGGCCAAGGCTAACTGTAGCCACTCTGCCCTGGGGCTTCCCAAAGACACTCCCAGGTCCCTTGGGGCAGCTCAGATAAACAGGCTGTCCACATTACCAAAGAGACTGCTGTTTGCAGCCATTGCACACCAGGCCCAATGAAGAAAGGAACCTGGTCTGCTTAATTAGCTACAGAGGTATTTTTTATTTAGACTGAAGGTCTACGGATATTTACCTGTTTTTTTATAACAACTCAAATTTTTTTAAGGTGTTTTCTTTTTCTCCTTAGAGTTTGCTCTGCTTTTTTTCTCTGTCCTGCAAAATATAGGTATTCTAATTGATGACAATATTGACATTTATTGTTTATTGTAATTCTGTCACTATGCTAACCACTTGACCTCCATTAACTGAAAAATCTTCCTCAAATCCCATGATATAGATGCTGTTACTCTTCAATTCCAAATGAGTGTGTGAGGTTTAAATAATTTATGCTATACCTACTACGTCCATGCCTCCTACTAGCTAGCCTGTTCCAATCAACCTATACATCAAGTGGCCTCCAAAAATTTAGGTAAACTAGTTTTCAGACAGACCTATAAACAATTCCAGCTGAGCCCTGCCCTGCCACATCTTTCTTCACTTGTCTTTTAAATAGATAATCTCTTAACTTCCTAAGATTTCTGCTTCCTGACATGGGCCTCTCAGATAGTGATATTGTTTTACTCATTTTCGAAGCTAACTGACTTTGAAAGCGTCCAAGTATTTGGACAACCCTTCTATCTCTTCATGGCCCAGAGTTTTATGCTGCCCCCTGAGGAATGTTCTTGTCCCTGAAAAAGGGCTGAAAAAGGTCAGCAGTTGCTTATACAAGATCTGGACATTTAGCCAGAATTATCACTTGAGACTCTTGACAAATGAAATTCTTTGTACTTTAATCTATTTTGATATTAGCTTTAAAAATCCCTTGTGTTATGAACTCTAGGTCAAAGATACCAAGGCCACAGTTTTCCTAAATAGTATGAATAAAGGGAGCTTTGGGTTTTTTTCTCTGTTTTTGTTTGTTTTGAGACAAGTCTCACTATGTAGCCTTTATTGACCTGTAACTTGCTATATAGACTAAGCTGGCCTAGAAATCACAGAGATCCACCTGCATCTGCCTCCCAAGTGCTGGTAGAGGCTGAAACTTAATACTGGTATTCCACGTTCACCCTTGGGGTCTGGAAACAGTACAGGACTACCTAAACTGTCCACCAAAATTTCTGGGGGGCGGGGGGACAGAAGGGATGGGCCCAGTGGTTAAGAGCACTTGCTGCTCTTGTAAAGGACCTGAGTTTGGTCCCTAGGTCAGGTGGCTCACAATCACCTGTAAGTCCTCTGTGGGCACCTGCATTCACATGCACAAACCCACACTCAGACACAGACACACACATACATAATTAAAAATAAAATTTTGGGAGTCTGGGTACAGTGAAAGATGCCTTTAATCCCAGCACTTGGGAGGCAGAGGCAGGCAGATAGATCTCTGTGAGTTCCAGGCCAGCCTGGTCTACAGAGTTCCAGGCTAGTTAGGGCTAATAGTTAGGCCTTGTCAAAAAAAAATTGTAGCCTACACCATTAAAAACTATAAGGATTATCTGCCACAAACACTTTTCAAGTAAATGATAGGCAACTATATCAGAAGGAAGGGTCGTGTTCTCTGAGTTTTATCTGTTTCTTTGGCAACTTGGGCAGATTATAGCCTCCCCTTAGATTTAGGGTAAGGAAACAGGATGTTGCTGTGTGCTGGGCTCCTACTGCCTCCAGACTGGATGCTTCACATAGTTTGTCTTGTTTTAGCCTCACAACAAGGCTATGAGATAGATACTATTAATATCTCCATGCTACAAATAAGGAAACAGACACAGAGAGGTTAAGGAACTCCCAGGGGAGATTTTCAACCTTGACCTGAACTATATTAGCAACCTGACCCAAGTTACTCCATTTTGCCCAGGGTGGCTATTTCAACAGTGACTTCTGTTCCATTTATGGGAAATACCCAGAAAGGGGACAACCTTGAGTCCTGAGAAAATGGCCTAACCACAAAACTGTGAACTATGTTGCTCTGGGACATCCTGCATCTAGCTAACTTGCTTGCTATTTCAGGTCACCTTGACATGTAGTATGAGACCACCCTGTTATTCAGTGACCATCTGCTTACTGCTGATTTTGACTTCTGTTACAATGCTTGTTATGCCTAGGTAGTTGACTAATTTTAAAAATTGCCGAGTTGTACACTTGCCTCACTTGCCCACGCAGTAACAGACTATTGATTGGTGAATTCAAATTTTGCTATGTTGTACAAACCTGATTGACTCACAGATTTTCTGTTTAAACTATGCTTTCTGTAATCCTATAAAAACTCTAAATGGTTAATGTTCAGGAGCTGCTTCTGCTCTGGAGATAGACAGTCCACCACTGGTAATAAAATATCACCTTGCTACTTTCTACTGAATTGGTGTTGGTGATTTTTTGTGACCTCTGTCCTGCAACAGACCTAGGTCTGATGGGTGTTCTTCCCCATTTGCTTTCTACTATGCCTCAAATAAAGTGGGAAAAGAGCGAGCCAAGATCACCCAGTGTGCCAGCTCCATGTTTTATGCCATCACCTTTCTCCTCTTTTATCACACTCTGTCTTACATTTTTATGCTAGTTCTATTTACATAGTGTATGACTAGTCCTGTAAAAGCAGGAATTTTGTCATATATAAGGTTATACTCTCATGGATAGAAGGAACTGAATGTTTATGGAAGAAGAGAATGAATTAATGCATTAATTTTGTACTCCCCCAGCCATACGGACTTTTTATTCCTCTCATGTTAGGTCTAAATTCCTTGGTTTGATATTTAGTACTCAGAAAATATTGACCACCAATCATTGGCTGCTGACAACTGTAGCAAACCCGTGTGCTTGGTTCTTTGCGGGTACCAATACACTTGGTCTCCACAGTGACAACTAAATGCTTCAAATCCAAGTGATCTCATAGGCATGTCTGTGCACTTCATCCTCTGCCCGGTCTTGTCCAGGATTCCTTATCTACTGAACTGGATTTCTCAACATACACCTTCCAGTTGGACTGGTTCCCTAATTGTCTTCCCTCTACCCATTCCTTCCTTGCTTCTTTCTGATAAGTTATCCTAATCCTGTTATATTCACAACACTCACTTCTAGTGTACTGGTCCTTTTTTTTTCCTGTTATCTCTTTTTTTTAAATCTATTTTAAAATATATTTTATCTATTATTTTTACTTTATGTATATGAGTATATTACCTGAATGTATGCAAGTGCAACCATGTCACGCAATGGTCTTGAAGGTCAGAAGAGGGCGTCAGATCCCCTGGAACTGGAATTACAGATGGTTGTTAACATCCTTGTAGGTGCTGCAAATCAAACCAGGGTCCTGTGCAAGAGCAGCCAGTGCTCTTAACCACTGAGCCATCTCTCCAGCCCCTGTTGCTTATCTCTCTCTCTCTCTCTCTTTTTTTTTTTTTGGTTGCTCTTGTTTATCTCTTAAAGGTCCAAATTTGGGTATATCCATTGATGTATGACTGGCTGTTAACATTTCAATTAATTCAAGCATGCCCTTACTAGTGTATGGTGGCAAATGTCAGTAGTCCTACTTACTCAGAAGCCTAGAGGACTGCTTGAGTGCCGAAGTTTCTAAAAAGGCATTCCTTGTAGAAAAGGTATGGCCTGTAGAACTCTCAAGTGAACACGTGCTATATTAGTACAAAGGAAATATAAATGGCTCAAAGGGTTCATGAAATCCTGGATATTTGTTTAACCTTTCATAACATTTTAGCACAACTGATTCTACATTTAGAAGCTGATTTGTTACATGTATAGGCAAGGCCTGAATTTGGTCCTCAGCAAAACACACATACATAGATACGAGAGAGAGAGAGAGAGAGAGAGAGAGAGAGAGAGAGAGAGAGATACTTGGATCTAATTGAGTAGTCCTAGCTGGCCTGGAACTCACTAGGTAGACCAGGCTGACTTTCAACTCACAGAGATCACCTGTCTCCATCTCTGGAATGCTGGGGTTAAAGGTGTGTGTCACCACACCTAGCCTGGTTACTAGTTTATATTACGAAAAAGGAAACAAGTCACTTTATGCTGCAGAAACTTGATGAACCAGATCTTTACCAAATGTGTTTCCTATTAATATTGGTTAAGAATTGAACCAAACATCAGAATTTATACATTAATTCTACTGCTAGGAAACTTGAAAAAACTAAAACCAAATTAAGTTACTTCTACAAAATGAAGATACAGGAAGGCAAAAAGAAAATGAAATTGAAGACAAAACAAAACATCAACAGGAAACAAGAAAGGCAAAAGATATTGCACCAAGTTAACTGATACTCAGAGACTTGGTAAAAATATCCCAGGTAGGCTATTCCAATGAGAAACCTGTAGCTCTGTCCCTGTACAGGTTCCATCCCCTGTACCTCAAAGGACACAAAAAGCCTGAATGCGATTCTGTATTAAAGTTCATTGTATTAAAAGGATAGGATATTTGTTCAACTTGGAAAATGGGTTCTAAATTATTTAACAATATTACTTCAGTTTTAAATTAAACAATATTACCTCAGTCTATACTCAATAAGTATTATGATTATTCAGATAATTCCTTTGTTCTTAGGAAATGATGTTAGGGGGGAAGCATGATATTCACAATTGATTCTCCAATGGTTGAGAAGAGTCTCTGTGTATGTAGGTAGCATGTAGGTAGTTTACTATATTTGCAACTTTTCATGTGTGAAATTTTTTCTAAATAATAAGATAAAAGTGATTTGAATGCAATATTGGCTATTAAGCTCATTTGATTTTTGGAGAAAAGTGACAAGAGCATATTTAAGAAGAGATAAAACTTCAAAATACAAGATTATAAGCCAAACAGCAATACTGAAAATTCATCATTCACATAAGTGGGGCGAGGATTCAAACCAACTCATGTTTTCACAAGGCCACCAACATAATTAGCTTTGAGGAGCATCATTAAAGCCTGATAGTCCCAGATCAGTCCTCCACAGCTCTACCTCACCTCAGCAGCACTTTACTTGACACAATGGGAGTCAATTAACTGAATGGGGGTAGGGACACATAATTTGTGACTATTTGATTGTAAAAGATCATTATTAAAAATGACCATACCAATGGGCATGGTGGCACATGCCTTTAAATGCCTTTAATTCCAGCACTTGGGAGGCAAAGGCAGGCAGATCTCTGTGAGATCAAGGCCAGCTGGGGCTACAGGAAGAACCTGCCTAAAAAAAAAGATTAAAAAAAAAAAAAAAGATGGAGGTTAAATAAGTAACTTCCTGTGCTTCACATGGTCAGGAGCAACTACCTTCTAACCTGCAGTGGGATCTATCCTGGCCAGTGGGGCATGAGCATAATGCTTTGGTCACCTGGCTTACTGACTCAAGCTACAGCCAAGCCTGGGGGCATTTCTGAGTTAGAATCACAGCACATTTCTTAGCATCTCTCATCCACAATGACCCCTGTGGGCCCAGCCCTTCACTACGAATCACGGTGTCATACTGAGCTCTGCTGCTGTTCATCTCAGACAGCACTTATTCCCAAGCTTTCCCATATTTCTTAGGTACAATTGATCATTTGGGTTTTGTTTGTGGAACCGTGAAAGTCTTCAAAAACAATGAATTTTTTTTTTTTTTTGGCCTTTTTAAATCAGGGTCTCCAGGTATCCCCAGTTGGCCTGGAACTTACTATGTAGACCAGGCTGGCCTTGAACTCAACAATCTGCCTGCCTCTGCCTCCCAAGTGCTGGGACTAAAGGAGTACATCACCATGTCCCACTCATTTGCACTCTTTCAGAGTCACGGTAACTATCCTCCTCCTCCTTAACCACTAGAAAATCCTCCATGTCTTACTTCGCCTCCTTAGAAATTCACCCTGCAGATTCTTTAGAGTTCAAAAATTTTCAAATTCAAACCTCAATGCCATAGATTTCGTTTAAAATTAATTAAAACCAATAAGCAACAGCAAAGTGACCACACACCATTAGTACTTGAATAGAAAGGAAAATGGCCATATAGAAGCTCCAGTACTACTAGAGAATTGAACCAACTGCTGAGTATCAAATATAGTTTTTCAGAGTAGCCTAAAACTTTTGTAAGGAACCCCCACCTGCGGCACAATCCTTTAAAGGCAGTATTCATGTAACTGTGTGGAGAGAACCTCCCCTTCCAGTGTTAGAAAATATGCATGTGCATTTTGGGGGCCGTGTGTTCTTCTCCATAACTTTCAAGGAACAGGAAAGCTGGGGGGTGGCGGGGGAGGGAGGACAGCGGGGAGGGGGGGAGGGAGGGAGAGGGGGAGGGAGGGCGGACCCGAGCTGCTCCCGCCGCTGGGCGCAGAGCAGCGGCACCGCCCTCAGGCCCGCAGGGCTTTCCGGGACGTTGGCTGAGGGTCCGCCCACCGCCCGAGCGCCTCCTGCAGCTGAGTCCCGCCGCCCCTCTCGGTCCTGCGGTCCCCCGCGTCTGGCCATGGCTGCGCGCCTCCTCCGTCGCTCCCTGCGCATCCTGGGCGCCCGCGTTGCCCCGGTCCCGCCGCCCGCTGCCAGGTGAGTGCCCGGCTATCCTGGGGTGCGAGGCCCGGGGAAGGGATGGGGCCTGCTCCGCGCAACTCTCGGAGAACTCGGGGTGTCAGCCGCCCTGCCTCCGTCGCAGGCCGCCTCACCCCCAAAGGAGCGATTTCTCCGAATGCCGGCTCCCGGGCCCAGGCTCAGCGGGCCCCGGCCGCAGCCTTTCGCAGAGTTACCCGAGGCGGCGGCGGGGACGGTCACCCCTGCGGCCTGGACGCTCAGCGACCTTTTGCCCAGTTGGAACTGAGGTCAGGACTGCCACCTGACTGTGAACTTCACACTGCCTGTCTGAGGCACAGGCGGGGACCGGAAGACACACTCCCTACTTTGTAGGTCCAGGCGAGGGCCCCATCAGATAAATTGGCTGTGAATTTATTAGCTGACGGATTATTGGGAAGCTTCTAAGAGTGTTAGTGATTATTAAGGTGGTGTTTATGCTAAGATCAAAAGTTTCACTGTCCTCTGACATCTATTCACTGGATAAGCAAACTGGAAGCTCAAGGATTCATTAATTAGGGTGTCAGGATACGTACATGCGCTAATTACCACATTGTGGGGAAGCACAATAAGGTGTTTGTTAAGCTTACCCATTCTGCGGAGCCTTGGAAAAGTTCTGGGGCCTTTAGGGTACCGATTCTTTTCCAAGTTCTCTAGAATAACCCAAGGCAGTGACCGTCCACCTTTTGTTACCAGGTCTTTGTGCTCTTAAAATGAGGAACCTCAAAGGCCAGCTAGTGATTTGAGCTGAAGTATGGGAAGAAGGCTGTTCTCACAAGGGGAATCTTAGAAAAAGGAAGACCAAGGGACAGTGAGTCAGGAACTATTTATTGTTTTATTTTCTTAAAGTTTTATGTGTACATGAAACTGCATTTGAAAGACAGAGTCTGAGTCAGCAGTTCCGGAGTGAGGCTTGGAGTGAGACCTGAGAACTTACATCTAGTTCTCAGAAGCTGAATGTGCTGAGGGACATTTCTTTTTCACTTTTCTTTGTGTGTGTGTAAATGAAGTTTACAAAATGATTAGAGCTCACTTGGTTGTGGTGGCACAAAGTTTGAAGGTTATTTATTCAGTACAGACATCTGAAAACTACAAATAGATGTTCCAGTGAACTTATTGCCAAGCAAATGTTTTGACATCTGTCCTTTGCATGTCCCCTTATGCAACTTGAACTGACCTAGAAATTCTTTATTTTATTTTATTTTTCTTATCTCCATGTAGCCCCAGCTGGCCTGGAACTCACTCTGTAGCCGAGGCTGGCCTTGAACTCGCAGAGATCTGCCTGCCTCTGCCTCCAGAGTGCTGGGATTAAAGGCCTGCGCCACCACACCCGGCTTGAAAGTTTTTATTCTTTGGGCATTTCTTTCTCTGTCCTGTTTCTTAGTGTATTTTCCTTAGAAATATTCCAAAAATTTCCTTAGCATAATATGGAGTATACAATTTTAGTATTATTTATTTTTTTATGCATATGAGTCTTGTGCCTGCATGTATGTAAGTGCACGCATGCTGAGCAATGCCAGAGGAGGACAAAAGAAGGTCTCAGGTCCCTTGGAACTGGAGCTAGGGGCAGTTGTTAGCCACCATATGGGTGTTAGGATTCAAACCTAGGTCTTCTGTAAGACCAGCCAGTGCCCTTATCTGCTGAGCTATCTCTCCAGCCCCAGAGTTTGCAATTTTAAGATACCAGAGAGATTTGCTTGTAAGTTCTGGCTCTATTATTTACTCATATTGACAAATACTTCTGTCTGAGCCATAGAGCCCCAATATCCTAATCTCAGCATGTATTTCCCACAGAGGAAGAACTCAAGCATGGAAAATTTGTATGGAAAAACATGCCCTTTATAGTTTTATTATTACCAGCAAAAAAATTGAGGACTGACTGTGGTGGTGCATACCTTTGATCCCGACACTTGGGAAGCAGAAGCAGGAGGATCTCTGAGATCAAGCCCAGCCTAGTCTGCAGGAGGATCTCTGAGATCCAGTTCCAGGCTAGCAGGGGCTACAGGGAGACACTGTCTCCAAAGAACTAAAAATGGAAACCAAGTAATTTCAGTGATAGGGACAGAGTAAAGGTTTGTCCAGGTGATATCTATAAGAACACCTGCAGCTCCTGTCCTCTGCTATCTCTGACCTTGTTTATACTCTTCTGGCTCCATTTCAGCCACACAGCATTTCAGCCATTTTCTAGCTCACAGCATACATGATCAGATTTATACCATTGCTCTAGTTATTCTTTTGTTCTTTTAAGTAACTTGTAGCTTTCAAGGATTTGATTAGCTCTCACCTTTCTAGTTTTATCTGCCTTGACTGTGGAGAATCCTGCTGCATCCTTTCCCTGCCTCTGTTTAGACACGTACTGCTGATCCCTTCCCTGGTTTCTGTTTTTCCATGCTGCTTACCACCTTCTAACATATACTCTGTTTATCACTCATAATTTTGTGGTTTCCTTTTGCTAGAATGTAAACATGGAGGAATCTTTGGTTCACTCTTGTACCTTAAGTTACCAGATCAATGCCTGAAGTAGAATAGGTACCCAGTAAATATGTGTTAAATCAGTGATTATGTGAAATGATGATTTGGATGACAGAGTAGTAGCCAGGAAAGGATTTATGAAGACAAAAAGCAAACCAAGTATTAAAACTGTAGAATTAAATGTTTATAACCGATGCTGACCTCTTGAAAGGCATCTTAAGGTTTGGCCATGCAGCTCAGCGGTAGAAAGCTTGCCTGTTTTGTGTGAGGCCCTATACTGGTTGGACCAGGGTGGCATCTCCTTCATAGGCAATTATATAAACCCAAAATGACACTACGTGAATATGAAGCATATTAGTTAGGTTGGGCTGCCAAAGCAAAATACTGTAAACTGAGTGACTTAAACAGCAGAAACTTCTGTAGAGTTTGTATCAAATCAATGTCAAAGCAGTAGCTTGGATGCAGATCCTGATGAAGACTCATGCTGGTTTGTGATCAGGTGCCTTCAACCTCTTCAAATGACCTTTCCTCCGGAGCAAGAAAGTCTTTCTCTTATGGCCTCAGTAGCCTTATTAGGCTAAGACTCTACCCTTTTGTCTTCATATAACCATAATTGCCTCCCCAAATCCCTTTCTCCAAATTCATTGGAGGTTAGGGTCTCAGTGTATTTATTTTAGGGGACATAATTTAGTCTATAGCATTAAGCAACCATAGAAAAACTAAATGTGAATGAAAGGATCCAGGGGGGAAAAAAACCCAACCTATATATCAACAAATAAGCTTGATAGCTGAGGCTACAGAGAGATCCTGTCTTGAAAAGACCAAAATACAAAACAAAAAACCAAATAAAATTGATTAGTAATAATATGCTAAGCTAATTTGCTGGAACCTTTAAAAATGGTAATTAGGAAGACTTAGAAACACGGTATTTTTTCATATATAATTCTATTCATTTTAAAATTTTAGGATTTGTTCTTTGATATTTTACACATGCATATAATGCATTTTGATTACAACCCCCACTGCCTCATCTCCCACCTACAGAATTCTCCCCTACTCCCTACAAATCCCTTTCTTTCATGTCTTTTTGTTTTGTTGTGTGACCCACTGAGTTTAACCAAGGCCATCTGTGTGGCCATGGGTTTGGAACTCTCCATTGGAGCTTGGTGGGCTCACCATTTTGTACACAACTGATGACAATGACTTGTCTCCCAGAATCTATGAGAAGCCAGTCATTCATCAGAGGGGGTAGGGTTCCCATGCCTCTCTGTTGGTAGTCTTCATAGTCCCAGTCTTGTGCAGGCCTCCTGCAGGTAACCATAGCTGTTCATGAGTGTAGTGACTATGTCACACCTAGAAGAAGGGTACATTTCACAGCTCTTCTCCCTCTCTTCTGGCCCTTAGAATGTTTTGTGTCCTCTCTTCTGTGGTGTTCCCTAAGCCTTAGAAGTTGTGGTATAAATACCTTGTTTAGAGCTGAGTACTCAACTGTCCCTTATTTTCAGTACTTTGTAGTGATGTGCCTCTGCATTCACCTCTGGGTGCTACAAAGAAGCTTCTCTGATTGAGACTAAGGGTAACATTTGTCTATGAGTAAAAACATAGATATTTAGAAAGTTTGATTTGATGTCTAACAGTAGTAAGTTCTCCCATAGGGCCTGTAACTTCCCTAGCCACATGCTTCTAACTGGGTTTATAGTATCAAGCATATATTCTTTTGTGAAGCAGGCCTCAAATCCAAGCACAGAGTGGTTGCTTACCCCTATGCCACTGTTTCATTGGTGGACACATCTTGCCTGACAGGTTGATACTAAAGTTCATAGTGTTCACAACTGGTAAAACCATTGATGCCTTTTCTCTCTCAGTGGCCTGCCAAATACCTTCTGTCACTATGAAAGTAATTCAGCAGGGAGGAAGTTTCTAGGTCAGTTCCAGCTTGATTTCTCTATATGTTGCAACTAAGGGATGCGGTGTCTTCAGTAGTAGGGTCTTATCATCTAGCTCTGGTGGGTAACCAAGAGGAATGGCAAGAGCTTGCATTGTTTTGGGCGTGTTGTGTGACCAATAATTTATACAGAGGTGGCCACAGTTGGTACTTTGATTTTGTTTAGTGACCCATGGCTTCTAAGAGTAGCATTCAGGGTATCTCCCTTTTTTTTTTTTTTTGAGACAGGGTCTCCTTGTAGCCCCAGCTGTCCTGGAACTGATTATGTAGACCAGGATGGCCTCAAACTCACAAAGATGAGCCTGCCTCTGCCTCCCAAGTGCTGGGATTAAAGGCGTGCGCCACCACGCCTGGCAGGTATCTCCTTTTTAACTCTGTTTTTTTTAACTTTTACAAAAACTTTATTGAGAATTTCATACATGCATATAAGGTGTTTTGATCAAATCCATGCCCACTCCCTCCCCTCCAATACCTCCCATATCTCCCCACTCCTGAGTACTGGGATTAAAGGCATGTGCTACCTCACCGGGCTCATTTATTTTTATGGGGCTTTTGGGTACTCTAACATTCCCCCCTCTGAAGAGGTAACCCTAAAACCTTTTAAGGATTAGATACAAGCTCCCAAATACTTTTGACATTTTTTTGGCCCTTGGAACAGTATGTTGCTCATAGGCCCAAGGACATTTTGACTTTTAGCCAAGAAACTTGCTACTTTTCTTTGGGATCTTTTTACCCTAACTGCCTAGCCAATTCCAACCTCCTATTCTTATCCCGCCATCCTCTGAAGGGGTTACCCAAATTGCCAACAGGGAATAGGGACGCAGACCGCTCTGCCTTCCTCCATGCTGAACAGGGACGCAGGGTGAGGCAATTGGAGTACCCCTTCAGTGGGTCTATCTAAAAGACTCCCAAATTGCATAACTCTTAGCTCTAAGGGGAAAAGAAAGTCCTTGAATTATGAATAGGAGATGTGAAAGAGAAGTAAAGGCAAGAGTAATTAGCATTACAAGTTCTAGACAGGGAACTAGAAAAAAGTCAGAACAGGGCAGTTTTCAAATGTTCATATGAGAGTCCATTGGAGTTTCTTGACAAGGGCTTCCAAAAGCATCCCTCTATTGGGTTCTTCCTCATTTTTCTTCTGTCTTCCAATGGTGGATTCTAGAGTGATGGATTCAGGATTTGCTTTCAGGTATTTTGATAGCACCATGTGGAGGCAGGATCGGGGACCTCTCAGGCAGTCCCTTGGGTTCTCAGGCCCTCTACTAGATGGAGGTCAGAGGGAGGCCGGAACTGGGTGCACTCTGGTGATCTGCTGAGATCCGAGCTGCTACACTGATGAAGGTCTGAGGCCACCCTCCCCTTTAAACTCTTTTAAAATATATTTTTAATTTGTTTAATGTTATGGGTGTTTTGCCTGCATATACCATGTGTATGCCTGGTGCCCAAAGAAAGTGTGTCTCATCCCCTGAACTAGAGTTAGAGATGGTGGTGAGTCACCATATGGGTGTTGGGAACTGAACCTGGCTCCTCTGCAAGAGCAGCCAGTGTTCTTTAATCTCTAATCCCTCTTTCCAGTTCTTAAACTATATTTTTAATTGGGTTCCAAGAGAGTAGGTTTCCATATGGCTTTTTCATGGACCCTTCGTTTTTGTTAATCCTACCCCCATCTCTCTCATACCCCCACTCCCCTTCCTGCTTAAACAAATACTTGTCTGCCTTTCATTTTACCTGGGTCCTATCCCCCATTCCTAAGGCATTCCCCTCCTTGCCCCCAGCTTCTTTCTAGTTTCTTGGCTTCCTAAGATACTCCAAATTAAACACACAAAACTAAAGATTTGCAGCTAGATCCATGTATTAAAGAATATGCAGTGTTTTTCCTTCTGGGCCTGGGTTATGTAACTCATCAGAATTTTTTCCCGATTCCATCCATGTACCTGCTAATTTCATAATTTCATCTTTATAGTTGAATAAAATTCCCTTGTGTATATGTACCTTATTTTCATTATCAGTTGGTGGGCATCCAGACTGATTCCATTTCCTGGATATTGTGAGTAGAGCAGCAGTGAACATGGATGTGCAGATATCTCTGTAGTAAGATATAGTGTCCTTTGAGGATATGTTCAGAAGTGTTCTAGTGGAGTCATATGATAGTTTCTAGTTTTAGGATTTTTTTGTGTGATTTTGTTTGTCTTTTTTAAAAATTATTTGTTTAATAACCACATAATTAGAAGAAGCATTTCATTACAACAGCATTGACATATTCAATAATAGTTTCCAGAGCTAAGATTCATCTCTTTCAAAATCGGCTGTAAATTTTTAGGTTTACAGTTGAATTATTACAGTTATACAATATTGTACTCAGATAAACATTTTAAGATATAAAATTAAATGAGGTTTTAACGTTTGAAAAAGATCTCCATTTCATTATTAAAATACACAGTTT
>NW_008349068.1:7818962-7820014 GCF_000622305.1 Nannospalax galili | reverse complement strand
ATCTCTACATGATTAGAAGAAGCATTTTATTACAGCTTTAACATATTCAGTAACACATTCCAGAGCTAGGATACATCTCTTTCAAAGATGGCTGTAGATTTTTAGGTTCACAGTTGAATTAATACAGTCGTTCAATATTGAACTCAGTATAAACCCGGTAAGATATAAAGTTGAATGAGTTTTTACCCTTTAAAGAAGATCTGCATTTCATTTTAAAATATGCTGTTTCCTACATTTTTTAATATTATTTTTTATTTTTTTTAGAAGCATATTATTACAGTTTTAATATGCTCAATAACAGTTTCCAAAGGAAAGATACAGCTCTTTTAAAAGTGGCTATAAAATTTTTATGTTAGCTGTTGAATTAATACAGTTATACAATATTGAACTTGGTATAAGCCCTGAAAGACATAAAATTGAATGAGTTTTTAACCTTTAAAAAAGATCTTCATTTCATTAAAAAATACACTGTTTCTTACAGAAAGACTCGATTTTGCTACTAACATTGAGATGTTGGCACATGCATCTCTAATTTGTATGTATCTGATTATTACTAGTCATAAGCGGTTGCACTTGGGTCCTTGGCACCTGTGTATCTCTATAAAGTCATCGGGTAGATTTCAATGGTAATGTTTATCACCTCTACTAAATTAACATGATGTAAATTTTTATGCTTCCTCCTCAAATATAATACATTTTTTAAAATTTGATTTTTTTTGTCTGTGTGTATATCACACAGAACATCCCAAAACATCTTATTCAGCTATACACCCACTTCCCAAATGGCACCCTCCCATAGCCTCCCTCCCCCCACTAGAGTCCTTATACTCTGATATCCCTGCTACTGTCTGCTGTGTTGTGAGCACCCCCAGCCGTTCCCCACTACTTATTCATTCGGTAAATCTAGTCAGCCTATCTAGAGGTCTTTATTTTAGGAGGGTCAGCTGTTCCTCATCTAGCAGCAATCAGTTGTCAGTATTCCTTTAGATAAGATTGGTGTCTGCGGTTCATTTTCCCAGTTCTATGCTGGGTTACTATCTGGGAGTCCCTTT
>NW_008349068.1:7818120-7818925 GCF_000622305.1 Nannospalax galili | reverse complement strand
TATCTCCTATCTGGCATTGTTGCTTGTTATGTAGCCTTTAGTTATGCATATAGACTCCTAAAAAATTATATTGGCCCCTTTAATCTTTGGTTATACTTTCCTTTTGGGTGTTTAAGGCCATACATCTGGCCCAGATAAACCAATTTACTGTCACTTTTAAGGTCATTTGAGGATCTGTTCCTCAGGGTTCAAATGGGCTTGGGAGGAGCCCCTGGCTCCTTTCTTTTACCAGTTCCACCTATGTGAAGATAAGTCAAAGGTCCTACTCGACCATGGCTGGCTTCACTTGGAAGCATGGAGGAAATGATTCCTCTGTGTTGACACTCCTCCTCTTTGTAGACTAGACATTGGTTCAAGTCTATCTCATGGGGTCTGGTACTTTTAATTACTGTGTGTCATGTAGATAAATCTTGGGCAAAGACCAATTGTTCTCAGATAAACCTAACCTAGACATATATTTCTTGATCTGGTATGTATGAATTGTCAGTAGGTTGTTGGACTAATATGGTTCCCTCTGGTTTTTAAAACTAGCTAGGCATTATTTATCTCTCACATTGTCTAACCGCTCCATCATGGTTTCCCCCATTAAGGTGCCCCATTTCCCCCCTTCTCCCTTAATAATAACCCTTTCCTACGGTCCTACCTCTCTTGCACTCCTTCTTGCCCTTTATCCCCTAGGTTCCTTGTATACCCTTCCCTCCCCTCTCCCTTAAAGTAGCCCAATTTTATCCATATCTCCCTTATTAAGGCCTGTTTCCTACTGTTCTTCTCTTTCAGGTTCTTTCTTTTCCTTTACCTCCCTGGT
>NW_008349068.1:7775581-7817254 GCF_000622305.1 Nannospalax galili | reverse complement strand
GATCCAGTTTTGCCAGCACCATTTGCTGATCATGCTGTCTTTCCTCCAGTGAATGTTCTTGGCCCCTTTGTGAAATATCAGATGGCTGAAATTGCAATTACTCATATTTGGGTCTTCAGTTTTGTTCCATTGAACTATGGGTCTATTTTTGTGCCAGTACCATGTTGTTTTTATGACTGTAGCTCTGTAATACAGCTTAAAGTCTGGTATTGTAATCCCCCTGGCATTGCTCTTAGTGCTGAGGTTACTTTGGCTATCCGAGGTCTTTTGTGCTTCCATATGAATCTTAGGATGTTTTTTTTTTTCCAATTCTGGGAAAAATGTCATGGGGATTTTGATTGGCATTGCATTGAATCTATAAATGGCTTTTGGTAGGATGGTCATTTTCACAATATTAATTCTTCTAATTCATGATCATGGGAGGTCCTTCCATCTTCTGATGTCTTCCTCAATCTCTCTTTAAAAATTTAAAATTTTCATCGTAGAGGTCTTTAATGTCTTTGGTCAGGTTTATTCAAACATATTCTGTTTCTTTCTTTTTTTTGCAGCTATTGTGAAGGGGAGTGTTTCCATGTGCTCTTTCTCTGATTGTTTATTATTGGTATATATAGAAAGGCTACAGACTTTTGTACTTTAATTTTGTAACCTGCCAATTTACTCAACATGTTAATAATTTCTAGTTTTCTGGTGGAATTTTTGGCATCTCCTAGATATAATATCATGTCATCTGCAAAAAGGGATAATTAGATCTCTTCTTTTCCAATTATTACCCCTTTCCTTATCTTATTGCTCTTGCAAGACTTTCAAGTACTATGTTAAAGAGAAGTGGAAATAGTGGGCAGCCTTGTCTGGTTCCTGATTTCAATGGGAATTCTTCCAGTTTTTCTCCATTTAGAATGATGCTGGCTATGGATTTGTTGTGTATCGTGTTACTTGTGTTGAGGTATGTTCCCTCCAGACCAGTTCTTTCTAGAACTTTTAACACAAATGCATGTTGGCTTTTGTCAAAGGCCTTTTCTCCCCCTATTGAGATGACCATGTGGTTTTTGTCTTTAAGTCCATTTATATGGTTTATTACATTTATTGATTTGCATATATTGAACAATCCCTGCATCTCTGGAATAAAGCCGACTTAATGGTGGTAGATGATCTTTTTGATGTGTCTTTGTAGGCACGTCTTCATCTCTTGTAAGATGTTATTTTACTAGAAGATATGTTCATTAAGGATATGGGTCTATAGTTTTCTTTTTTGGTTGTATCTTGGCTTTGGTATTAGAGTGACGCTGGCTTCATAGAAGGATTTTGGAAGTTCTCCCTCCATTTCTATCTTTTTGAATAAATTAAGTAGTATTGGATATAGATCTTAACACTACTGATGGGAGTGTAACCCAGTACAGCCACTTTGGAAAACAGTGTGAAAGTTTCTTAAAGACAAACAAACACTCTGCTTCTGTGGGCTGCATGGCCCACCAGCCTCTTTCCTGGATGCTGATGCTGTTTTCTTGGCCAGGCACCACCACTGCTTCTTGATCCTTTGCATCCAGAGGGACCCAGTTTCTTCTTGAGGTCCCTGGGAGCCCTCTGGACCTGGTCCCGCCCTCACCTCCCTCTGCTTCCCTGGGCTGCACAACCCGCCAGCCTGGTTCCTGGACATCAGGGCTGAGGGCTAGACTTCCTGATCCTTTGCATCCAGATCAACCCAACTCCTCTGTGCAGTTCCCAAGAGCCCTTGGGGTCTCTTCCCACCCCCATCTCCCTTTGCTTCTCTGGGTGGCACGGCCACCAGCTGCATGAGACCAGGCTGGCCTCATCTCACAGGGATCTGTCTGTCTCTGCCTTCTGAATTGCTGGGATTAAAGACGGACACTTCCATTCTGGGCTCACTTAATCTTCCTTTTTTTTTTTTTTTTGGTTTTTTTGAGACAGGGTCTCCCGGTAGCCCCAGCTATCCTGGAGCTCACTATGTAGACCAGGCTGGCCTTGAACTCATAGAGATCCGCCTGCCTCTGCCTCCCAAGTGCTGGGACTATAGGCGAGCGCCACCATGCCTGGCCACTTAATCTTCTTAATGTTTGTCCCTTTAGATGTTCTCATTCTGGTGGGGAAATACGACTGGAGACACCTTCTGCTAAGAAATTAACAGATATTGGAATTAGAAGAATCTTTTCTTCAGAGCATGACATTTTCCGGGAAAGCGTAAGAAAGTTTTTTCAAGAAGAAGTGGTTCCTTATCATTCAGAGTAAGTGGTTCACTTTCCTTTAATGTAATATAAGAACCTTTTCCTGGAATGCTGAATGATGTATGTATATAGAAAGTGCTTTTTACTGTTCTTCGCCATAATACTGTTAGGGTGTTATGATTCCTAAGTTACTTCACAGTTTTATAAATTATTTTATTATTACTAATTATTATTATGATTATTATCTATTATTTATTCTTTGGACTTTTTAAGACAGGGTCTCCCTGTAGTCCCAGCTGGCCAACTCACAGAGATCCACCTGCCTCTGCCTGCCAAGCACTGGGATTAAAGGCATGCGCTACCACGCCTGGCTGTAACTTTATTTTTTGAGACTTTGTAGCTCACTTTATTACCCAGGCCCCTCTCAAGTGCTTAAGCTCAAGCATTCTTCCTGCCTTAGCTCCCCAAGTGTCTGCAGCTACAGCTTATGCTACCACATTTGGCCCTTTTAAAATGTATCATTCAGTAGTGAAAAGCTTGGAAAATCTGCAACTTAGCTTAAGAATGGTATTTTTTAAAAGATATTTTATTTATTATTTTACTTCTATGTGTGTGAGTGCATTGCCTGCATGTATGTGAGTGCACCCATGTCATGCAGTGCCGCAGAGGTCAGAAGAGGGCTTCAGATTCCCCTGGAACTGGAGTTAAGGAAGGTTCATAGCTGCCATGTGGGTGCTGGGAATCAAACGCAGGTCCTCTGCAAGAGTAGTCAGTGCTTTTAACCGCTGAGCCATCTCTCAGAATGGTATTTTTTTAAAAACTGTGATTAGGGAGCTGGAGAGATGGCTCAGTAGTTAAGAGCACTGGCAGAGGATCTTGCAGAGGATCCAGGTTTGATTCCCAGCATCCACATGGCGGCTAACAACCATCTGTATATCTGGTTCCAGGGGTATCCAAAGTCATCTTCCAAACTCTGTGGACGTTGCCTGACCAGGGTGCATTTACATACATACAGGCAATACACTCATACACATAAAATAAAAATGAATTGAATGAATAAAAAAATTTTAAACTGTGATTAAATGACAAAAAATTATTGGTTCTTTTCTTGCGTTATGAATGAATTAAAATATATAAATGTTAAAAAGGCCAGTATAGTGCAAATCCTTGGTGGTGATACGCCACCTCTAAGTATTTTTACTACTTCTACTTAAAAAAAAAACAACTTTTTTTAGCCTGGCATAGTCTGGCATGCCTTTAATCCCAGCACTTTGGAGGCAGAAGCATGTGGATCTCTGAGTTTAAGGCCAGCCTGGTTTATATAGTGAGTTCAGACCAGCCGGGACTACAGGGAGACCCTGTCTCAAAAAGACCCCCCCCCCAAAATTTATTTATTTATTTATTTTATGTGCATGAGTGTTTTGCCTGCATGTATATAAGATCACCTGTGTCACACAATGCCTGCAAATGTCAGAAGAAGGCATTGGCTCCCCAGAACTTGGGTTATTGTTAGCCACCATGTATGTGGTGGGAACCGAACCTAGGTCCTCTGTAAGAGCAGCTAGTGCTCTTAACCACTGATATTTTTTGATTAATTTTACTTTATTGGGCAAAACATTCATTTGTATTAAAATGGGATTGTGCTATATGTTTAATATTCACTAGTTGTGTGTATTACATTGCAGATTTTTTTTGCTTTTTCTAAAATTTTATTTTTATTATTTTTTATTTTTTTATTTTATTTTATTTTTGTCTTTTTTGAGACAGGGTCTCCCTGTAGCCCCAGCTATCCTAGATTCGCTATGGAGACCTGGCCGGCCTTGTACTCACAGAGATCCGCCTGCTTCTCCCTCAGGAGTGCTGGGATTAAAGGCATGCGCCACCAGGTCTGGCACTTAAAATTCTTTTAAAGTACATTTTTAGTGTTTCCAACTCTCTGTTTCCTTGTCACAATGTTCTCATTTTTAAAGAAGAGGAGCTGGGTCTCAAGAGTAGAGGGTGCTTGAGGCCCTGCTGTGTTTGAAGTTCAGGGCTCCATTTCCAGAATGAGTTGGGTTGGAGGGGAAGGATCTAGCTGCAAGAAGATTCTTGTTTCCTGTTGTTTTGATCAAAATGATAGAAATGTAATGAACTTGCTTGCTCTTGTCAGGTTTGAGGCTCTTTCTGAAAGTCCAGCATTTTGAGGAAATAAGTAGAAACATTTTACAAGTCGGGTTAGTGAAATTCCCATGACTATATGACAAAACTAATCTTGTACCCTAACAGCACCAACTCCTGTAACGTCTACCCATGAACATGAGCAGGTATAAACTTTAGTTCCAGTAACTAGACTGGACAGGCACAAGATGGCAAAGGCGAGAAAGAAAAGGGAGATATGACAGAGTCAGACATAGATTGAGAGGTGTGTGGCCACTGTCACCAGGTGCCTTAAATCAAGGCTGCATTTCGGCACAAAATTGTAAGTTCTTAGTGTGACCACTTAAATCATTTTCAAGAGCTTGTCTGACTTTGAAATGCTTGTTCTTTGCAGATGGGAGAAAGCTGGCGAAGTGAGTAGAGAGCTCTGGGAAAAAGCTGGCAAGCAAGGCCTGCTGGGGGTCAATATTGCTGAGAAGCATGGTGGGATTGGTGGAGACTTGTTCTCAACAGCAGTCACTTGGGAAGAGCAGTAAGTATGCAGACCTTTGAGGTTGAGTCCTGTTTTGTAAGTTCATCTTTCTGAACTGATAATAAAACTATTCTTGGAAAATTCAGTATAAAATCTAAAAGATCATACCACTTGTGTGTGTAGTTTTGGATGTGGGAAGATAATTCTTTTTTGGTGTTACTTTTATGGTTTAATCAGCACATAATGTGTCAGATTCCATTATGACATTCAAGCAAACTGTTTTTGTGATTCTCCTTCCTCCTCATCTTCCTCTCCTTGCTACTATGTTCCCCACTGCCCCCCCCCCACTCTTTCCTCTTTCATGACCCATGTGTACCTTGGCCACTCCCCATCTTTCCTCATCACCTGATATTATTATTTATTGGTCTCCAGTCTAGATTTTTAGACTTTACCCATACTTATACCTGTTTACATATATACATGCATACATTATAGGTTATGGTCCACATATGAGGGAGCACATGTGGTTTTCTCTTTCATAATTTGAGTCACCTTACTTCATATTATACTTTCCAGATCCATCCATTTTCCTGCAAATTTCAAGATTTCAAATTTTCTTCACAGCTAAGTAATATCCCATTGTGTGTATGTTACCACATTTTCTTTTTAAAAAAATATTTTATTTATTGTTTTTATTTTATGTGTATGAGTGTATTTCCTGTATGTGTGTAAGTGCACCCGTGTTGCGCAATATCGCAGAGGCCAGAAGAGGACATCGTATTCCCCTGGAACTGGAGTTGAGAGTGGTTCTTAGCCGCCATGTGGGTGTTGGGAATTGAACCCAGGTCTTTTGCAAGAACAACCAGTGTTCTTAACTGATGAGCCATCTCTCCAGCCCCATGTTTCCACATTTTCATTATCCATTCATCTGTTAAAGGACATCTAGCCTGACTCCATTTCCTTGTAATCATGAATATAGCAGCAGTAAACATGGATGTACAAGTGTCTCTATGGTAGAATATGGAGGCTTTGGAGTGTTATAGCTGGGTTATATGAAAGATATATTTCCACTTTTTGAGGTACCTATGCGCTCATTTCCATATGGCTGTATTAATGTTCGGTTCCACCAGCACTGAGTAAGGGTTCCTCTTTCCTCTATCACCTCCAACGTTTGTTGTCAGATTTCTTTTTTCTTTTTTCTTTTTGGGATACATTCTCACTATGTAACCCTGGCTGGCTTGGGACTGGCTGTGCAGATCAGGGGTTTGAACTTACAGAGATCCTTCTGCCTGGCTTCCTGAGTGCTAGAATTCAAAGTATACGCCACCACACCCACCCAGCCTGTTGTCAGGTTTCTTGATGACAGTTTTTCTTATTGGGATATTGTTGAAATAGATGGTATATAAAGTCAAAGAGGCCAGGTGTTGAGGGTGCATGCCTTAATCCTAGCACTCGGGTGGCAGAAGCTGGAGAATTGCTGAGAGTTCAATGTCAGCCTGGTCTGCATACTAAGCTCCAGGCCAGGCATAGCTACTTAGCAATACCCTATCTCAAAAAATGTGGTAAAGATAACTTCATTTTTCATTTCTGGTCATTTTCCCCCTTTTCAATAAGAGAACATTGGAATGGAAATATACTTCCATGGAAAGATATATTATAAAAACAAAGATTTCAGCTAAAATGGCAGAAGGTTTTGAAGCAATAGTTCATCAAAAATGAAATGCAGTTAGGCATTAGGTTTTCTTTTTTGGGGTCTTTTTGAGGGGTCTCCCTGTATCCACAGCAGGTCTAGAACTCACCCTGTAGATCAGGTTTGCCTCAGTCTCAGAGAATGAACAAGTAAATTATGGGACATAAATAATGTGGAATTTTTGCATCTATTTAAGAATGTAATTTTTTATGTTTAAGAAACTACAAGGAGCCAGAGAAATCACTCAGCAGTTAAGAGCACTGGTTGCTCTTGCAGAGGACCCAGGTTGATTCCCAGCACCCACATGGTGGCTAATAACCATCTATAACTCTAGTTCCAGGGGATCCGACGCCCTCTTCTGACATCTGTGGGCATTGTACAACATGGGTATACTTACACACATGCAGGCAATACACTCATACACATAAAATAAAAGTAATAAATAAAACATTAGAAAAAAACCCAAACAAAAAACTGCAGAGCTGGACATGGTGATACACACCTTTAATTACAGCACTCTGGAGGTAGAGGCAGGCGGATCTCTGTGAGATGAAAGCCAGCCTTGTCTCTATAGTGAGTTCCAGACCACCTGGGGCTGCAGGCAGATCCTGTTTCAAAAAAACAAAAAAACCACTATGAATTCCCCAAGCCTAAGTGGCACATTTAGGATGCACCTTCTAAACCTAAGACTCACAGAACTTAGAACAAGGAATGAAGAGAACACTAATGCATCTTTAATTCTCATCAATGAAGCTCCCTCATGCAACAGAGGACCAGGTACACAAAAGGCCGCAAATGGCCAAAACATGGAGAATAAGAGTAGGCAGATTGTGGTCCTTGGACAGGTCTCCTATATTGTGATCTACCCTCCCAGGGTTCAGGAACCATTGGAGAAGAGGGTGGGGTGGAAAAATTGTAAGAGCCAGGGAGGAGGTGCATGAACATTTGGAAATAGTCTTAGAGGTGCCTGGGACCCTTCTTCATACAAACCTACAGCAATGGTGGCAGCAGGCATAAGACCCATGCAAACTTAGGCAGTCAGAAACCTAGCTCAGAACTGTGGAAATGAACAGCAAGCCCCAATCTTAGTTGAAGAATTATTGGCAGCTGATTACTGCTGAGTGAAGAAAAGCTGATCTTCTTGAAGGGAGAGACTCTAGATAGGTTGGCTAAACTCCAGTGAATGAACTTGTACTGAGGGACATCTTGTAACACTAACTTTACATAATAGGCCTTTATACAAATGACATAATGTATGAACTTCAGTGGGGGGGCTATAAGAGGATGCCAAAGGGGGAAGGGTATAAAGATGATTTTATGATTGAAATACACAAAAATTCAATTAAAAAAAATTTTTTAATCAGCAGGAAAACCCTACAAAAATAGGATTTTGTTATGTCATAATTTAAATATTTTATTTTTATTTTATGTGTATGAGTATATTGCCTACATGTATGTAAGTGCAGCCATGTTGTGCCATGCCCATGGAGTTCAGAAGAAGGTGTTTGATCCCCTGGAACTGGAGTTATGGAGGATTCTTAGCCTCCATGTGAATGCTGGTAACCGAACCCAGGTCCTCTGTAAGAACAGCCAGTACTTTTAACTCCTGAGCCATCTCTCCAGACTCATGTCATAATTTAATTTAAGAAGAAAAGAATAAAGTACAAAATTCATAAAGTGACGGCAGTTACATTGCAATATATCCAAAGGTTGTTTGCCAAAATAAAAATAGTTGCTCTGTTAGAGAAGTACAATTATAGGTGGTCAGTATTTTATTTTGTAATTCATTAAATAAATGCTTATTAAGCTGCTAAAGCACTGTTATTATTATGTTAGAGCCAGCAATTATAGGTTAGTAAAAAGAGAAAACATTCAGGAAGGTCATGGATGTATGAGAAGGCAGGCTATTCCCACACATCGTACAATGAGATCCTTAATACATTATTGTTGCTTTAGCTATTTTAATTGAAAACTAAAACTGAAAACAACATAATAACTTTGTGCTTTTCTTTTCCTTCTAAGAGCATACACAAATTGCACAGGACCTGGTTTCAGTCTTCATTCCGATATTGTCATGCCCTATATTGCAAATTATGGTACAAAGGAACAGATAGACTACTTCATTCCCCAAATGACTGCAGGCAAGTGGATTGGTGCCATAGCAATGACGGAGCCTGGGGCTGGAAGGTAAGTCAGCCTTCAGTTGGTTTTGAATTCTTGGAAGCAGTTCCTAACAAAACCATTTCTTCATTTTATGGATTTATATGACTCAAGATTAAAAAAATACTGAAAAACACCAGGTGTGACGGTGCACACTTTTAATCCCAGCACTGGGAGGCAGAGGCAACCAGATCTCTGTGAGTTTGAGGCCAGCCTGGTCTACAGAGTTCCAGACCAACTGGGGCTACAGGGAGACCCTATCTCAAAAAGACCAAAAAAAAAAAAAGAAATTGGAAAAAAATATTTCATCCATACTGAACATGTACACATTCTTTCTGTCACTGTTCCTTTAAAAGTATAGTATAGCAACTATTTACATAGCATTTAAACTCCAGTAGGAAAGCAAGAAATTTTTTTTTGGTCTTTTTTTTGAGACAGGGTCTCCCTGTAGCACCAGCTGTCCTGGAACTCACTATGTAGACCAGGCTGGCCTCAGACTCACAAAGATCCGCTTGCCTCTGCTTCCCAAGTGCTGATTTTTATATATAAATAATGGTAAAGCAGTTGCAATGTATGGTGGTATACAAACACAATGGTAGGGTATGAATCTTCAGCATGATGAATTTTATTTTTTTATCTTTTTTTTGGGGGGGGGTCTTTTTGAGACAGGGTCTCTCTGTAGTCCCAGCTGACCTGGAACTTGCTATGTAGACCAGGCTGGCCTTAAAGACATCTACCTGCCTCTGCCTCCCAAGTGCTGGACTTAAAGGTATGCGCCACTGCACCTGGCTAGCAAGATGAATTTTAAAAGTGGGATGGGCTTCATATGGAAGCATTGAAAACACTGTTAAAAATATGTATTTGGAACTCTGGAGATAGACTGGTGAGGCAGCATTATAAGAATACACAAATAGGAGAAACATTAAACTGGGTATGATGGTACATACCTCTAATCTCAGCACTAGGGAGGCAGACGCAAGAAGATCTCTGTGAGATAGAGGCCAGCCTGGTCTGCAAAATGAGTTCCATCCATGCCAGCTGGGGCTACAGGGAGACCTTGGTGGGGAGGAAGAGACACAGAGAGAGACAGAGACAGAGAACATTGTGAATAAAGAATGTCCAAATGGTAAATTACGGTGAGAAATAAGGATAGATGCATGAGAGGGAAAGAATAGAGAACATGTCTTCTGTCAGAGATGGATTGGCCACTGTGTTCTCATTTAGCTTTGGCCTCTACAGAATGGTTGCCATTGCTGGGCCAGTGAGATGGCTAAGTGGGTAAAGGTGCTTGCTTTGAAAGCCTGGTGATCTGAGTTTGATCCTTGGAATCTATCGGTGGAAAGGGAGAACCAACTCTGAATAACTATGTTTTCTGACCTCCACATACATGTGCTGTAGCATGCACATTTATGCATACCTCAATAACAGTAATTATATATATATATATTTGGTCTTTTTGAGACAGGGTCTCCCTGTAGCCCCAGCTGTCCTAGAACTCACTATGTAGACCAGGCTGGCTTTGAACTCACAGAGATCCGCCTGCCTCTGCCTCCTTAGTGCTGGGATTAAAGGCGTGTGCCACCATGCCCGGCAGTAATAATATTTTAAAAACATTTTATTTATTTTTATTTTATGTGTATGAGTATATTGCCTGCATGTGTGTAAGTGCACCTGTGTCATGTGAGGAGGTCAGAAGAGAGCATTGGATCCCCCTGGAACTGGAGGTGCGGATGGTTGTTAGTTACCATGTAGGTGCTGGGAATCGAATCTGTGTCCTCTGCAAGAGCAGCCAGTGCTCTTAACTGCTGAGTCATCTCTCCAGCCCCCCAGAAAGTAGTTTTTTATGTAGTACTTTTATTGTTTCTTTGAGAATTTTATACATGGATACAGTGTAGAAGGAGATTTTTTTAAAGGCCATGGAATAAAAAATACAAAAGTATAGTAAAACAAAAATTAATAAATTGAAAAATAAATTTTCTCCCTTGAATACTTTTTAAAAATATTTTTATTAGTAATATTTGTTGATAGCTAGAAAAATATGCTCCTTTTAGAACATATTTGTTAGGAGAAAGGCAGTTTAGAAATATTCTTGTAGTGCCTATAGTTTTGATGAAGAGATAGTAGAAGGAACCAGTGTAAATAAAGGCAGGTGAGTGCATGGTGACACATAATTTTGGGGATTATAGCAAGCCTTGACATGTCAGCAGAGTCTAGTTTGGGGTTCTTGAATGTAGTTGGGTGTCTGAATTCTGTAGTCTGTCTAGTTCATCTATTTTTTTTTTCATCTAATCTTTTTAAAAATATTTTTATTTATTTATTTATTTTTTGTCTTTTTGAGACAGGGTCTCCCTGTAGCCCCAGCTGTCCTGGAACTCACTATGTAGACCAGGCTGGCCTTGAACTCACAGAGATCCATATGTGTATGAGTGTATTGCTTGCATGTATGTAAGTACACCTGTATCATGCAGTGACAACGGAGGTCAGAAGAGGGTGTTGGATTCCCTTGGAACTGGAATTATGGACAGTTGTTAGTCTCCATGTGGGTGCTGGGAATTGAACCTGGGTCTTCTGCAAGAGCAGCCAGTGTTCTTAACCACTTAGCCATCTCACTAGCCCAAGTTTATCTAATCTTTATATATTCATTTATGTAAGATCTTATAATATATTAGATGTAGCTTTTAGTGCAGTTGTGTAAATATTACTAATACTGGGAATTTTGTTTGTTTGGTCTTTTGAGATAGGGTCTCATTGTGTAGCACTGTCTAGCCTAAAACTCACTATGTAGACCAGGTTGGCCTTACAGAGATCTGTCTGCCTCTGCGTGTTGGGATTAAAGGTATATATCACCACACCTGTACTAAGGATTTTTAATGCATGTGAATATATATATACCTTTTGTATAATTTGATTTATGCCAATTGATGCCTCTTTGTTTTCCATTACAGTGACTTACAAGGAGTAAGAACAAATGCCAAGAAGTCTGGGAGTGATTGGATTCTCAATGGAAGCAAGGTATGTAAAGAGGAGCTTCTCTGCAGAAGCAGGCTGTGGGTACCAGTGTCTCAAAACTATACATTATTGATAATAACCAATCTAAGAACTTACACAGGAGTTGTTTATTTAAGTGTTTTGGAGATAGTGAGAATTTCATAGCATTTATATGACGGAATCTATGGCTAGCCTCTTCCCTCTTACATGTTCCCTGCTGTGTGCAAATATTTCCTCCTCACAAATATTGCAAATGTGGTTTTAGCTTCCAAATTTCCTTGCCAAGCCAGAAAGGAAAAGATAAGTTTTTTGTTGCCTAAATTTGGGGCAAACAGTGGTTGAGCTTTATATTATGTTGGTGAAAGACTGGGTGAAGGCTGGAGAGGTGGCGTACTTGTTGAAAGTGCTTGCCACACAGGCATGAGCACTGGAGTTGATTACAGCATCCACATAAGCAGGTGGGTCTGGTTCTGTGAACATCTTTAATCCCAGTACTGAAGGAAGCAGAGACAGGAAGATCACAGGGCTTGGTGGCCACTAGCCTACCTGAAAAATGTGAGCCCCAGGTTCTGGAAGCAACATCTTGCCTTAAAGGAGCCCCCTCTTTTGGTGTATATGTGAGCACAGGTGGGCATCCACACACATATGTGCATAACCTCACGCAGATACATACATATGCACAGAATAAATAACTTTTTTTTTTTTTTGGTCTTTTTGAGGCAGGAACTCACTATGTAAACCAGGCTGGCCTTGAACTCACAGAGATCCTCCTGCCTCTGCCTCCCGAGTGCTGGTATTAAAGGCATGTGCCACCACACCCGGCATATAAATAACATTTTTAAAAAGATTGGATGAAAAGCTTTCTAATAAATGTCAAAAAGTTTCAGAAGTAGGTTGGAGAGATGACTTAGCAGTTAAGAGTGCATACTGCCCTTCCAGAGGACCTGAGTTCAGTGCCCAGGAACCACATGATGACTAACTCCAATTCCAGGGAGTCTGACACCCACTTCTGACCTCCAGGGGCATTGTATGACATGGGTACATTTACTTTTTAAAAATTTTTATTTGTTTTATTTATTTTTATTTATGAGTATATCGCCTACATGCAGTACCTGACACCTGGGTACATTTATATACATGCAGGCAAAACACTCATCTACATAAAATAAAAATAAACAAATAAGAACTAAAAAAAATGTTTCAAAAGATTGAAAATACCAGGTAGTAGAATTCAGGAATCTTTCAGTCTTTCTGAGAATCACCCTTCTGAAAGACTTGGAGAACCCTTCAAACAGAGCTCCAAGTGGTTCAAGAGCAAACACATCCCTGAGAATAAAACCATGAGAGAAAGGATGAGATCATCAGTAAATACTTTTTCTTGACTAAATGTTAAGTGAAGGAAAGATGTTCATGTTCAATACTGTTCTAAGGGAGTCTTTTTGAAACATTTCAAAATCTGTTGAAGGAAGAAATTTGTTTGGTTGATGTTTTTGTCTTGGTGCTATGACTTGAGCCTAGGGTTTCTCACATGCTAAGTATTACCACATTCTTTGGTTTTTGTTTATTTTTGTGTTGTTTTCCTTTATATTTTCAAAATCAGTGTTGTGGCACTCATTGTCCAGTTCCTAAAAATCAAATTTTCTAACTTGTGTTGTCAGAGGCTGGTAATAGTTTGTGCTCTGGCATCAGTAATTCCTATACAGAAAAATAGTATCTGGGGACTGGAGAAGATGGTTCAGGGGTTAAGAGCACTGGCTGCTCTTGCAGAGGACCTGGGTTCGATTCTCAGTACCCACATGATGGCTAACAACCATCAGTAACTCCAGTAATCCTGGGAAAACCTGCACTTTCTTCTCGCCTCTGTGGGCACTGCACAACATGGTGCCCTTAGATGCATGCAGGCAATACATTCATACACATAAAAAATAATACATAAAATATTAAAAAAAATAGTATCTGTGACATCAAATAGCTTACATCTTAGAAAATTTTCTTTATTTATAGACTATCACAAATCACTGACAGTCAAATATAGTTTAAGAAACAGTAATCTAGGGACTGGATATACCTCAGTGGTAGAGGACCTGCCTAGTACATGCAGGGCCCTAGTTCTGATTCCTAATACTGTGTAAAGCTGAACAAAACAGTTCATTTATGTCTGGCAGAATGAGAACTTGATGGTGCAGTGGCGATAGCTCAGCCTAGGGGACTGAGAAGAATTTTTAGAAGACATGATGCCTGAACTATTCTGAGTGTAATTAGGATTCACTCTGTTGGAGTTGGGAAAGGGCCTGTGGTAGAAGAAACAGGAGTTTCAAAGACACATAGGTCTGGAAGGCCTTGGATCATGGGGGACAAGTGATTCAGTGGATGAGAGAAGAGGCAGGAGATGTAAGCTGGTACCTGATGGTAAGGAGTTTTATATGCCTGTGATAAGGGTTTAGAATTTATCCTGAAGCCTATTAGCTGTTCAGAGACCTTTGAGTGTAAAGGCAGTGTAATCAACCATTAGAATGGTCTCTCTTGATAGCAGGGTAGATGATAGAGCTGCTGTGACAGCATTATGGAATCATGTACCAGAACTGATGAGTCCTAGACAAGAGGAAATGACAGTAGAAAGAAATGAATAGTAGACCTAAAAAGTATAAAAATGGATTAGAAAGAATCAGTGGTGGAATTGAATGTGAAGGAGGGTTTCAGTGTGATTGATTGCAGCATTGCCATAGGGAAATAGGTCATACCCAGGATGGGATAGAGTGGAGGTGGGAGGGATACCCTCTGCTCCTGAGTCACCTGGTGGAATCCAGGTGGTCCTACATTCCTGTAATCCCTGTATTCCCAGGCTGAGGTGGAAGGATTGTGAGTTTCAGGCCAGCCTGGGCTACATAACAAGTTCGTACTTGTCTCACAAAACTAAAGAAAGTAAGTAAGTAAGAAAGAAAGAAAGAAAGAAAGAAAGAAAGAAAGAAAGAGTCATCCTTGGCTACATAGACAGTTTAAAGCCAGCCTGGATACATGTAACCCTGTTTCAAAAAATAAAGGAAGGAAGAAAGGAAGGAAGGAAGGAAGGAAAGGAAGGGAAAGAAAGAAAGGAGGAAGGAAGGAAGGAAAGAAAGAAAAGAAAGAAGGAAAGAAAGAAAAAGAAAGAAAGAAAAGAGGAAGGAAGGAAGGAAGGGAGGAAGAAAAGCAGGCGTGGGGGGAGACATAGCTACAGATTTGGAGTCATCAGTGTGTAGATGATAACTTAAGCCATGAAAGGGTACAACAACCCAGGAAAGGTGCAGAATGAGGCACCAGTTATTGTTTGCTCTGGATGTATTTTGTTTTCTGAGTCAGCATCATCAGCTAATGTCCCTGTTTAGTTTGTTCTCCCCCTCAACTGTAACACTTTCCTTATTTAGGCCATTTTATTTATTTATTTTTATTTTTTTAACATTTTATTTATTTCCATTTTATGTGTTTGAATGAGTGTATTGCCTGCATGTGTGTGAGTGCACCCATATCATGCAATGCCAGCAGAGGACAGAGGAGAGCATTAGATTCCCCTGGAACTGGAGTTATGGATGGTTGTTTGCTGCCATGTGGGTGCTGGGAATCAAACTTGGGTCCTCTGCAAGAGCAACCAGTGTTCTTAACCACTGTGCCATCTCTCCAGCCCTATCTCTCCAGCCCCATGTTCTCCATCCGGGGGCTAGAGAGATGGCTCAGTGGTTAACAACACTGTTCTTGCAGAAGAGGAGGGTTCGAATCCCAGCACCCATATGGGAGCTAGCAACTATCCATAACTCCAGTCCTGGGGGATCCGACAGCCTCTTCTGACCTCTGCGGGCATTGCACAACACAGGTGCACTTACCTGCATGCAGGCAATACACGCATACACATAAAAATAATAAATAAAATTTAAAAGAAAGAAATAGTCCATCTATTAAACAAAACAAAACAAAACAAAACTGTTTCCTTTAAAAAACTGATAAACCTAAGCCTACAATGCCATTTAGAGAAGGTTCCCTTTTCTTCTCTGTAACTCCCTCTGAAATTCAGTTCATCATCTGAATATGCTATCTTGTTTTATTTTAAAGACATAATTGTTAGTTTCTATTAGTATTTATAAAATTAATAGTGAGAAAATGTATAAACTTCCTTTTTGAATCACTAGTGATTTGTCCCCTGCTCTTGAATAACCTCATTTTGAAGAGTCAACCCTGCACGTGCCTGGGTCCCCTGTAGGGAGAGGTGGGGAGTGTGTCCTGCCTGCTCTAGTCCTTGTTCATGAGTTTCCCCCAGCCCTGACTTGCACGTGGGCCTGACTATTGCAGAGCATTATAGTATTTTTGGTATTTTGCAGGTATTCATCACTAATGGGTGGTTAAGTGATGTTGTGATTGTAGTTGCCGTCACAAATCGTGAAGCTCGCTCCCCTGCCCATGGCATAAGCCTTTTTCTGGTGGAAAATGGAATGAAAGGATTTATCAAGGGACGGAAGCTACATAAAATGGGATTGAAGGCCCAGGTAGGTAATAATGTGTCATGTTCTGTTAACAGACTGAGCAATCAGAAAGTTGACGAACAAAATTACCTGTGGTACCTTCCTTGGCTGAATTGCCAGAGTATGTGTTTAAGAGATGGCAGAGGAGATTTCTTTTCAGAAATGTCACTGTATCTCTGCCTGGAGCTCAGTCATGGAAAGGAATCAGGGTATTCTCAATATGTGCTTTTGAAAGGGGAAAGTTAACTGCATGGTAATAAGCAATCTGTGAAGTTGAGAGAGAAAATGATGAAGTAAGAACAGAAAGTATTTTTTATATACAATACTAGAAAACATTTTGCTTAATATGTGTTAGGAATTCTTCCTAGTGCCTAGAGAGTGACTATTGTGGTGAGGAAACTACACCTTATGGAATCACATGGAATTGGATTTAAATCCCTGGTTTATCACTTACTATTTGTTCTTTATTTTTTCTTCAATAGAAATAGTAAATCACCTTACTGGGTTATTGGGAAATTATAATGAGCTGATTCTTGACTTAATTGTACATTTCTTAGGACACTGCAGAACTGTTCTTTGAAGATGTCCGGTTGCCAGCTAATGCACTACTTGGAGAAGAAAATAAAGGATTCTACTACCTCATGCAGGAGCTTCCACAGGTCGTAGATGTTTACATTCCATTTTTTGATTGGATGTTGAGCTAAAATAAAATGATAAAGAACCATAATAAGTCCATGCATGCAGAACTTGTCATATAAGCAATCATTTGAGTATAATGTTTTTTCTTGTTTTTTTATTTATTTTTTTTGTCTTTTTGAGACAGGGTCTCCCTGTAGCCCTAGCTGGCCTGGAACTCACTATGTAGACCAGGCTGGCCTCCCGAGTGCTGGGATTAAAGGCATGAACCACCACACAAAGAAGTATCAGTGTTATAGGGTAGATAAGGAAATAACGGAACCCAGGACTTTCCAAACAAAATTTAACAAAAGTAAGGAAAATAGGTGTTTTATTTCTGTGATTCCTCTTTGGAATGATTTCAGCTTCTCAACTGTAAGTTAAATTTTAAATATTTAAATTTTAACTATTTCATTTATTATTTTTATTTTATGTGTATGTGTGTATTGCCTGCATGTATGTGAGTGCACCCGTGTTGTGCAGTGCCACGGAGGTCAGAAGAGAGCTTTGGATTCCCCTGGAACTAGAGTTAAGGATGATTCGTAGCTGCCATGTGGGTGCTGGGAATCAAACCCGGGTCCTCTGCCAGAGGAGTCAGTGTTCTTAACCACTGAACCATCTCCCTAGCCCTCCTTTTAGCAGTTTTTAAAGAAATGTCATCAAAAAAAGGTTTTAAAGAACTGAATCAAAGGGGAGGGGTTAAGCTCAAAGAGAAAAGTTTCAGCCATATAGTCATGCCTATGGTTTGGAAATATAGTTGTCTAATCATTGGGCCTTACATGCCAGTATAACTGTTTCTACAGATATATTGTTATGTAATACCGAGAGAACAATAAGTAAAAATAATCATCTGTGAAAGTTAATTACATATATATATATATAATAAAGATAGCCACTAATGTAAATTAAGCATTTGTTTGAGAGCATTATTCTTAGATATGTTAAAAGAATCACAAATCTCTGAGAATCTTTTCTTATAAAAAGTTAAGAATTTAATCTTTAGTAATTTATTATAAAGATTATTTATAGGACTTACTAAAATGGTGTGAAAATCATTTATGTAATAATGTTTAACTTAATTTTGGGGTTACAGGAAAGACTGTTAATTGCTGATCTGGCAATTTCCGCCTGTGAGTTCATGTTTGAAGAAACCAGGAACTATGTTAAGCAAAGAAAAGCTTTCGGGAAAACTGTTGCACACTTACAGGTAAGCTTTTCCTTACAGTCCTGTGTTAGTTTATAAATAGTCATCTCATTTCAGTCTAGGTGAAACATTAATTAAGCATAATTTTGATATAAGATGGTATTAGAAAGGAGAAAATGGTTGAGATCCTTAGAGGAAAGAGAGTAGAAATGCAAAGATAAGAGAACTAGGATGGAGTCTTGAGGAAAATGGTAACAAAGACAAAAGAAAGGAGAAGCTGATTGGAGCGTTGTCAGCAAGCCAAGAGGAAAGACGACTCCAGGAGGAGGGAATGGCCTCAAACTCTGAACCCGCAAGTTCGTGTAGAAGCAGTGCAATCATTACATTTGTCAGAAAACTTAGACCTGGCATTAATTATTAAGTAGAATGGGTTTGACTGAAGGGCTTTGTGAAGGGACACAAAGGCATCTTAGTAGTATTATAGGACCAACACTATAGAGATTATTCAAGTGCGAGCTAAATCCTAGCACAGCTTCCGAGCTCATTATAATCTAGGCAAGTTGTGTTCTTGGAGAATACTTTCTTGTTTGTAAGATTTGTAAAGTTCATTTGACATGTGAAACTGTAAGATCATATAATTGTAAATTCTTGAAGTTTGTCAGACTTGGGTTTATTCATAAATGGAAATATTTTTTTTACATATGAATAATATTAGCAGCTCTCTCATAAGGTCACTATGAGGATTTGGTAGAATAGTTCACATGAAGTACCTGGAATGCTGCCTGGCAATTCTTGATGTTCTAGGCACTCAAAAATGCTGTGTACAGTGATATGCAACGTCACTTGTGTTTAACGTCTTAGACAGTGTTGTCAAAGGTCCAGTGATTTAGGGATAGCTTTGTACTGTAGCTAATTGTCAAAATACTGATAATCTCCTCCTGAAAACACTGACACACGTGTCATTTGTTTTTGTTTCACTGAGCACATATTTGTAATTTGATAACTATGAATCTAGAAAAACACACTAAGATTTCTAGGCAGACTGAAGGAAGTTATACCACTTGGTATCACGATGCAGCTTTCTCATCTGTGCTCAATGTGGAATCAGTACCGCTCACATCTCAAGTCCGAACACCACTAGTTTTACTTCAGAGATGTTTTTTAAAATGTTTATTATTATTATTATTATTATTATTCTGACCATCATAAAAATGAAGCCAACTAGATATTATTTTCTTTATTTTGTAAATGAACTTTTCCTATGTTTATGAGTTTCATATTAGATTATTTAAAAGATGACAATAATATTACCCAGATTGGAGGCAGAAAGGATGACTTAGCAGTTAAGAGCACTTGCTGCTCTTCCAGAGAACCTGAATTTGCTTCTCTGCACTCACTCATGTTGGGTGGCTCATAGCCACCTATAACTCCAGCTCCAGGGTTGCAGCCGACCTCCTAAAGCACTCGTATACACATCCACATCTACATACACAGACACAGAAATAATAAAATAAATCTTTTTAAAAAGTTACCAAGATTGCCTGAACAGTTCAGAAAACGTGATTTGACATTTAACCATAAAGGAAGTAGAAACTGGTCTATACTATTTTCCCATAAGAGAAAAGATTTCCTTTAACATGAAGTCGTGGGACTGGGGAGATGGCTTAGTGAATAAAGGTGCTTGCCACCAAAGCTGATGACCTGAGTTTGATCCCAAGAACCCATAGGTGGGAGGAGGCAAGAACCAACTCCTGGGAGTTATTTTCTGACTTGGAACACACGCACTGTGGCATGTGCCCCCCCCCCATATGCATACACAGTAAATAAATGTAATAAAAATAATTTAAAGTGCAGTCATGTGCTATGTAGCAATGTTTTGGTGAGTAAGCATATGTGACCTGGTGATGTAGCTATCATAAGGTTGCAGCTCAAGGTATGTTGGTGGAAATGTTGGTGTGAATAATCTTATCAGCCTTGTAAACTTACATAGCATATGTATTGTATGTTGTCAGGTATATAATACTTGATAATAAACATGTTATATATTATACTCTTTGTTGTCATTGCTTTAGGCTATATTCCTTCTTTCATTAAAGAAGTTTACATTAGCTGGGCATGGTGGCACACGCCTTTATTCCCAGCACTCGGGAGGCAGAGGCAGGCCGATCTCTGTGAGTTCAAGGCCAGCCTGGTCTACATAGTGAGTTCCAGGACAGCTGGGGCTATAGGGAGACCCTGTCTCAAAAAGACAAAAAAAAAAAAAGTTTACATTAAAGCAACATAATGCCAGCAATATCCTCAGACATTTTAGGTTCACCATGGCTCTTATTTGCTTATCAAGACAACCCTGTTTTGCATTTGACTTACACCATTTAGATTTGTGTGGAAACAGTGTGGTTCACACTATGATGAAATTGTTTAATTGGCCTCTTTCTCAGAATGTTTTCCAACTGTTAAGCAATACATGAACTATATTTAATTTATGCTATTTTTCCAAACAAGTATCGTTTTGTTATTTTCCTGCACAGGTAGTTCACTAAAGTTTCAGTAGATGGCAGTAGTAATCTTCTAGCATTCTCCAGTGTGTGTGTGGAGGGGGGCACGTGTATGTGCAAGTTTGCACATTTGTGCATGGATGTGTGGATGCTTTGGGTATCTTCCTCCATTGTGCTCCATCTTAGTTTTTCAGACTAAACCTGTCTCTTACTGATTGAGCTACACTGACTGGCCAGAAAGCCACGACAGTCTGTCTTTACATCTCGCTGTGCTGGACTTACCACCATACTTGGCTTTTATATAGATACTGGGAATCCAAGCTCAGGTCCTCATTACAAGGAGTTTGCCTACTGAACCATTTCCTCAGACCCTACAGTTTCATTTTTTTAATGCAGAGTAGTATTGTTTTCCTAGTATGTATTGACATTTTTGAGCTGTTCTTTAAATTTTTAAAAATCCAAATACGCATGTCTTTGAAGAGTATTTTGTTTTTTTGCTTGTTTGTTGACAGTTTTTTAAGACAGGGTCTTATTATGTAGCTCTGACTGGCCTGGAACTTGCTATGTAGACAAAGATGGTCTTGAATTTGCCTCCCTCTGTATCCTGAGTGCTGAGCTTAACAGCATGCACCATCATGCCTGGCTGAATGATATTTTCATATTTCAAGTGAGGAATATATGCAGAGAGGACAAATAGTATGTTTCTGTGCCTTTTATTTTGGAGCTGGTTACATTTGACTTCTAATTATTTAGCTGAAATAGAAGACCTATACATGTCACATTATACTTGACCAAATGCCACTTTATGAGCACATAACTGTTGATTTCTTTCTTTATAATTCTTGAATCTTGAACATTTTGGCTTTCAGACCATTTGGATACATGTCATAAAATTCCATTTTAGATTAGAGAGTTACCGTACTGAAGAAGCAGTTGTTACAGGATTTTTGTTTTTAAAAATCTGTGTATTCCATTGGTAGTACCACAGTTCATGGTTTACCCTGAAATAGATGATAAAACAATGTAATTTGAATGTTAATAATAATGACTGTCAGGACTGGAGAGATGGCTCAGCGGTTAAGAACACTGTTTGTTCTTGCAGAAGACCCCGGTTCGAATCCCAATACTCACATGGCAGCTAACAATTGTCTGTAACTCCAGTCCCAGGGGATCCAACAGCCTCTTCTGACCTCCCTGAGCATTGCATGGCATGGGTGCACTTACCTACATGCAGGCAATACACACATACACATAAAATAAAAATAATAAAATTTAAAAAATTAATGACATATTTATCTTCATTTTATAGACAGAGAAGTTGAGGCAGAGGTTAAGTAGCATGTCTAATTATACAGGTATTCTAAGTCCAGAACCTGCATTCTTTTTTTCTTTCTTTTGCTTTTGTTTTGTTTTTTGAGACAGGGTCTCCCTATAGTCCAGCAGACTTGGAACTCACTATATAGACCAGGCTAGCCTAGATCTCACAGAGATCTACTTGTTCCTACCCATTCCCTGCTCAGAACCCACATTCTTTAAAAAAAACAAAAAGCAAAAAAAAAAAAAACTTCATTTTTATTTTCATCTGATAAATGAGTGTTTCGCCTGCGTGTATGTAAATGCATCTATGCATACAATGCTGTGGAGGCCAGAAGAAAGTGTCAGGTCTCCTGGAACTGGAGTTATGAATGGTTGTTAGCTACCACATGGGTGCGGGGAACTGAACTCTGCAAGAGCGAGCAACAAGTGCTTTTAACCACTGAGCTCTCTCTCTCCAGCTCCTGTACTATTGATTTTTAAGGACACAAAGTATTTGGGAAAGAAATAGGAAAGAGGGAAAAATCTACTTTTTTCTTCCATTTATTCAAAAAGAGACTATCCAGTTCCTAAGACTTTGTGTAGGGCATGAACTATAAAATTTGGTAGCACGTTGAATTTTTTAATTTTATAGTTAAATATAATATATGATAATAACATATATTTTGTTTTAATGACTTTTGTTTAAATGACTGCTGGGCTTGGTAACCATTCCAAGGTATCTTCCAAGTTTTAAATTTCCAAGATACTTGTCATTCATAGCTTAAAAAAATTAAATTACATTTTAATTTGTTTGCTTTGTGTGTGTGTGTGCGTGTGTGTGTGTGTGTGTAGATAGGTAGATAGATAGATAGATAGATAGATAGATAGATAGATAGATAGGTAGATACTGACATGGAATGTGTGTGGTCAGAGAGAGGTCAGCTCCATTCTCTCTCTCCAACATGTGGACCTCTGGGATGGAACTCAGGTCATCAGACTTGGCAGCAAGTACCTTTACCTGCTGAGCCATCCACCTGGCCCTTGTTCAGATCTTTGAAAGAGGCTCTATTAATTCAGTTCACTTTGTAAGTTACAAAGTGATTTCTGTTTTTCTTTTTCTTTTTTTAATGACACTCATTAAACTGACCTTGAACTCCAGTTCCCCTGCTTCTGCTTGTCAAGAGCTGAGATTACAGATATGTGCCACTGTGCATGTCCAAGATTATTTGTTCTTAAATGGCAGGTCCATTTTTTTTTTTTTTACTACTATCGAATATTGTAACTTTTTTAATCCTAACACTCAGGAAGCAGAGGCAGGGGGATTTCTGTGAGATTGAGACCACCCTGGTCTCCATAGTGAGTTATAGGCCAGCTGGGGGCTACAGGGAGACCCTATCTAAAAAATATTGCTATGAACATGTTGATCCTTCAGGAAAAGCATTGTGCCAGTAAGGGGAGATAGAATTATTAGCAGCTTGGTCATTAGAGAGCACTTTCAAGAAGCTGTGTCTGTGACAAAGCACAAAGGCCTCCTCTGTTTAGTAGCTCCTAGTTCGGTGCCAAGAATATGTAAATATTTAATCTCTTTATCTTCAGACAGTAAATGACAACCTCTTGGCAGCGTTGTTTTTTTTTCAGACCTCTGAACCTAGTAGATGTGCTGAGACAGGAATTCTAATCCTCCATCCTTGTCTGAATTTTAACTTCAGCTTCTAGAAGCTCCAAGTAGTCTCATAGAACAGCTTTGATGTGAGATAGTGCCAAGATCTTCACATGTTGGTATAATAGAAGGCAGACTTTCTTGAGAATTGTCAGATTTCCCCCAGCCCCTCTTTATTTCCCCAAATGAAATGTTATATAGTTTCAGTGAATTAAGCCGGGGGTGGACTTAGAACTCAGTTTCAGGTAATATTTCCTCTTCTGTTTCAAATATCTATAGGCAATTATTTGATCACTCTGGATTTTTCTCTTAATAAACTTGAATGTGTGAGGTAGAGTGGGGATTTTATGTGGATTAAAGGATAGAGATTAGACCAAGCTAAATATATAATTAGTAGATAGGGATATAGGAAAAGTTAGAACATGCAGCATGTTCAGAATCAGAGGCAGGACACCCAGGTCTTCCCACTGCTGTTTTGGAATTATTAGGTGCTGGTTATACTGTTTCTAGAACAGTGTGGGGAAAAAGACACTTGGACTTTTGATCAGCATGAAAGTAGGTATACCATGAAGGATCTGTTCTCCAAAGCCTATTTCAGGTTGTGCCCTGCCCTGGATCATTATTATGGTCCCATTCTTTGATTTTCCAGAAATGAAAAAGTACCAGAACTGCCTACCACCAGTCACACTGAAAGATTCAGTTTCGTGTTTTGAGAATCACCATAGCCAGCAGTATAAAAATAGGTTCAAGGGGCTGGAAAGATGGCTCAGCAGTTAAGAACACTGACTATTCTTGTAGAAAACCTGGGTTTGAATCCCAGAACCCACATGGCAGCTAACAACTGTCCGTAACTCCAGCTTCAGGGGATCCAACAGCCTCTTCTGTCCTCCATGGGCATTGCACGACACGGGTGCACTTACCTACATGTAGGTAATATAGGCATACACATAAAATAAAATAATAAGTAAAAAAAAAATAGGTTCAACATCCTCCAGGAAACTAGCCCCACAACCTCTTTTGAGAACTCACACCTGCCTTTGGACTTAGTGGAAGAGTATAGATTAATACCTAATTTAAGTTTCAGGGCACCACTTTCATCACTACCTGCCATGTGTGCTCCTTCTGTTAGCCACAGTGAATGTCTCATGAATTCCATAGCAGAATGACCAAAATTGTTTCTATCCTAATTTCCACAGGGAAGAGGGTGCCAGTTGGCTATAAATGGGCCTCAGACTTCAGAAGTCAGAATAGGGTGTACTTTTGGAGGCTACCCAAAGTCAAGCCAGTTTCCTGAAGGAGATTCAAGAGCTGGTGCCAGGGAGAACAGATGTAAACTCAGAGTTCAGGGTGTGAGAGCCAGGAGTCAGTGAAATAGAACTGGATTGAAGGCAGACCGAGCAGGAACAATTGAGAATGGTCTAAACAGAATGATTTCCAAGCTCACAGTTGTTGGGTGTCCTTGGTCAGCAGGAGGAGGCAGATAACCCTGACAGTTCAGTGTAGTTGGAGACTAGGTGAAACATTATTCAGAGGTTGTAGGGTGCTTTTGATCTCTGCTTGCTCTGATTCTGTTTTTAATATTATAAGTGATTATTAACATAATATTTTGATGATGTATATATGATTATATTAATCTCTCTCGTCCATCTAGCTTGTTACTTTATTATTTTACCTGAAAGCAAAGAGGCACAATAGAGAAGTGCATAGTCTTAATTTTATTAATACAGAATAGATGTTTAAGGATTTACTACTCTCTGGAGAAATGGGTGTTTTTAGCAGCTGTATGCAAAGGATTGTACCACAAGATGGTGCTCACACATTAAGGGTCATGATTTTTCTTAAAGTAGTTTCCTTTAAATTACGATATGTATTTATCTTTATGTATTTACATGTTTTTACATATTTCATATGACTTTTAAACATTAAAATATGCTGTTTTTTTTTCATTTAAGTTACTTAACATATGCCCTTTATTGGAGGAAAACCCCCACAATTCCACTTGTGTTTTGATTTAAAAATTTGTTATTATGTAAGTGTTTGAGATGCTGAGTCAAAACCTGTTCTTTTAACATGCTCCTTTTCCCTTTCAACACAAGACGGTGCAGCATAAACTAGCAGAATTAAAAACACACATTTGTGTAACCAGAGCTTTTGTGGACAGCTGTCTGCAACTGCATGAAGCAAAGCGTCTGGACTCAGCCTCCGCTTCCATGGCAAAATATTGGTATGCACATTACTGTAATTAAAATGTGGTTTGTTCAGATTCCTGTGGAATCCAGCCAGCTCTCTACACAGTGTTGAGCACGTTAAAGGAGGAAGTCTCTGTAAATGAAAAATGGCAGTAAGAATCAACTTAGAAAAAAAAAGCTGCTGAAAGCCCTATTAGGTCTATTTAAAAAATTTTAAATTATGTGTATGAGTGTTTTGCCTGCATGTATGTATGTAAGTGCACTCATGCTTGCACTGCTCATGGAGGCCAGAAGAGGGCGTCAGATCCGCTGGAACCAGAATTATAGATGGTTGTTAGACACCATGTGGGTGCTGGGAACCAAACTCAGGTCCTCAGCAAGAGCAGCCAGTGCTCTTAACCACTGAGCCATCTCTCTAGCCCCCTATTAGGTCTATTTATAATGTGTTAAAAATTATTCAAGTTGGGATTTAGTTTATATCTTGTTATTGGAAGGAAAATGTTAAGAGACTGAAGTAGGATGACTGCGTATCTCATTTAAGTAATAGTTTAGTTTCAGATTATCAGAAGAGTGACAGAACAAGACTGGAAGAACAGAATGGTGGAACTCCGGAAATGGAGTCCCAGTTCTGTAACAGAACTCCAACTAAACCTAATTCCCTCAGGGACAACTTTTGTTATCTGTGAAATGTTTAAATTGAATAGAATTTCTGGTGTTTTACAGATCTAAGAAAAATACTGAGTTATTGACTGTCTAGGTCATACATGGCAACTGTTCTATTTAGTGAATGGAGGAAAAGTTCTATTAAGTTTAGAAAGACTTTCATTTGAATTAAAGATGATTAACAGTAGTGTGAAAGATCAGCTTAAGGGGCTGGAGAGATGGCTCAGCGGTGAAGAGCACTGACTGCTCTTGCAGAGGACCCAGGTTCAATTCCCAGCACCCACATGGCAGCTACAAACCGTCCTTAGCTCCAGTTCCAGGGGAATCTGATACCTTCTTCTGACCTCCACAGCATTGCACAACATGGGTGGACTCACATACATGTAGGCAGTACACTCATACACATAAAAATAATAAATAAAAAAATATTTTTTTAAAAAAGCCCCTATAAGAGTTTTATAGGGGCTATAAGTGTTTTAAGATGCAAAAACATGTGGTCTAAATCAGATTGTGGAGCAGTGATTGGCCTCCTTTAAAAAAAAAAAAATTCTCACATAACATCCGAAAAGTAGCCTGAAAAAAAATTCCTGTAATTATTTATTAACTTGAGTTCTGTTTGTCATTACTAGACAAGAGGAACTATGCAGAATGGTTCTCTGTGTAATGGTTTCTATAATAATAAATTATCAGATTCAAAGGGAATGTGAAGTTACTAGGCACTTACACTTTGAGGGGAAACATTTTATACTTAGAGCAAGTTCTTTGGCTTAAGGAAAAAGGTACAGAAAAGAATAATAGATAATTTTAGGACTAAATCTTTTTTGTTTTTGAGACAGGGTCTCCCTGTAGCCCCAGCTGCCCTGGCACTTGCTATATAGAGCAGGCTGGATTCATTCTCACAGAGATCCACCTGCCTCTGCCTCCGGAGTGCTGAGACTAAAGGTATGCGCCACCACGTCCACCTTTGGGTTAGATTTTGTATAGCTACTGTCTTTGTGCTTTGGAAATATGAGGCTTATGTATACAATGATGCTGAACACTGGGCAGCAAGTGCTGTAACTAGTAAATCTTCCACTGAAATACTTGTCAAATACAAAAATTATTGAATTCCAATTATTGCATCAGAGAATTGTCTGTTAGTTTTTATGTTGGGAGTGAGTGTGTTTTTTAGGCATAGCCTCCCTGTTTTGTGTTTAGTTAAAAAAAACTTTTGTTTTTATTGTTTTTAGACAGGGTCTCATGTAGCCCAATCTGGCCTCAGACTCCCTTTGTAGCCAAAAATGAACTTGAATTCCTGATCCTAATACCTTCCTCTCCTAAGTTCTGGTATTATGTAGCGTTTAAGAATTATTGAAAATGTGTTTTTTCCTGCTTTTGCTTATGTTGCCCACTATTGGAAAAGAATCTTGAACTATCTCATTTTATATTCAGGTGCATAATATCTCTAAATCTCTATAATTTTATGGATTTAAAAGTTAGTTAAAATTATCACCGAGGAATGGGAATCCTTTTTTCTTTCTTTCCCCTGTAGCCCCAGCTGGCCTGGAACTCACTATGTAGACCAGGCTGGCCTGGAAATCACAGAGATCCGCCTGCCTCTGCTTCCGGAGTGCTGGGATTAAAGGCATGCACCACCATGTCTGGCCGGGAATCCTTTTATTTAAGGCAAGGTCTCATGTAGCCAAGGTGGCCTCCCACTCAGCATGTACCAGAGGTTGGCCTTGGACTTCTGATCCTCCTGTCTGCAGGCATGGCCATCACCCCATGTTTATGTGGTGCTGGGGTTTGTACCTAGAAATTTGAGCCTGCTGGGCACGTACACTACCAACTGAACTACATCCCCAACCCACCAAAATAGTGAAATCTTAATAGCAATTTCCATATATTATTGCCAACCTTAATAAAAACCTAGTCAGAAATAAAGATGAGGAAGGTATTCTTTATGTGAAAATTCTTTTAAAGTTTATTTCCTATGTATTTTGTGTCATCTTCCCTAGCTGTTAGATAGGCTTCTTTGAATGGCTTGATAAATAAATTATTTATTGATTATAAAGTACCTCATGAATTTCCATTTCAACTTTTCCTTTTCTGCTTGTTATTTTGGTCATCTTAGGGCATCTGAATTACAGAACAGTGTAGCTTATGAATGTGTACAGCTCCATGGAGGCTGGGGATACATGTGGGAGTACCCGATTGCAAAGTAAGTATGGCTGCTCTATGATGCTTTTCTTATTGGAAAAGAGAAGAAAATTTCTTTACTGTACTTTGTATAACAAATAGAGAGGGAAAGAAAGTAGTAAGTCTTCATTTTTCAACTGATTATGGAATATATTCATGCAAGTATGAATATACTTTACTGGTTTACCATTAGGATTTTATTTTTAAAGAAAGGGATGAGTCTATTTTTATTTATTTGCTTATTTTTAATATTTATTTACTTATTTTTGTGTGTGTGTTTTTTAAAACTTTTTATTGCATTTTTGTGTATTTTTTACAGAATATCTTAATCTTTATACCCCTTCTCCATTGGCAGCCTCCCATAGCCCCGCACCCCCCACGGGAGTTCATGCATTCTGTCGTTTATGTTAAGGCTTATCATGTCAGATTAGTGTTCCTAGACATCCCTCAGTGCAAGTACCTCCACTGAGGTCTAGTCAGCCTATCTAGAGTTCTTCCCTTTAAGAAGATCAGCTCAGCAGTCTGCATCCTGATTCCCTATTGGCAATTTGGGTAACCTCTTCAAGGGATGGTGTGTTAAGAATAGGAGGTAGAAACTGGCTAGGCAGTTAGGGTAAAAAGACCCCAAAGAAAAGTAGCCAGTTTCTTGGCTAAAAATCAAAATGTCCTTGGACCTCTTAGCAGCATACTCTGTTCCAAAGGCCAAAAATGTCAAAAGTATTTGGGATCTTTTATCTAATTCCTAAAAGATTTTAGGGTTACCTCTTCAGAGGTAACAAACCCCATAAAAAGAAAGAGTACATGAAGTTTTTCAGGAAAAAGTGATGGGGAGATATGGGAGGAGTTGGTTGGGGGAGAGTGGGCATGGATTTGATCAAAACACCTCATACGCATGTGTGATTTTGCCTGCATGTATATAAGTGCACCCAAGTTGTGCCATGCCCACAGAGACCAGAAGATGGCATTAAGTCTCCTGGAACTGGAGTTATGGACACTTGTTAGCCACCATGTGGGTGCTGGGTACCGAAGCTGGGTCCTCTGCAAGAGCAGCCAGTGCTCTTTACTGAGCCATATCTCAAGCCCCTCCAGTATACTTTAACACTTGATACTTAGCTTTAAAAGATACATCACTTTTTAATTTATCTTTTAGTTTATTTTTTGTAGTTGTATTAGTTACTGTTCTCATTGGTATGATAAAATACCCTGACAAAAGCAACAGAAGGAAGAGGGTTTTTTTTTTTTGCTCACAGTTTGAAGGCACAGTCCACTGTGGCAGGGGAAGTCCCAGGGCAGGAGTTGAGACAGCTAGTCCAGTTATATCTTGAGTCCAGAACATAAGCCCAGGGAATGGTTCAGAATCCCTCATCGCTATGCCCAGAGTCATGTGACCTAGTTGTTTTCAGACCCTGTCAAATTGATAATAAGTATTAACTCTCAGAAGTGGTCACAGGGATTGAACCTAGGGCCTTGCACATATTGAGCAAGCAATCTACCATTGTCCACCATTCCAAGCTGCTTTGAAAAGAACAAACAAAACCAAACAAAACAAGATAGCAATACAGAAAGACTAGCTTGCATAATAAACAGCATCAATCAGGATTTTTTTTTCTCTTTAAGACTGTAAGCATGGGTGGTTAAGAGCACTGTCTGCTCTTACAGAGGACCCAGCTTTGGTTCCCAGCATCCACATGGCAGCTAATATCCATCCATAACTTCAGTTCCAGGGTATCCAACATCCTCTTCTGGCCTCAGCAGGCATTGCATGCATGGATATGCTTTCATTCATTCAGGCAAAACATTCATATACATAAAATTAAAATAAAGAAAATGAATATAACCGTGGGGCAGGTGTGATGGCACACTCCTTTAGTCCTAGCACTCCAGAGGCAGTGGCAGGTGGATCTCTGTGAGTTCTCCTGGTCTACATAGTGATTTCCAGACTGGCCAGGGTACATAGTGAGACCCTGTCTCAAAAAGAAGAAAAATAAAAAAAGAATAAAAGTGTGAAGCCTTTTTCTTTTTTCTCAAATAAGTCCTTTGACTGAGATTTTGGTACACCCTTTCAGCATAGGCTTTCACCGAAAGGAGGTTTTTCTTTTGAAAACTTATCAGAATTTTTCCCATGTTTTTGTTTTGCCAGTCTTCATCATCTTATTTATAATATTCAAAGTGTTTTAAAAGTAAAATAATAATGGAAGTTTATAGCCTTGTGCTTGAGCTCTGTTGTCACAACCGCTACTGGGAAAGCAGGCATATATTGACTCAACATCAATGTAGTGTAGATTCCAAGAAGCACATGAGAAGGGAAGAGAAGTCAGCTGCCTTGGTAGCTTAAGGTTAGAGCACAGCATAGGCCAGGGTCTCTTGTTTCTTGAAGTCTATTCCTTTCTGTCAGTAGCAAGAAAACCTGTAGCTTGATAACTTATTTAAAATGTTTTCAGTTTGAGACACTTGTACTCAAAATAATCACCATTCTTGGCTCCCTTGCCAGTTCAAAGATTATGTGACTCTTTATCTAGACTACTCTTTCCCCTAAGATGTAGGACTTCCTAATATTACCTGATATCACATTAGACAGTATGTGGGGATAGTATACAGACTTTGATTTAAAGGAAATCATTCTACTTGTGATTCTTATAGATTAAGCTACATTATTTGTGTGTGTGTGTGTGTGTGTGTGTGTGTGTGTGTGTTGATTGAGAACTCTACACAGAGAAGACAGACACAGAAACACACATGCACACACAGACAGACAAACAGTGGGTGAATTTGTTATTTTGGCCTCAGGTAAAAGAGATATTTTGTTTCCATTCAAAATTGTAAAAATTTTTAGATAATCTTCAGCATGTGGGTTTTTTTTAAGTTTTGTTAAGCTTAGGGTTGGACATCTGAGATGTTCTCTGCCACCCTAGGAGGAACAGCCCAAAATGGAGAGTTTTGTGCAGTGCAGTTAAACATTTCTTCTGCTGCCTTTCTCTGGTTAATTTTAGTTACCTAAATTTAATTAGTAACTTATGAAAAGTCTACTGATCTCTGTCATTACGTACTCTGGTAGAACTTCTTTAATATGAACAATAAATGTCCAACCCAGGCCAGAAACATCTAAAAGCATTGGGATTGCTGAAGTAAGCTGGAATGTAAGAAAAATCTTCAAGATTCAAGTGCTTAGTTTTGTAGAGAAAAATAAAATCTTCCAGGGGATGGATGGATTATGAAAACAGAAATGTATATACATTTTAAAATTTATATCAGAGGGGCTGGAGTGATGGCTCAAGGGTTAAGAGCACTGGCTGCTCTTGCAGAGGACCTGGGTTCAATTCCCAGTACCTACATGGCAGCTAACAACTGTCAGTAACTCCACTTCCAGGGGAATCTGATGCTCTCTTCTGATATCTGTGGCCATTGATGACATGGATGCACTTACATACATTCAGATAATACACTCATAAAATGGGCAACAGGCCCCAATTTTAGTTGAAGAACTGTTGGCAGCTAATTACTGCAGCGTGAGTAAGAACTGATCTTCTTAGAAGGAGGGACTCTAGATAGGCTGATTCAACCTCAGTGAATGAACTTGCACTGAGGGATGTCTGGGGACACTAACTTAACTCAGTAAGCCTTAACACAAACCCTGACAGAATGCATGAATTCCAGTGGGTGGGACTATGGGAGATTGCCAGTGGGGAAGGGAGTATAAAGATGATTAGGATATTATGTATGAAATTTTAAAAAATCAAGTAAAAATTAAAATTTTAAAAAGACAAAAATAGTTTTTAAAATTCTATCAGAAAGTACTGAGATTTTTAATTTCCTTTATAATGCAGTAAATTACATCAGTAAATAGTAACTGAGGGCCCATTTGTCTGTGAGGTATCCTAACAAATACAAAATAGTGTAAGTTCAGAGTTGGTCATGTTCCTTTGAGTTTTAGAAATTAAGTAATTTATTAAAACCCAAATTTTATATTTGAGAAAGACATGCCTTTAAATTTGCCTACTGCACAAAGTTCAAAACATAAAAACTAGCTCCACATGACTGCGCCAATTCAGTGTAGTGATGTAATAAGGTACACTTGCCAAGTCACCTACATTCTTGTTCCAGTCTGACAATCATCTGTTATGTGACCAGTACATGGTAATCATTAATCAGTAAATGTATTAACTTCTCTGATTCTTTTTACTTGTAAAACAATAATATTTATCCCTAGTGATTCCACAGCTAAGAGGTTAAATTGAAAAGAAAAAAGAGAAAAACAACTAAATAGTTGCTAATGTAGCTGTTGAGTGAATTCCTAGGGCTAAGACAGGGCTCAGTGGTAGCGCTCTTGCCTGGTGGGGCACTGATTCAGTTCTAGCATCGGAACAACAAAAAAGTGAATTCCTGATTGTGTGTGTATATCTGTGTGTGCTTAACCCCATATGTTATTGTTAATCATTTCCCCCAGCATAAGCTACTTGTTAACTTTGTGAGAAAAATATTTTCTAAAAAATCAGGTGGTGGTTGTGGTAATGAGATTTAAAGGAACGCCAGGAAAAAAGTAATTTCTCGGGGCTGGAGAGATGGTTCAGTGGTTAAGAGCACTGACTGCTCTTGCAGAGGACCCGGGTTTGATTCCCAGCTCCCACATGGCAGCTACGTTCCGTCCTTAACTCCAGTTCCAGGGGAATCCGAAGCCCTCTTCTGACTTCTGGCATTGTACGACACTGGTACACTCACATACATGCAGGCAATACACTCATACACATAAAATAAAAATAATAAAAAAAAGTAATTTCTCTTTTTTTTGCCTTAAGAATCAGTGGATCTCAAATTTCTGGGGTAAACTAAAAAGATAATAAGAAACTAAGATACTCCATGCATTTCTAAATTTAAAGCAGACTTTTCAGATTTCTGTTATATGTGCTCAATTTTATAAAATTATGTCAGATAAAATGTACCTAAATGTTGTTTTGATTTGATAATGTCGTTAAGCAAACTAAAAGCTATATAGATTATCAATATCTTAATGGGCTTTTGGTATACCATCCTAGGATGACTCAGTACTGTACTATAGAATGTTATTTATGAAGAACTTTTACTGCTTATGTTTTATGAAGTAAATACTTTAATAATTATCTGGAGAGATAGAATTTAAACTTTCTACTGTCTCATTTATCTAAATTCAATTAACCCTCATTTATCTAGAGCTTATGTGGATGCTCGAGTTCAGCCAATCTATGGTGGTACCAATGAAATAATGAGAGACTTGATTGCAAGACAGATCGTCAGTGACAAATAGACATCTGCCCACATCCTGGAATCCTATTACAGCTAATCTGGATTTGAATCTGCTCAAGAGAAAACATAACCTGGAAAGAGGGGGAAACAGTAAAGGTGTTTCCATGTGTGTTGTCTGTAGAGAAAGAAACCAAATAGAAATTTAAACTTAACACAGGGGAAGGAAAAATCTTTGAACCCAAAGAGTCTAAAGTGACACCTTGAGATGTGTGCCTTTTTTAAAAAAAATATAGTAAATGTCAAAGATTTTCTGACTCCAGAAGCCTTAATGTCTCATTTGTCTCTCAAATTCTAAAAATGTCTTTGATTCTTAAAATTGAGACAGAAATAATTTTATGTTCTTCTACTGTAATAACAGTAATAAAATACAATTCATGGAATTTGAAATGAAAAAATAAGTATAATTTACGGAAAGTCATTTCAGCTACTTTTGGTTCCACATTCCCTAGAATATTTGTTTCTACAGTGCTACCACCAACCCCATGTTTTTAAAGCAATGAATGGAACTCTTTCTTCAAACAAAATGACTGTACCAAATATATATGAGGATATATATATATATACATAAATATATATATATATGCAATTATATATCAGAAATAAAGTAAAACTTAAAAAAAAAAAAGCTTGCGTAGAATATCTGCAAGACTGATGATTGAAGAGATGCTCTGGTTGGAAGAAAGGCATAGTTTCTTAGCTGATGGCGTCTGGGCTTTCAATGAAATTCCATTCCGTTTCAATTTAAATAGGACAATGCAGTAATCTGTCAACCTTCAATTCAAGATATTTGGTAGTTATCGAAACAGAAGCTCTTATTTTGCAACAGTGCAGTTTATGTATGTGTAACAAATACTGTGTATCTTTTATAAACCAGACTGTTGAAAATATAACAGCAAGCAAGTTTTGCAAGAGTCCTTCTAAAAAACTAGTAGTAAGTAGAGTTGGAAATAAAAGAAAGAAACATTTAAATAAGAAGGTAAGGAAATCATATTTGAGACTCAAGTCAATATTATGAAAAATAAAATCATTAAACTGCCAATATATCAGTAAATTTTTTGGTACATAGTAATGATAGTGAAAATACTAGTTTTAAAATGAAAATCAATACATATGTGTTCAACTTTAAAAATCATAACATTTCTTTATCACTACAACTGGATTTGGCAGATAGGAGGTGGAATATTGTGACACATCCTTTCCTCAGTGGACAGCTTCGATTTGCTCTAGAACAGAAGTTTGTATGGTTGCCAATTTAGGTTCTTTTATATACATTGATTAGTACATTCTTTTTTTTTAAGATTTAGTTTATTTTTAATTATGGGGAGGGGGTACCCATGAGTGCAGTATTGGATTCCCCTAGAGCGGGATATGGGCACTGGGAACCAAGCTTGCTTTTCTGCAAGACCAGCAAGTGAACCCCCTGAGCCAGCCATCTCTTTAGTCCCTAAAATATCTTATCATGTATTTGAACGTTTGCAGCTTGCACCTCCCTCCTGCCAACAGGAACCTCAAAGGATTTGATAGAAATCATCCCCCTCCCCACCCCCCCCCCCCCGTCTCTTTCCTTTACCATCAAAATCTTAGGGGAAACTCCATTTTAGGAATAAATCATCCTTTGAAGACTAAAAAGTTAATTAAGAGCAGGAATATTCTGCAGAGTGGAGGTGAACAGACCTGGGTTTGAATGATGAGACTTTCAGAATTTCTAACCTTATTTCAAAAGGAACTCAGGGTGTGTTTTTCAACCTTGCCTTAGGTGTTCATTCTTAAACAGCTAATCTTTGCTTGAATTATTGTCCCCTAAGGAGGGTATTTATCATCCCTATCTCATGCAGTGCTGAGTGCTCAAGAAACAATAAATAATAACAATGCTCAGAAGAACAAGCCGGACAGGCAGCAAGAAAGCAACACTGTGTGAATATTAATGAGAATTTAAAGGCTTGGTAATTTCATTTGGGGGCTGAGATTCTTAGGATCAAAATTACTGCTTTAACTATTTTTGTCGTGTATTTTTTCGAAGGTGTCATTGAAAATTGTTTTAATTTGCTATTTTAAAATCGCACTGCAAATGTTTACTAAGCTAGTAATCTTAGTAGTTTGTGGCTCGGAGCATAAGACTACCAGGAGACTTCTCATGGAGTATTCATTTTGGCACATACAGAGTTTGTTTACTTGTCACTGGAAAGATTTGAAATTGAGACAGAAGCTAACTGCAGGCCCGTGTCTACTGCTTTATAGTAAAGTTGAAAAGTTCTACTCGTTTTAAAATTTTTATTTTCAAGAAAAAGATTATGGAGAGCTTCAAATATACTAAAAATAGAGTGGCGTGTCACTAACCTCCAGCTTAACATTTGCCAGTTATTCTGTGAGAATTCTTTTTCTCAAGTCATTTGAGGCGAGTTCCAGATTTCATGCTATTTCACACACATACATATTCCAGAGTACATATGTAATTGATGAAAGGGTTCTGGTGTGCTGCTGCTGCTGCTGCTGCTCCTTTTTTAATTTGATCTAGCCAGAAGGTCATTACCATACTCCAGAAATTTCAGTTTAATGTGTGATGCCATGTTCATATACATTTTCCACAATTGTATAAAAAAAATGCCGCCTTTGGTTTAGTTTAAGTTAGAATCTAAGCAAGACCTACAAATTCCATTTGGGTGCTGGAGATTGTATATTGCTCTTCTACAGAACCCAAGTTCAGTTCCCATTACCCAACATTGGCTGGCTCACAACAGCCAGCTTCAGGAGATCCAACATCCTCCTCTGGCTTGTGCCAACGTTAGAAGCATGCGTATGTGCGCGCACACACACACACACACACACACAAGTTAAAAAAGCTTTATAAAAATTCCATTTGGCTGTGTTGTCTCTTCTCTTTCTTATATGAGAGATGAGGGGCCTTCTTCTGCTTCCCTTCCCTTATCGCTTTAAATTAAAAATACATATTATTCTTTGGTACATATTGCAGAATTGCAGTTTGTGCTCCCAGAAATTTAGCATCTGTAGATTCTTGATTTTAGTGTGTGAAGACTCGTGCAGCTCTAACCACAACCAGGATACAGAACGATTCCATTTCTTCACAAGTCTCTCATGCTCTTCATATGTCAACTTCCCACATGTTTAGCCCCTGAAACCCACTGCTCTGATCTTTGTCATTATAGTTCTGTCATTTTGAGACAGTGGTATTTCCTCATGGATATACCACAGCTTATTGTGTTCACCTGTTTAAGCACTTGACATCTTGGTTCAGGTTAAAGTTAAATGTAGCATCTTCCTAAGGATAAATTTCCTTTCCAGGAGGGAAATTGTTGGGTTACATGTATATTTAGAGTTAGGAAAACACTGCCAAACTGTTTTTCCAGAGAACCTGTACTGTTTTACCTTCCAACCATCGCATAAGAGTTTCATTTGCTCTGAATAATCTCCAGCACTTGTAAGATTTTTTTCATCCATTCTAAAAGGCACATACTTTAGTCTCCTGGTTTGCATTCCCCTGATTCTTAAGGAGACAGCTTTTCTTAATGCTTATCTTCCACCTATTTCCCTTGGTGAGTTGTCCTAAGTTTTTTGTTTTTTAGTTGGTTTGCTTGTTTTCTTAATGTCGAATTTGGAGGGTTTCTTTATATAATCTAGGTTTTGTGAGGCACAAAGCTAAAAAGGTGTGTGTGTGGGCAGCAGGCATTTTCGGATTCAGATTGTTAGTATAGAGTTGCAAAAGAAAAAAAGTTGCAAAAGAAGAGTAGCTAAAAGTATCAGCTTTCAAATGCCCTTGATGCAGAGTGACCCTGAAACAATAGGGTTAGGTGACCTTGTTGCTAAGGCCCATTCAGTGCTGCTAAGCACTTTATAGTGTAGGTGTGCCTTCAAGATGAGGTAGGAAGTCTTGTACCTCCTAAGATCTAGTGAGACAATGAGAAACTGTCTATGATAGCCTCTGTGGACCAGAGGGAAGCTGGGGAGAACTGGCCTTGAGGCAGCACCTCACAAGCTTCCCTTGTGCTGTTCCAGGGGGATCTAAGCATTCTGATGATCAGCTGCCGCTCAGGCCTTGCCCATATGACCTGTGTTGAAACAAGGAAGGTTACTGAGCTCTGGCTCAAGCTGTTCCCCTATAGATGTTAGTCCCTTGTCATATATGATTTGTAAACATTTTATTCCTGTCTGTAGCTAGTCTTTGCAATTTTGGGGGAGAGGGGAGGGTCTCTTTTGAGACAGGGTCTCCCTGTAGCCTCAGCAGGCCTAGAACTTGCCATGTAGACCAGACTGACCTTGAACTCACAGAGATTTGCCTGCCTCTGCCTCCTGAGTGCTGGGATTAACAGTTGATTTCACACAGCAAAAGTTTTTAAGTTTTGAATTCTGATTTATCATTTTTTTTCTTTCATAGATTATACATTTGGTATCAAGTCTAAGAATTCTTTACCCAAAACCCAGGTCTTAATTTTTTCTATATTGTTAGAATTTTGTATTTTGTATTATTCATTTAGACTTATGTTCATTTAGTAATTTTATATAAGGTGTGAGGCTTCATCTTTAGATCGTTTTTCTAGCTGATATATGTCCAAGTGTTCCAGTGTTAATTGTTGGAAAGAGTACCCTTCTCCATTGGACTGGTTTTTCAGCTTTGCTTGCTAGAAGTCAAGTGGCCATGTTTATCTGGGTCTGTTTCTGGTTGCTGTTCTGTCTGTTTTACTTTTTTGCTGTCCTGATTTTTGGCAGTTTTTACAAAATCTTAAAATCAGATGGAATTTCTCTAGTATTGTTTTTTCAAGATTGCTTTGGCCTACTCGAATTCTTGTTATATCCCATACAAAATTTTGAATTAATCTATCTCTACAAAAATATCCTGCTTGGGGCTGGAGAAATGGTTCAGCACCCAAGAACACTGGCTGCTCTCTTGCAGAGGACCTGAGTTCAGTTCCCAGCACCCACATGGCAGCTAGCAACCATCTGTAACTCTAGTTCCAGGGGATCTGATGCCCTCTTCTGACCTCTGGGCACTGCATGACATGGGTCCACTTACACACATGTAGGCAATACACTTATACACATAAAATAAAAATAATAAAGTATTTAAAAAAAATCCTGCTAAAGTTTTGTTTGGGATGAGGAAGGACTACAGATCAATTTGAAGGGTAGTACCGTTTTTGCTGTGTTGAGTCTTCCAAGTTATGAATAAAGAGTATATTTACTTAGACCTCTGTTTGGCTATTTTTAGATTTCATCACTAAGATATCTTGTATATGCTTTGTTATATTTGTATGTAAACACTTTTTTAGAGCTACTGCAATTTATATTCTGGTTTATGATTATTGCCAAGATAATTGTTTATGTAGTATGCTATGGTTTGTTAAACTCACTTATTAATTCTACAAGTTATTTTGTAGATTTCTTTGTATTTCTACATAGACAACAGTGTTACCTAGGAATCAGAAGTTACTTCCCCCTCCCCCAATCTGTATTGTCTTTCATTTCTTGATTTTTCCTTTTTTTTTTTTTCTTCTCCTGTATTTTTGTTATTGTTTTGAGTCAGGGTCTCCCTGTAGTCCCAGGTGACTTGGAACTCTCTGTGTAGATCAGGCTGGCCTTGATCTCATAGAGATCCACCTGCCTCTGCCTCTGCCTCTGCTGGGGGTAAAGGCATGCACTACCTTGCTGGCCTTCCCTTCTTTTTATTTTGGTTTTATTATTTTGATTAGGATTTCCCCTACAACAGTAAATGGGAATGGAGTGAGTAGACAACAGAAGTTTATTTCTTACAGTTCTTACATTTGACTTGGAAGTCTAAGATTAAGGTGCTTCACAGGCTCTGTATCTGATAAAGTCCCAGATGGTACCCTAAACACTGTCCTGAGATAAACACTGTGTCCCTGTAAGGCAGAGTGGCAGAAGGCAAAAAGGACTGTCTTGTTCCCTCAAGACCTTTATAAAAAGACACCTCATTGTGAGAACAGAACCGTTATGGCTTCATCACCTCCTGAAGTTTTATCTCCTAATATCGTTGCATTGGAGAGGACATTCAGTATGAATTTGGGAGCACAAAGCATTCAAACTATAATTCTGGAATACATTGAATTTTAAATATTGATCCATATATTCTTGGGATTAACTTGGTTATAATATTTTATTTTCACATATTCTTTTATTTGATTTGATAACTTGAGAATTTTTGTGTCCATAAGGGAAATGGAGCTGAGGGGTTATTGTCATTTTCTTGCATTATACTTTTTTCATTATGTATTATCTTTTTTTGTTTGCTTGTTTTTAACAAGGTAATACTGACAAATGAGTGGGTCTCGCTTTCCCTGTTCCTCCATAAAGTTGATACGTTGGGAAACAACGACAACAAAACAATTTACTTTGTAGAATATCCATCATTATTGATTTAACTCATTGATGTTTCATGATGGTTTCTATGTATTCCTCCATTCTCCATGATTCCTGTAAACTGATGTAGAGGTTTAATTAGATTCAGGCTCAACACTTTTGCCCAGATGTCTTAATAAGAAGCACTATGGATAACCTATTGCATCACTGCATCAGACACCTATGCAGTTTCTCAGTTGTAGTGATTCTGACACTGATTGGGGGATTCAGATAGTATCTGTCTAATACCTGCATGAAATATCCTGTCCATGTTTTGCCTAGTGCCGTTGTATCAACTGATCATTTGTTAGTTTCCCAGGAATTGAAAAGGATGCTTTTCTAAGTTCTTCACCCCTTTACTGTTTATTAACTGTATTTCATAAACAAGAATTTTCATAATATTTTTGGTTGGTTTATATCATCTTGGGCACTTAAGAAATCAGAAACAGAGACACAGAAGTACTCTCAGAACTCTGACAACTCCTGTGACAGATGAAAAGGAAAGGAATTCATATTGGGCAGGGTGAATAGAGCCCAGGTGAGTCTTACCCAGATGCCAAAGGGAAGATGTGGAGTTGAGGGACTGGGCAGAAATAGCCAACCATTAGTTACCATTCCTGCTCAGTAACACTGTCCCAGGACTGCCTAGAGAGGTCTGGTCCTAAAAGTTGATATGAGGCTAGGTGTGGTGGTACATACCTATAGTTCTAGCACACAGGAGGATCACCAGGAGTTGGAGGCCAGCCCGGTCTACATATAAAAAAAAATGGTGTGGATCCCATAGCTGCTAACTACTGGAGTTTGTCAGTGTAGTTCTATCTTTAGAATAGTTTTTATCCTTTGACAGTTTCCCACGTGTATCTTGATCATGTCCAACCCAAATGGCCCCTCCTCTAATACTTCTCCTCTCCCACTTTCATGCCTTTTTAAAATAACCCACTGAGTCATATTAATCTTCCTACACTCACAGGTTTGTGGGGCCATCCACCTGAGCAAGGGCAACCTACCAGTGGCTGCACCCATGTAGAAAAATGACTCCTTTCCCAGCAGCCATGGATTGAGAATAGCTCATCTGCTAGGGTTTCTTGTTTGTTTGGGGGCTTTTGTTTGATTTGCTTGCTTTGTTTTGTTTTGTGTTTTTTTGATCTGTTTGTTTTCAAACCTGTCTTGCTATGTAGTCCAAGCCAACATTGAACTCTCGATCGTCTTGTTTCTGAGGGCTAGTATTATAACATATGCACCACCACACCCAGCTCAGGTGTTCTTTTTAATCCCTATTTTAATATAATTATCATGAGACCGCAATAGACAGCATCTTGCTATGTTACCCATGCTAGACTCAAGCCTAGACTCCTCCAGCCTCAGCTGCCTATGTGCTAGGATTACATATATTTGCCACCATACCTGACAATTAACTGTATTTTTTACAATAAAATGTCAAGTCCTTTCTTAAAGGTATGTAGGCGTGGTATATACATGGACACTACATCCCGAGACACAGTTCATAAATAAGAGGCAAATACATTTCTCTCTTCAGTTCACTTCTTTTTAGAATAATGAGTGCTGTAGCAACTTCTAATGGTAATGTTTTTTTTTTTTTAATTTTTATTCAGT
>NW_008349068.1:7772351-7775321 GCF_000622305.1 Nannospalax galili | reverse complement strand
ATGAGTGCTGTAGCAACTTCTAATGGTAATGTTTTTTTTTTTTAATTTTTATTCAGTTAAGAACATCCGGGTTTGGGAAATTTTGATGGACTTAAGCTAATTATGGTCATTATACTTTTTAATGTATAAACTATTTCATCTTAGACTAATAAGACATCCTTTAAAGCCTAGCCCGCTTGAAGGGTGAAAGTAAACAGGTCAGGAGTTCAAGGTTAGGGATACATGAGACCCTGTCTTAAATTTTTTTTTTAAAAAAAAGCAAAAAAACCCTTTCAAATTTCTGTTTTTCCACTGTATTGTGGAAAATGTCAGATATACTAAAAAAGGACAGAGAAGCATTTAATGAACCACATGTATCCCCTGTTTTATAATCTCCACTCTCACTGATTATTTAAAAATAAATGCCAGATGTCAGGTAACAGAGTAATATTGACACGACTCATTACTTATGTTAGTGTCTTTTCTGTCTGGCACTGCAACATCCCCTCCCTGTCACAGTTCCTGCACCTCATTTCCCCAGAGGTCCCTTGTTTACTGCATGTTTTCCAGCTTCGAGATACTGCCATCAGTTTGCTTTCTTTCTGTTTTTTTTTTCTTCATTTTTCTTTATGAAGCTCCTCTGGAAACTATTTCGATGCTCAAAAATTATACTCTTTCTTCAGTCTTTTCCTTAAAGCAAAACCCACCGTAAATTTATCTTACCATATTCCAAGATAAGTAGAAAATTATATTAGTTAGGACATTCTTGTCTCCAAAATCCAAGCCCAAATTAAATTTGGAGCAGCTCACTAGGCTGAAAAGGCAGAGAGGCAAGGCAGACTCATGCTTCACCAATTGGAGACCATTGTCTAACCTACAAATATTTTCTTTCTAAAAGTCAAGACCTGTAATGGGAAGGAAAAAATCATTTGCCTGGCTTTACCCACATTTCCTAGTCTCCCAACTCCTCTTTTGACACGATAAACGTGAGGAACTTCAGGAGAGACATCTTAAAAGCGTCTTTTATTTCTGCTTGCTACACAGGAAATGGATAGAAATGGCTGGGGTTGCAGTAGGTATCTGGGACCGTGAGATTACTTTGAGAATGGTAGAATGGAAGGTGGCCTCCTGATGAGTTAGTGGAGCTGTTGTATTGATTCTGGATACCCACCTCTAGAGCGCTTACCACCTTTGATTGGCTCCTAATAATCTACCATTTACTAATGTATTACTTTGGAAATCGCAGGGCCAGGGATACAGGCCTGTAATCCCAGCTACTCAGGATACTGAGGCAGGAGAATGGCAAGTTCAAGGTGTGCCTGGGCTACAGACTAGCTTGGGGAAATTAGTGGGATCCCTGTCTCAAATACAATAAGAAAATTAAAAGTAAAAGTAAAAGGAAGGTTAGAACTCAATAGTAGAGAGCTTAAGCAGTGTGCATGAGGACCTGAGGTTTAATCCCCAGTGTTGTCCTCCACCTGAAGCCACTGTGCTTTCATTTTTATTTCTTTTAAAACTTTAAAAATATTTTAATTTAGTTATTTTATGTGTATGAGTGTATTGCCTGCCAATCTAATAGACCATGTAGTGCAATGCCTGAGGAGGTCAGAACAGGCTGTCAGATTCCCCTGGAACTGGAGCTCTGGATGGTTTAGATGCCATGTGGGTGCTGGGAATTGAGCCCTGGTCTTCCACAAGAGCAGCCCATGCTCTTAACCATTGAGCCATCTCTCCAGCCCCAATACTATGCTTTTAAACCACTGTTTTGTTTGTGGTGATTCTGAGGATTGAATACAGGGTCTGGCACATGCAAAGTATGTGCTGTACCACTGAGTTACACCCAATCTTGGACTTTCTGATACACACAACCAGGTTTTAGCCCAATACAGATTAGATTTTAATTTTACTAGCCTATGGACCAGAAACTCCTTGAGATTTGAGTCAATTTTTATCAAGTAGTCCTTGTTTACTGAACTACAACCTATATAAACATACTCAAATACACGTTTTGATGAGTTTTGATATTTGCACACACTCATTTGACTTCCGTGATCAGAATGGAGCATATTTTCAACACCCTTCGTACCTCTCCTAGTCAGTTCTCCCCAGCTCCGAATAAGCAACTGTTGATCTGCTTTCTGTCACTACTGGTTAGATTTGCCTTCCCCGAGCCTTATATAAATGGGATCATACAATATTTACTCTGTGTTGTGCCTGGTTTCTTTCATTCAACATACTGTTTAAGATTCATCCATGTATGAAAATGTCACAATGAAACCTGTTAGTTTGTGTGCTCACTTAAAAAAAACTCATCCATGTTTATTTTTATTTCACAGTAGTATTCCATAATAGAGTACTATGGACATTCCACAATTTATCGTTTTACAGATGGTGGATCTTAGGGTTGTTTCCACTTAGAGTCTATTGCAAATAAAGGTACTGTGAATATTTGTAAGCAAAGGAAATTATTTTTTGTTCCCCTGCATCTGTGGGCCTGTATTGTTCTTTCTTGTGCCCAGCTCTGATTCTAAGAATTCTGGAAGTCTCGTTACATAGCTCTACCCTTCTTCTGTTTGTCTATAAATACTGGCTAGTTAAATATGACCTGAGTAGGAATTACATCTTTAGATCTTAGCCTCTATCTCCTTAGCCACTATCTCAACCCGATCATAAAAATAAATATACTAGCATATGACAGTGGAAAATAGTTATCCTAGGCACAGAAATATAAAGAAATAGTATAAGCTCCCAAATGCTTTCTATTCCATGAGAGTAGGGAAAGAAAGCTGGCTTTGGAACCAGTCGAATCTGTTCAGATTCAAGACTGGCCACTTATTAGTGTAAGTATCTGGATACATTAATGCCACTGAGCTCAATTCTTTTAAACCTGGGAGATGAATATAGCACTGCAGGCTGTAGAAATTTAAATGTATTCATTCATTCATGTTGAGAGCCATGTCCTAAGCCCTGGGGATTCAGCATTGAGGAAAA
>NW_008349068.1:7737125-7772305 GCF_000622305.1 Nannospalax galili | reverse complement strand
AGAAGAACCTGAGCTCATGGAGCATCTTTACGAGATAGACTGGGGAAAGAAAAGAAATTAAAGTCTATGTAGAAACAGAACAGTGAAAGAGGGCACAGAAGCCTCTGTTTGTAATCCCTTCTTGGCTGAGAATGGCTTGAAACCAGGATTGATCTCTATCTCTAGCATTTATCACAGTGTCAGCTGGATCTTAAGTGCTGCAGCAAGGTTTCCTGAATGAAGGAAGTGCCTGAATAGATGCCAGTGTTGAGAAATTTATCTCATGAAATCATGATAATACTGCTTACCTAGACACTTCTACATACTTCCAGTCAGGTAATTATGTCAGCAAGAATGGTGCCCTTTTGTTTTCCTTGTTCTTACTGGATCTTTAGGTGTCTGGTTCTTGCCACTTTGATAATATATACATATATATGCATATATTTATATGTATATTTTGACATTTTTATTTTATGCATATGAGTATACCATGTGAGTGCCTGGTGCCTTTGGAGACCAGATGATAGTGTCGGATCCCTTGGAACTGGAGTTACAGAAGTTTTTGAACCACTATGTGGGTGTTGGGAACTGAACCCAGGTCCTCTTCAAGAGCAGCCAGTGCTCTTAACCCCTGAGCCATCTCTCCAGTCCTGGAAAAATAATTCACTTAATGTATCTTTTAAATAAAAATAGATCTCTGATTTTTAAGGGCATATGCATTCTTTTAGTCTTTTGCTAAGTAATATAGGAAACTGACAAATGATTTAGTATGTCAATTTTGATAATAAATTGGGCATTCTACAGCTACACATACTAAAATCATGTTTTTCAAAAGTATTTTTTGTCAGAGAACAATGTGCTTAATGGGAAGTTAAGTGCAGTGCCATCTCATACATATAAACCCCAGCAGGCCATAGACATAACTGTGATTTTCTTCCTTGGGTTTTTGAACATATTTCAACCCCAAATTATTTATCATTCCCTCATTACTTTTGAAGTATCAAATTGAATATAAAAGAAACAGAAAAATGCTACATAGACAAAGTTTTTTTAAAATTATTTTATGTGTCTAACTGTGTAAGTGCCTGTGTTGTGTAATGCCCACAGAGGTCAGAGAGGGCATCAGATACCCTGGAACTGGAGTTACAGATTGTTGTTAGCCACCACGTGAGTGCTGGGAATCAAATCTAGGTCCTCTGCAAGAGCACCCAGTTCTCTTAATCGCTGAGCCATCTCTCCAGCTCCATCCATGATAGTTTTATGGGTTGGAATAGTTTTGTACAGGCTACACAATCTGGCAGACTGAGGAGGGTAAAAGATAAAAGAATTAACTTGTAGTATTGGAAAGAACTTACTTCCTATCTGATGAAAAAATTAGGTAATATATACAAAAAGCATGTTATTCCCTGTGCTTTGCAAGGCTTAATAAACTCCACAAAGACAGGGACTTTGTATACTGCTTTATCTCCTTTGTCCATCATATGTGTTCAATACACATTGATTAACTTGTAAACATTTTGCTTCGGTAATAATTATGTCACAGGAGAAAACTACCATTAGATAATTTATAGCTCCTCAACTACCCCAGGTTTAAATTTTAATTTCTTGTCACTCATCGGTATGCTAGAGTTTGAACCTAGGGATGTAGACATGCTGGACAAACGCTCACCCCCAGATCTTGTCATTCATGATTTAACCAATGTAGTTGACAATGCTGTTTTCTGCCCCAATAGTATGATGCATACTCTACCTCCACACAAATCTCTTGGATTATTGATGCTTTCTGCTCTTCTGTTTGAAGCCTTTAAAACGAATGTCCAGTTGAAATACAAAATCTTAATCTTAGTACTGTAACAACTTTGACCTCTCTACTACCTGCATCCTGACCACACACTCGATTCACTCATTTTGTGTCTGTCCCTAGAGACTATGCTAGTCCTTTAAATATGGCAAATACCCAGGGAATCTGCCCCCACCAACACACCATTAGTTCACGATTTTTAATTAATGAAGGCAAATCCATTTCCCGAAATGCCTCCCTTGTTCCTTATTCAGGAGCAATTGTTTTGAGTAATTCTTGTAAGTATTCTTCCCACTGAATGCAGTTTGTCCTAAAGAGTATTTCAGCTAAGTCATGATTTACTAGAAAGAGCGGGAGGGAGTACGTCATTTTCCAATTCCAGTAATGATTTGGTAATGCTTTCTTAAGACTGCAATTTCTTATGTTTCTGCCACTCCCTCCACCCCAGATCTTTTCAAAATAAACACTAAGAAATAATGATTAAATCTGGGTCTAAAATTCTAGTGCTTTTTTCTTCCTAATCATAAGTGAAAAGTGTATTTAGGAAAGCTTGTGGTCGATTACCTAAGGAGCTATATATAGGGAATTTAGCATTTAGTTTTCTTGGCCTCAAGTGCGAGGCTGGGGAAATGCCTGGGTGAGTTTGGTGATGGGCAAAGCGCTGGGTCAGGTGCAAGACTCGCAGAGATGTTTGTGTGTCCAGCCAACTATCTCCTTACAAAACCCCTCTTATTATGTCGGACCGCGCCACGGCAGAGCCCAGTTAACTCCAGCGTTGCGTTGCTGTGGCTGGCAGACCAAAATGCTTGCTCAGGAGGCGCCCGAGATTTCAATCATAAACAGACTCAGATGCATCCCAGGCACATTTATCACCTATTTTAAGGCGCCTCGGAGATCAGACAGAGCGCGACTTCGGGAGACTCTGGCCCCGGGGCAGCAGGTCGCAGAACACCTGGGCTCCCCAAGCTTTTGACTTTCCTGACACAGACCGACCGAGATAGCAGTGCGGGAAGTCGCACGGCCACACGGCCGTCGGTATTGCTTTTCCCGGTTGGCGTAGGGAAGGGACCTGGCAGCATGAGCAGCGGAACGCACCCGTAGGCAGCTCAGCCCCAGAGTTCCGCCATCGCGCACAAGCAGCTTCCAGAACGCCGCCAGCCGCTTCCCCAGATCCCGCCTCCGCCGGGGTTTCCCCGCCGCCGGCCTCATTTGCATGGCGCGCCCCTCCCCCGCTGCCATTGGCGGGCGCCGGGCTCCGCCCTCCTCCACTCCCCTCGCCGTGGCAGGGTTCCGTCCCCCGAGCGCCCGGAGCTGCGGGCAGCAGGCGGACTGTTAAACCGCGGCGGCCGGGGCGGGAGCGGGGCGCGCTCTGGAGACGAGGCAGCGGCGCTCCGGGTCGGGGGAGGCGGGCGGGCAGCTAGACATCGCCGGCAGCCCCCACCACGGCCGGACCGAAGGTGCGGCGGCGGAGGGCAGCCTGGGCGCCCCAGCAGGCGAGTGGCCGGCGTCGCAGCGGCGGGCTGAGGGGGGTGGGTCTCCTCGGCCACGGACCGAGGCAGCGCGGGGCGGGAAGAGCGAAGACCGCCGGGTGGACTCGCGGGCTCGGCGTCCTTCCGGCAGCCCCCTCGCACCCCGAATCCCCCTGGCGGTTGGACTCGGGCCCCAGCCCAGGACGGTGCTTTGGGGCAGGAGTCGGACCGTAGCCAAATTTAAACGGCTAAACCTAACAGCCTTGGCAGAAGCGGAGGGGAGGGCAGGGCAGGGCTGGGGGGCGGGGTGGGAGGCGGGCCCAGACGTGGGTCACGTGGGGGGCGGGGCTTGGCAGACGGCCCTTTTGTTTTGTCTGGCGCGTGCGCAGAGGGCGGAACACGTGGTATTTTTCCGGTTTCCCCCTCCCTCCTCTGGCCTGGGTTGCCGCGCCTCTGAGGCGACGGGTTTGTGGTGAAAGCCGCGTTCGCGGGCCAGTTACTTATTTCGTGTATTGTCCCTGCGAACGTGGGTTTGGCTTTCGACCTGTTTGGGGTGGAGGGGATTGGAGAGGTTTCCTGAGGGGTGGCGTCCGAGGTGGCGTCTCCGGCTGCGCGGAGGGAGCCGGCCTGCCTGGTGGCTTCGCGGCCCGGCAGCGGGTTTCTGGGTCCTTGTTCGGGGAGCTGGACTGAACTGTGGAAGTCCCACTCTGGTTTTGAGGTTCAACGCGAGAAGCGCCTGGTTTTCCTTAACGAGCGCTTGACTTCGTGCTGAGTTCGTGTCAGTTAGAAATGAACTTGGTAGTTCCTGTTAACGTACCAACGAGTTGGGGCGGGTGAATACCTGGACCAGACCGGCGGGTTTTGCGGGGAGGGAAAGCAGCTCTACAAATACTCCGGAAAAATCTGCTGCCCTGGGACGCAGATCCAGTCACAGCCTCACTGATAAATCTGATTCCTCTTAGAATTGTTTCATAATAGGGTCCCCGCCTTAAAAGGTAGTGAAGATCACGTGCCTCGAGTTAGTAAAAGTTACTGTGTTTACTAAAGCTACAAATACAGAAATCCCTCAGTAATACGGTATTGTGACAGAGTTGTTTTGTTTCATTTTTAAAGCCAGCATGTTTTAGGAACACTGAACAAGCCGTGAAACAGAGGCAATTATTTGAGTTTCTTAAAAATCCTATTGCACTTCGTTTTGTTTCTGGGTATATAGCCCAGGCTTCCTGAGGGCTGACACTACAACTCTTGTAGTTTTTCCTTTGCTTCTCGCACTCTCCAATACACAGTCTGTTGAATTCTTCGTTGTTTTGATCTACATATGTTGTCATTACTCCCCTCTGCCAGCTTTCTAGAGTAAGTTGTTATTTTAGACAGGGTCTCCGTTGCTCCTGCTGGCCTGGAACTCAAGTATGGACACCAGGCTGGCCAGATCGCATGGAGATCTTGTTTCAGAGTGCTGGGATAAAAGGCGTGTGTTACGACGCCACGCCGGACTCTTAATTTCTTAACTGTGAAACTCTTTAATTTAGGCCAGTCACATTTTTTTGTTGTTGTTTGTTTGTTTTGTGTGTGTGTGTGTGTTTTTAGGTCTTTTTGGGTCTCCCTGTAGCCCCAGCTGGCCTGGAACTCACTATGTAGACCAGGCTTGTCTGGAGCTCTTGAGAGATTCCCCCTGCCTCTGCCTGAAGTCTGGGATTAAAGGAATGCGCCTGGCTCCCATAATCACATTCTTTCATTCACAGTTTTTACTTATGACATGTACCTTTTCAAATAACAATTCTTTATTATGTGTTATAAAATTATTTGGACAGTTTTGTATAATCTGTATTTTCCAATGCATATAATGCAGTTTTTTCCTGAAACGAGGGATCATACAGTAGTTGCCGTTAACTTTAACTCAAAAACATTAAATATTAAATAGCATTAAGTATCCTTTGAAATATATATATATATGTGTGTATATATCTATATCTGTATATAGATATATACACACACACATATGTTGATCTTTTTTGAGACAGCAGCTCCCTGTAGCCCCAGTTGGCCTGGCACTCATTATGTAGACCAGGCTGGCCTCCATCTCACTTAGATCCATCTGCCTCTGCCGCCCACAGGCCGGGAGTAAAAGTGTGCCGTCACGGCTGGCTGAAAAACATTTTTTAATAGCTGCCTAACATTTCATTGTGTGTGTATTGCATTTTAAGATTTTCCCATTGAATATCAACTTTTCTAATGCTTTACATATCCCTGTTCCCCTTGTGTTTGTAGAATTTCTGAGGTAGAGTCTGTTTTTGTTTTTTTCTGCTTTGTGACAACCAACTTTGAAGAATGTGGTATTGATTTCTTCGCATAGTGGTATGAGCTTGCCTCCTGTTACATCTTTGTTCATCATCCAGTATTAGCTTTAGATGAAAAACCTTGTTTTAGTTTGCATTTAACTTTTCCCAGTAACATGTGTGGGTTATCTCTCTTATTTCCCAAGGTAAAGGCAGGGGAGAGAAAACTTTCACGTTTATGTGCTGCAGATCACATAATGTTTGGAAAATAAATACTTGCCAATTGGCTGATATTTAACTTTATTTAACTTTATTTTTACCCATGAAAGTTCAGGAAATTGTCTTCTGTGTTTTGTCTTACTCAGTTTAGGAGTATGTTGTTGACAAAATAGTAATTGCTTGATTCATTTGAGTGCTTGTTTTTTAAGGTGAGGCCTCAATGATTGATCAGGGTTTTCTGTTAAAAGGGTCTTGACTGCTGGTAGATCCAAGAGGTTCATCTAGTTTTGCTGCTCTTTAGCATTGCCTGCTTGCTTCACTTCTTTTACTTGTTTTCCTATCTTCTGTGGAGTTGATTTGATGTTAATTCTGATCATTCTGCTTTCTCTTGTAGCTTCTGTGTTAACACAAAAAAGATTAGTGTCTCAAGATCTTTATTTCAAATTGGTCTTGACAGACCACCTGTTACTGCCTATAAGCATCCTTTACTGCCCTTTAGTCTCTCACAAAAACCTCATAGGTAATGTGCAGTTGTTTTCATGGTGTCTTTCATGTATTCATTTAGTGGTTTCTTGTTCATTTCCCTTTAATTTTGTCTTTACTGTATTAGGTGTTAGTGAAGGAGGCAGAAAGCTGTTTCTTCAGGCTTAGGGTTTGTCAAACTATTACAGCAAGGAATGGGGCTGCATGCAATGCAAGTGACAACTAATAGAGAATTAGCAACCAGTTTATGACTAAAACATATCATCTCTTGTTTTTAAAGTCTTTACTGCCCTACAGTAGCATAATAGAATATCAAACATGATGGCTCTGTATCATACAGTTTTCCACATTTTCATTCAGTATGTTACATTTAGAAAGACAAAGACACTATGTAATTTTCTAAAGATTTTTCCTATTTTTTTCTCCCTCTGCCTGCCTCTCTCTCTCTCTCTCCCTCTCTCTCTCTCTCTCTCTCTCTCTCTCTCTCTCCCCCTCTCTCTCTCTCTTTTGTCTTTTTGAGACAAGGGTCTTCCTTTAGCTCCAGCTGGCCTGGAACTGGCTATGTAGACCAGGCTGGGCTTGAATGAACTCACAGATCTGCCTGCCTCTGCCTCCTGTGTGTTGGGATTAAAGACATGCCCCATGACTCTTGCCTATGTTTTTTTCTCAAGTATTGCCATAAATAGATACCTCGCTGAATTTTGGTCCTTTCCTAGTCATGAAGGATAAAACAAAAACAAAACAAAAAAACACCTCATGTTAATAAAAAGAATAATATACTTGCCAGTCAATAATGTGTAATGAAAATCAAAAATGATTTTCATTTTTTGTACTTTTGTTTTTCTGAGACAGGGTGTCACTGCTAGGTCTGAGCCCACTTGGAAGTCACAGTGTAACTCAGGCTATCCTGGAAGTTATCTTCTTGCCTCCTCCTCCCTCCTGTTGGAATTTGGCCATAGTGGAAAATTTTAATACTATATGCTATTTATTTTTGGAAACATTTGTTTCTATAGAGATGTGAAAATTCAATTATAACACTGAAACTTTTTTTTTTTTTTAATTGGTCTTTTTGAGACAGGGCCTCCCTGTAGCCCCAGCTGTCCTGGAACTCCCTATATAGACCAAGCTGGCCTTGAACTCACAGAGATCTGCCTGCCTCTGCCTCCCGAGTGCTGGGATTAAAGGCGTGCACTACCACGCCCGGCATAACATTGAAACTTTAAAAATACTTTTTAAGTATTCAAGAACATCGTGTTTAGGCTTCCTTTCCAGCTCTATAAGGCCCAGAATTCTTAAGTATGTTTTTAGTAGTTTAAAGAAAACTGCTTGGTAGTAGGTCATTTTTCAATGTTGAGCAATATGAAGTTAAATTGAAGCCAAAATGAATAGACCGAGCAAACATGATAGTGCACTTTTAAATGTAAATGTCTACATCCACATGATGCACACTGGAAAAAAAAAACCCAGCTGCATGTATATTCTTATGAGTCATGCACTTACGACTGAATAATAATTCCGCTTCAAGTATGATGTTTGATCTGTTATGTGGCCACCCAAGTGGCTTTTTCGTCAATTAAATTCCTTTAGTCTTCAAAGAGACTTCCTTTTTAGGCATAGTTTTCAAAGTGGAAGAAGCTCTTGCTTATAAACATCATAGACTACAAAGTGCTGAGCTAACTGTACCCTGCTCATGCCAATTACTGCAGCATTTTGCAGTAAATTGAGAATTCTCCTAAAAGAAGGCGGCATAAAGAAATCCAGAAAATAGAACACTATTTTGTATTTCTAGCTTTCATTAATTTCTAATTTTTTGGTACTTAACCTGGGGGTTGGAGAAATGAGTAATAGTTAAGAGTGTGTATTGCTCTTCCAGAAAACCCAAGTTCCCAGTACACCCATTGGGTACCTCACAACTTCTTGTGACTCTAGCTCCAAGGGATCCAACAACCCTCTTCTGTCCTTAGCGGGCACTGCACGCACATGCACGCGTGCGTGCACACACACACCACACATGTGTGCGCGTACACGCGCACCCCACATACACATATATGATTAAATGTTTTTAAAAGATTTTTGTTACTTAGTATTTTTATTTTATATGTATGAATGTTTTGCCTGCATGTAAGTACACCAGTGCAGTGCCTGTGGAGGTGAGAAGAGGGCATCAGAGCCCCTGGAACTGCAGTTAGAAAGGTTGTTAGCTGCCATGCTGGGAACCAAAAAAGATCCTCTACAAGAGCAGCTGGTGCTCTCATTCCAGAAGGAATAGTGGTTCTTATCTAATTACCAAATTCAAAGCTAGAGGTAGAAAGACTGGATACCATTTAAAATCTCTTCTATAGAAAATCTCAGTCATTTGAAATATGTTAGCTATGTTAATACTTGTAAAGCCTTGATTACTAAGTGTCTGGACCAACTTAGTAATAATCATCCTGGCAATTATCTCAGTATGTACATTCAGCTTTTGAAAGGTGACTTTTTGCTGTTTTTCATGATGTTTAGGGGATTAGATCACCTTTAGTTAATGCTAGGCTCATAAAAGTCAATGATTTATGAATCTTAAAAATACAGCTTCTGCTAACAGAAACATTCTGGGGACAAGGGCAAACCCTTCAGTTTCTACTAGTACAATTTCAGCAAGTAAATTCAATTTACAGTTAATGACCTTTGGATTAAACTGTAGACTAAAATGTTAGAATTTATAGGGTAGATATAACAATATAATCCAGTTCATTGTTTACTGAATGAATTTGGCTTTATAGTAATAAAATTTAATATAAACCAAAAGATAGAGGAAAAAAAAGTGTAAAGTTTAATTTCAATTATAAATTTTGACTTGTGCTAAGGAAAGTCTCTGTCTTATTGGTATCTTTATGAACTGATAAGAAAAATAACTATATATTCAGATCTAGGTCGTTTGCTGAAGGATTATATACTTAACCAGTTATCTGAAATGGGTTTACAGCAAACTTTTCTATTATGCCACTCATAAAACCATAAAATTTCTAGTTGCCAAGATACTAATGCATTTTAAAAAATTTAAACTGAAATGTAAGCAGAAATATCTGTTACAAAAATTGAAATATAATTGGTTTTTGAATTGTCAAGAACAGTTGCCTCTTCACAGAGAATCAAGACTATATAGTTGCTTTCTTTGAAAGATTGTTGATAGAGTTCTTAACTTGAAGTTTTTTGCTTCATAAATCCAATTAGACTGATATTTTCGTGCCTGTCTTTGACCCAAAAGAGATTATTTTCCCCAAGTTTTTTCACTTCTAGGCTCTTTGAAGTTCTGTGGTAATTGGACTGAAGTCTGTTAGGAAAGTGCCATACTATACTTGAATATCTAGAGGTAACACAAATTAGTTACCACCGATGATAGTAGAGGCTGGAAAAATAAAATACAGTATTGTAGTAGCTAGAAAGACAAATTTTGTGAAGATCAAATCTCCCCACCCTCTTATGTGTGTAGTTAGAAACTGAGTATTAATAAAGATCAAGATGCTTTCTAGAAAATTCTTTTAGAGTGTGCCTAAAAAAATTTTTTTTGGATTTTTTATTTTATATGTATGAATGTTACGCCTGCATGTGTGTTAAGTGCACCTGTGTTGTGTAGTACCAATGGAGGACAGAGGAGGGCGTCAGATCCCTGGAACTGGATTTACAGACTGTTGTTAGCTGCCATGTGGATGCTGGGATTTGAACCTGGGTCTGCAAGAGCAGCAAGTGGTCTTAACCGCTGAGCCATCTCTAGCCCCAAGTGTGTCTTTTTTATGTTGCCCAGACTTCTGTACGTATGTAAAAATACTCACGTTTAGTTAAAAAATCTGGGGTTTGAAATAGTGTAGCTAATGGTTGATTCCTGGTTATTTTACATTCATTGGACTGTCTAGTATTGTAATCTCTAACCACACATGACTTGAACATTGGAAATGAGGTTCTTGCCACATTAAGATTGTGGTAAATGCAAAGAAATACTGGATTTTGAAGATTTGCTACACATAAAGAACATATAATATTTCTTGTCTGTGGAGATCAGAAAAGGGCATTGGATCCCCTGGAACTGGAGTTATGGACAGTTAGCTACCATGTGGGTATTGGGAACTGAACCTAGGTCCTGTGCAAGATGAGTCAATGCTCTTAACCACTGAGCCATCTCTCCAGCCCCTCCTGTTTCTACTTTTAAAAGCAAGAATAGTAAGTTTAAAATATGTAACTCATACCATATTTCTATTGGATGGTGACATTTTGTGCACGTGTTTTCTAACCTTTTTGCTTGAGGATTGATAAAATATCTCATTTATCTTTGTTAAAAATTTAGAGTAATTTTATTATTTTGGATAGTATTTTTTCAAGAGATACTTATTAAGAGCCTGCTATATGAGCTGATTGTGGTGGCTTACCCCTGTAATACCAGGATTTAGGAGGTGGAAATAAGAGGGTGGTGAATTTAGAGGCCAGTTTGGGTCACATAGTAAGCTCCAGGCCATCCTGGACTACATGAATATGACTTTTCACCTTTTATTTCTTTATGCTTTCTTTTGGATTTGGAGGTTTCCATTGATATATTTGCTACCTTCAGAGCTTTGCCCAGTCATATCTTGTCTACTAATTGACCCACTGAAGGCAGCTTTGTTTTATTTACTTGTGTGTGTGCGCGTGCATGTGTGTTCATGTGTATGCCATACGAGCATGTGGAGGCCAGAGGACAATTTGCAGGAGTCCGTGTTCTCCTTTCACCATCTGGGTTTTGGGGGATTGAGCTCAGTCAGATTCTCAGTGATGGACACAGGCCGCTTTAAACACGACCATCTTGCCGTCCCTTTACCCACTGAGACATCTAGCAGGCCTTGTCACACACAGTGTTTTTACTCTGTAGCATTTCTTCTTTATTAGGACTGTGACTAGTCTGCTTATATTATCTATTGTGTGTTGTCTTTCTAAAAAAATTATCTATAAATAGTCTATTGGTTATTAATCATGATGGTTTTAAATTCCTGCTCTGGTAATCCTTTCTTTTCAAACTATATATATTACCTTTATTGTACCTTGTAAACTATTTTTAAAACTGGCTATGATGTACTGAATAAAATAAATTCTACTCAAACAATGTTTAATAAGGTGTCGAGGCAGGAAGACACTGGATAGTCTGCTCATACATCCACCTTTGGCAATTCTGTGCTTTGGCTCTGAGCTTCTCAACTTCCCTCTCCTTAGGTGGGATAGGATGGTAAGAGAAGGCTGAGTTAGGTGTTTTCCCTTCTCAGGTGGAAAGCCAAGCAGACTGGAATTTGACGTGTTTTTAATTTACAGTTAATGAAATACACAAAACTAAAAATAAAGCTATAAGACTTTTCAACAGATTTCTTAGCAAGTAATGTTGTTACTTTTTTATCCTATTCTTAATTGACCTGGAATTACAGACCTTTAAATATTTGGCTATCTGGGTTCCGTTTAATCCTAAATTTTGTTGTTTCTCATTGGTAATGTTTTCATTCTCCTTTTAGGACCAATCCTCTCTTGTAGCCCTTTTTAAAATAAATGTTATTGAATTCCCCAGACTTGGTCCTGGGCTCCTTTCTCTTACTTATTTTTACCTTCTCCCTAGGTAAACTCCAGTCCTTTTGCTTTAAATACTATTTATATGCCATGACTCCTCAAAATAATATCTTTAATTATGACCTCTCAGTTGAATTCTAGACTTGTTTGGCTGCCTCCACTTGGATGGCTGATACACATTTCAAACATAGTGTGTCTGGAGCAGTACTTCTGTTTTTGTCTCCTAAGTCTACCCCATTTCAAAAAATAGCACTACTGGCCACCCATTTGCTTAAACTAGAAAAATTAAAGGTCATTTTTCGTTCACTTTTTTCCTCTTAAGCCTTACAAAATGTTGACCATTAAACATTTCTTGACACTATCGTGAAACATTTAAATTGATTTTTCTTCATTTTGTTACTATTTTACAAGTACAAATTACAATTCGGTTTGTATTGCTTCAGAAGCTGCTGCCCTGGTCTCTGTGCTTCCAGTTTTGCTCTATTACAAATCTTTTCTCTATAGAACACCCAGAGTAGGTTTTCTTTTCCCTCCCTCCCTCTTTAAAAACTGATCAAATCAAGTTATTCCCTCACCTAAATCTGCAGGGACTCTTCTTTGACTTAAGTATAAAAATCTGATGGTCTTCTGATCTTATTTTCCATTCTCTCAATGGCTTCTTATGTTCATATTTGCTATTTTTTTCACAAGCACACCAGATTTATTCTTGCTCAAAGCATTATATTATCGTTTCACTTGGAAGGCACATATCCCAAATCCTTTATAGCTTGATTTTTATTATTTCAAATCTTAGAGCAAATATCACCAAGAAAAAAGCCTAACTTCAAGAGAGAGGCCTGCCTCCATCCATACACCTAAATTTACCCCTGCCCTATTATAAACATGTTCTATAATTTTCATAGACACTTAGAAAACTCTTATTTACTGGATATTATATTTATTCATTTGTATAACTACCTTTCACTTGAATATAGCTTTGAAAAATTTTTATTATTTTGCTGGGCATGGTGAATTCTTTTAATTTCAGCACTTGGGAGGCAGAAGCAGGTGGTAGATCTCTGTGAGATCAAGACCAGCACGGTCTACATAGTGAATTCTAGGCCAGCTGGGGCTACAAGGAGACCTTAAGAAAGAGTAATAAAAAGGACAGTGTTTCTGGAGTATGTTAATTCACGAAGAAAACTGTAGAAGATGAAATAGCTAGAAACCTGATAGTGTTTGTAGGCTATGAAAATGATAGCCTTATATTTTATTTGAAATGCAGGGCCAGCTACTCACTCACCAGATATTTATTGAGCACCTGCCAGGTCAGTTTTGTTTTGTTTTTTTTTTGTATTGAGGATATATCAGCAAGGCTAGAAGCTCAAGCCTTCTTTAGAACTTATAAATGCTGGTAATAAGTATAGTTACATAATATGAAGTTAGGTAAAACTAGTAGTGTAGAATATTTTCAATTAAGAAATATTAAGAACAACTATATGGATGATATGTGTTTGCATAAACTTTAAAGGATTTGAATAAATCTACTTACATGTATTACATTATAATAAACACAAATCACCCTTTTTAATTAAAGGAGATATATCTATTTTCATGTGTTTCTTTTGGTTACAAATTACAAGCTGTTCCTTTGTAACAGAATTCCTACAAATTTAGTCATTCAAAACATATTTCATAGTTTCTTTGAGTCAAGAATATATGCATGGTTCAGCTGTCTCAAAGTCTCTCAAAAAGCTTTAATCAGGTGTTGGCAGGAGTCACAGTCATCTTCAGATCTGATTGGGGAAGACTCTGCTCCTTAGATTGCTCACATGACTGCTGACAGTCCCAGGTTCCTGCCATCTGTGGGTGGGTGATGTCATTTCCTTGCTTGCCGATCCTGCCAGTCACAGTGTGGCAGCTAGCTTCTCTAAGAGAAAAGGTAATAGCTGTAGCTACAGTATCTTCATAACGTAATCTTAGAGGTCATATCTCATCATTTCTGCTGCAGTTCAGTCATCTGAAGTGCATCACTTCATATTCAAGAGGAAAGATTACTCGGGCATGAATGTCAGTAGTCGGAGATTATTAGGGCCATTTTGGAAGCTGCTTAGTATAACAGTGAAGCCCCAGAGATCTCACAAGTCTCTATATGTGTTTCATTCCATAAATGGACCTTAGCCACTCTAATCTTTGTATTTCTTTCCAATATTTTTTGCTATATTTTAAAAATATTTATTAATTTTAAAAGTTTTATGTGTCTAAGTGTTCTACCTGCATGTGTACAATTGTACCCATGTTGTATCATGCCTGCAGAGGCCAAAAAAGGGTGTTGGATCCCCTGGAACTGGAGTTACAGATGGTTGTGAGCTGCAATATGGTGCTGGGATTCAAACCCAGGTCCTTTGGAAGAACTGCAAGTGTTCTTCTTAAAAAAATTTTTTTTTATTATTTTTATTTTATGTGTATGTATGTATTGCCTGCATGTGTGTACGTGCACCTGTGTTGTGCAGTGCCCGTGGAGGACAGAAGAGGGTGTCAGATCCCCTGGAACTGGAGTTAGGGACAGTTGTTAGCTGCCATGTGGGTGCTGGGATGCGAACCTGGGTCTTCTGCAGGAACAGCCAGTGTTAACTGCTGAGCCATCTCTCCAGCCCCTATATTTCTTAATGTGTTGTTCTCTGCTTATTTTTAGTTTTCCTTTATCTTTTTCCAGAACCCAAGATGTACTCTTCCTGCCTTGTGATGTTTTACTTTCTTGTCCCTGTTACTAACCACTTCAGTTTTATCTGTAGCATATTGTTCAAATTTTTGAGAGAAATGCAGGTGGAGTAAGAAAGAAATACTACTGTGGATCTTTATAGATTACACAGTATAGGTCTCTGAGTTGATCAAATGAGAGTTTGAATACTGGAACATGGTTTTTCCTAATGTGTGGTAATTTTCTATTTAAGTTAAAAGTAGAGTGTGAAATGTAAAGAAAAATCTTGTTTTTCTTTAAAACAATTTAGGATGATTTGGAATCTATTATAACTAAAATTTACTGCTTAGTTATGCCAAAATGTATAAACATTGAGACATTCCAGATTTGAGCAAATGATAGAGAAATTTCTACATCGAGACATATATGGTAAAGTATATATATATATATATATATTATATATGTATGTATGTATGTATATGTATAGAAACATTTTTATTATCTAGGGTTAGTCATTTATGTTTTTAATTTTTGCCTTTGTTCTTTTCTTTCCAAGTAATAAAATTTTATAATGAAAATGCAAATCATCAAAAACTATCATTTTTACCCCATTTTTCATGGACTTTGAAGTATGTTACAAGTATGGTGGGTATTTCAGTTTTATTATTATAGACATATACATATATATACGTGATAATGGTTTTATGTTTGTGTTATATTTATATGGTATCAAACTCTCTCTTTCTCTATGTATGTATATTTGATACTGCTTTTTTCTTTTTTGTTTTTGAGACAGGGCCTCCCTATAGCCCCCTTAACCTGGAACTCACAGAAATCTATCTGCTTGCCTCTGCCTCCTGCATGTTGGGATTAAAGGCGTGCACCAGTACACCCAGTTTAACATTGTTTTTCAGGTCTTTCCATATTGCTATGCTTTGAACTTCAATGTAGTATTCTATTTTGTTTTATTATTCTCTTTTCTTAAGACATCTAAGTTGCTTTAAAATGTTTTACAGTTTCAGACATTGCTCATATACCCATGACAATCATATTTTCTACTATATATAGAAACTACGTGTTCTAGTTTTTCAATTGCTGTGACAAAACACTCTGACCAATACCAATTGGGGGAGGAAAGGGTTAAATAAACCCTTATATCTCCCAGGTCACAGTTCATCAGGGAGCCCCAGGTAGGAACTCAGGGCAGGAACCTGGAGGCAGGAGCTGGAGCACAGGCCATGGCGGAACTCTGCTTACTGGCTTGCTTCCCTGGCCCATGCTCAGCCTGCTTATATAATACAGAGCAACCTGCCCAGGTGTGGTAGTGGCCACAGTAGGCTGGACCCTCCCACATCACTCAACAATCAGATTGCCCCAGAGATATGCCCACAGACCAGTTCAATGGAGGCAATTCCCCAATTGAGGTTTCCTCTACCCAAGTCTGTTAAGTTGATAACTAAAACTACCCAACACGCTACCAAACCAATTTGTGGCCTTAGATGTGAGAAATTTTGCTTACTTACTTCCTCATAATAAGTGATATATTCATACTTGAAATATTTTTGTCAGTTTGGTGGTTGGAAAACTGAACTTTTGCCTTGCTATTATATATTTCTTACTACTGCAATTAAGTACATGTTTAATGACCAAGATGTCATCACCTATATACCTTATTGCTGTGTCTTATTTGCAGGACTTCTTTATATATTCTGGAAACTAATATTTCTCTGTTACATATGTTATAGATACTGTCTACAAGGCTATTTGCTTTTAACCCCCTACAATTTTTGTTTTCACATAGTAATTTTTATACTTTTTCTTCTTGATCAATTTGTGTTAGACTTTGCAAAAATAAGAATGAAGAAAGCATAGTTACAGTTAGCATCTGGATACATATATTAGAGTGTAGTCATTTAACTATCAACTATCATATGGGTTAGAACAGAAGTTATAGAGTATCATGATTCTAGAGTGTTAATTGTTGTTAAAAATTATAGTTGATGATGTAAATTTTTTTACGAAAATTTTTTTCATAAGTTTTAATGATACTGGATTGACTGTTTCTGTTCATCAGAATATATGGTTTCTTTTCTTTTGAAGTTTATTTAACTTAGAAATTGCCATAGAAATAACCTTTAATGGTCATCTGGCATAGCCTCCATTATTTCCTAGGCAGGGGTAATACAATCCACAGTAACTTATATAAAAAGGGAAAAATATTGCAGATACATTTTCAGGAAAAAGACTTGTCTCACTGCTGTATTATTTTTAACAACTGTTAGCTTACATGTTTTTGTAATTCACTTAGGTCTGACTTAGCAACAGATTATTTGAGTATATTTTACTCAGTTCTTGTTACTGCTATTTAGTTTGAGAAAAGTAAGTTCTAAAATGAACATCATTTTAGAATATTTATTGTATTTCATAATGATAAATATTTTTACTGAAATTGTGGGATTGAGTCACATTTTCAAGTATGGTTAAGAGGCTCAAAGTTGGTAATCTTTTTTTGACTCTCATTAAACATTGTCAATAATAGGACTGTGAGACAGGTTCTCCCTGTAGCCCCAGCTGGCCTGGAATTCACTAGGCAGACCTGAACTCACAGGTATTCCACCTGCCTCTGCCTCCCAAGTGCTGGGATTAAAGGCATGTGCCACCCACCAGGCCTTGCACCTTTACTGTAATAGTGTGCAACATCATATTTTTTTTTTGTAGTGCTGCAGATTGAACCCAGGGTCTCACACATAGTAGACAAATGCTATAGCACTGGGCTTTATTTGTATAGCCCAATAATGTGCAACTTTAGTTGGAGTTGTGGATATTAGGCTCGCAAAGTGAAAAATAATAGTAGCTTAGTCATTATTGAGATAATATTGGAGGTTGAGATATAAAGAAAGTCTTTTGTGGGGCTAGAGAGATAGCTTAGCGTTTAAGAGCACTGACTGCTGTTGCAGAGGACCTGGGTTTGATTCCCAGCACCCACATGGCGGCTACGAACCATCCTTAACTCCAGTTCCAGGGGAATCTTAAGCCCTCTTCTGACCTCCGCGGCATTGCATGACATGGGTGCACTCACATACACGCAGGCAATATACTCATATACATAAAATAATAAATTAAAAAATATATATATAAAAGGAAGTCTTTGTTCCATGCACATTTTAATCAGAAGCATAAAAAAATGCCTTTTGAAAAAGTGTAAGCATAAAACCTTTTTCTGGATGTTTGCTAATTTATTTTCATATTATTTTAGGTTTCCAGTAATTATCTGCAGGATTCGCCATGACCCCAGCCCTGAAGGAGACAACAACAAAGGGTATCTGCTTTTCATCTTTGCCAAGTACCATGGAATCTGACAAGATGCTATGCATGGAAAATCCACGAACTGGAGGTGAAAAGCTAAAAGGAGGAGACACTTTCTCTCAGATGCTGGGATTTCCGACTCCTGAACCTACTCTTAATACTAATTTTGTGAATTTAAAACATTTTACCTCCCCTCAGGCTTCAAAACATTTTCAGACAGTTCTTCTAATGAGCTCTAATTCTACATTAAATAAATATGAGAATTATAACCAAAAGAAATTAGGGGAGGCTAACTGTAGTAAGCTGAAAAATGTACTGTGTAATGGCAGCAACATTCAGCTCAATAAAATCTGCCATTCTCATTCTGAGAATGAATTAACCAAAAAGGACCTTTCAGATAGCACAAGCCAGTGCATGAAGGATTTACAAATAGTTTTGGATTCAAATCTCACCAAAGACACTAATGTAGATAAGATACATCTGCAAAACTGTAAATGGTACCAAAAGAATGCACTTGTGGATAGATTTACTGATACTAAGATTAAAAAGGGTTTATTGCAGTGTACTCAAAAGAAAATTGGACCTGTTCACTCAAATATGCCTGTCAGTTCCTCAGCTGCTGAGAAAGAGGAGGAAGTGAATGCTCGTTTACTGCATTGTGTAAATAAACAGAAAATTTTACTTAGCCAGGCTAGAAGAACTCAGAAACACTTGCAGATGCTCCTGGCAAAGCATGTTGTTAAGCACTATGGTCAACAGATGAAATTTTCTATGAAGCATCAGCTGCCCACAGTGAAGATCTTCCATGATAACTGTTCAAGTTTACTTGAACACACTGAAATTAAGCCAGAAGTCAACATACTGACTTCAGAGAATAAATTATGGGATGATACAAAAAATGGCTTTGCCCAGTGTACAGCCACAGAAATCCAAAGATTTGCACTGTCTGCTACAGGGCTGTTGTCTCATGTCGAAGAGGGCCTGGATTCTGATGCAACCGATAGCAGCTCTGATGACGAATTGGATGAATATACCATTAGAAAAAATGTGGCAGTGTAAGTGCAAAATTATTAGATTTTTTTTTCTGTTCTGCACATAGTAGAAATTATCTTGATTTCAAGATATAAGGAATTAGATTTTCTAAACTCTTAACTGCCATAACCTTATTTGTTGTAAAACTGGTGAATTTTTCAAAATGTTTTGTTTGGCCATTGTGTGTCATATACACTGAAAACTGGTTTCAGGATCTTCTCCAAATACTTAAAGATCTTCCATTCTTCTATATAAAGTGGTATGGTATTTGCACTTGCACACCTCTTTCTGTATATTGTAGATCATCTCTGAATTAATTACAGTTAAAACAATGTAAATGACATGTAAATAGTTGTTATACTATACTGTGTAGGGAATAATGGCAAGAAAGAGTCTACATACTCAGGACAGATGCAGTTTCTGAGATAATAGAAATGTTCTGTATCTATGCTATACGATAGGCTTCGTGTGGCTGTTGAGCACCATTTAGTTCCAGTTTGTGATGGATTGAATCTGTAGAATGTGGAACCTATGGATGTGCAAACCTCACATACTATTTAGAACTAAGTAACTTTACTCTCTGGGAAAAGCTTACACATAAGAATAGTAATACTAATTAGGTATAAATAAGCATTTTTTTTCTATTCTTGAATGTAATTAAAACCTAAATACTTAAGAGATTACATGGGATACTGTCATTGTCTTTGGGTATTTAACAATTGTGAATACATGTAAACTGATCTACTTTTTATTGGAAGTGGGTAGGTAGGGTTGAGATAGGGTCTCCTGTAGTCTAGGCTGACTTGAACTTCCTGTACTCTTGCCTCTGCTTTCCGAGTTGCTGGGATTACAGTCATTCATGTGATCTGCTACTTTAAAAAAAAGTATATATGCATTGTATTCATTATCATTGCTTTTAGTTTTGACCTTTACCAACTCAGTTTTGACTAAACCAAAACTACACATCAGCTGAAAGATACCCATTAAATACTTAGGATGTGCTGGACACTAGAAATTCATTTGTAGGCAAAATATTCACAGTATCTTCCTTCTTGGACATTTATTCGAGATAGGGTTAACTATATATGATGCAGAAAGTGGTTTCCATTGTTGTACATGCCAGTACTCAAGAACAGCTCTAACAGTTTCAGAGATGATGGAAATGCTCTGTGTATACTGTCCAGTAGCCTTATATGACTCGAGTTTTTTAAGTTTGGTGAGACTGAAGAACTGAATTTTGAGTTTTATTGAACTTGAATTGATTTTAATGTAAATAGCCAGTTAGAGCATGGTTTTCAATACAGGTTAAAATGGTATTACTGAAGTTAAATGTGGCATTTTGGGTACAAGTATTTTATTTTTATTTTTCAAACTCTTGGAAGTGAAGGAAAATCATAGAATTGAATGCAAAATAGTTTTTAGTACTTAATATAAGACTAGCATATTATTATTATTATTATTATTATTATTATTGGTCCTTTTGAGACAGGTCTCCCTGTAGCCCCAGCTGTCCTGGAACTCACTATGTAGACCAGGCTGGCCTTGAACTCACAGAGATCTGCCTGCCTCTGCCTCCTGAGTGCTGGGATTAAAGGTGTACACCACCACGCCTGGCTATCATATTATTTTTGTATAGTTAGGCGTAAAATGTAAAACAAAGTGAGCATTCCAGTTTCTTGGTGTTCTGATATCACTGAAATCGAAATTTACTTGAATGTGGGAGCTAGGATGAAGCTAAGCATGAATTATTTTCAGGCTGCCATTTTGCTAGTTAATTATGTATGACATCTGATCTAGTTCTTTCAGTGTCTCTGGGAGGTATTTGTTGCTATCCCTATTTTACTTAAGAAGAAGCAAAATCAGCATTGTTAAATAACTTGCCCATGGCCAGAGGCCAAATAATTTGGTAGAGCCATCAGTTTGCTAATGTTTATGACTCTAAAGTCATACATGATGCTACTTTCTCAACATTATCATCAATTTGATGGCTTACCAGAATTTTGAGATACCTGTGTTCTGAAAATTGTCTAGAAACTTATAAATTTTTACATTTAAAATACTTTGGAGCAATTCAATGTAATACATTTTAGATGTATTAACTTAACAAATTAAGTACTTTTTTGTTGTTGTTGTTGAGAAGACCTGAAGACCTGGCTTACCTATTTTGAGCTAGAAACAGAAATAAGAAAATTATGTCTTTCTACTGTTTGGCCTAATGTGCTGTTTTTATTATTAAATTATTCCCTGATGGCACCTAGTTTGTCATCAGCTTATTAGTAAATCATGCTTTTTCCTGTATGTTTTACTAATATATCTGTTTTAGTAACTCAACCCTGATTAAGGGTAAGGACATACATTTTATATTTTCTGTTTGTTTCTTTTTATCCCAAGCTAAATGATTATTAATTGGTCAAAATGTATTTCAGGATTAACATTTATTAATGGGGTTTAATGAAAGCATATTAAGTTCAGATATTTGTATAAAACATACATGAATAACAAAACTCAAACTTGGAAAGTTATACAAAGCATCAAATGCTGTATATCCCCTTCTTGCCAACTGTGGCAGTTTATTGAGGAAGACTGAGGTAAGATGTAGCCTACGTTTTCTTTTTTATACTTGCTTTCTTTTCCCTGTAACAGTCAAAGGGGGTTCAAGGGCACCAGGCATATATTTTAAGAAAATAATGAAATTTAATAAATTCTATCCTTTGGAACTATTAATATTTAATATTTTGATGACTGTTCATTAAAGCTTATATCTGTTTTGAAAAGTCAAGTTTATCTGATTTATATAACTCATCTTATATAACTAGATTCTTTAAACAAATTATTTGATTTTTTTTTTGAAGTTTTTATTGTTTTTGCCACTCAGATATGTTCAGGGACTGGGAAGATGGCTCAGTAGGTAAGATTGCTTGCTGTGCCTTCAGGATAACCAGAGTTCAAATGCCCACTGTCCACATAAAAGTCAGTTGTGGTCCCAGGCACCTGTAACTCCAGTGCTCTGGGGTGTGAAGATCACTGGAGCTTGCTTGTTGCAAGTCATGTTCCATGTTCAGTAAGAAACCTGTCATTTTTAAATTTTATTTTATGTGTATGAGTGTTATGCCTGCATGTAAGTAAGTTCACCTGTGTCATACAATGCCTGCAGAGGACTGAAGAGGCTGTTGGATCCCCTGGAACTGGAGTTACAGACAGTTGTTAGCTGCCATTTGGTGCTGGGATTCAAACCTGTGTCTTCTGTAAGAGCAGTGTTCTTAACTGCTGAGCCATCTCTCCAGCCCAAGAGACCTGCCTTAAGTGAATAAGATGGAGTGTGATAGAACAGGACACCTGATGTGTTCCTCTGGCATCTGCATGGGGTCACGCATTCACATATAGACCTGTGCATATGCCACATATATACCCCTCCCCCTTGCCACCAAACACACACGCACACACACACACACACACACACACACACACACACACGATATCTGTTCAACATTTCCTTTTTACAAAGGAAGATGTTGAGGAGTGGAGGCTATTGAGATGGTCTTTCTCTGTATCCCAGGATGTCCTCTAACTTGCAGTCCTCTTGCCTCAGTCTCCTGGAGCTGGCTTGTAGCTTGTAGGTGTGAATAACCGTCTCTGATCTGGTCATCAGCATTTCTTGATTTCATATGCTTTCCCAATAGGTGAGATATTAAATTCTTTTGAATATTTTTACTGATATTAATACATTTCTAAGGGGGAAGATTGTTCCTGAACATTCTGTTTATTTTAAAGTTGAATGACCTTTGAGAGCAAGGTTGACAGTGCTTTAATCATTTATATCTTTTAGTGTGAGTGTAAAAAGGGTTTCAGTATGTTTACATTGGAATTAATCAGTTTTATTTCAGATCGTTAAGTTCACTTTCAAGTTTTTGATATGCCAATAAATTTAGTTTTATTTTCTCTAAATATTTTGAGGCTCATTTTATAAATGCAGATGAATATTTTACCATATGAAGTTTAAAGTTAAGCTTTGTTCATAAAGTAGTGGATAAACTGCTGTTTTTTTTGCATGTAAAACTTACGTGAGTGCAAATGCAGATTTTTATCTCAACTTAAGACCCATAAGGTCCAGAGTGGTAAATACTGAACGTGATTTGAACTTAGTTTTCATTACTTTAAAGGCAAGTACTACTCTTTCTGTTACTGTACACCAACTGCCTAGTATTGTCTTCTTAGTGACTGCTTTGTATTTGTTTAGTGAATGAATGAATTTTCATAGTTTGTTTTAATTGGCTTTGCTTTTGGTTTTTGAGACAGGGTCTCCCTGTTGCTCCAGCTTGCTTGGAGCTTACTATGTAGACCAGGCTTGCCTCAATCTCACAGAGGCCTTTCTGCTTTTGCCTTTCAAGTGCTGAGATTAAAGGTGTGCACTACCATGCTGGGCTGAATTTCCATATTTGTGAATGTAGTTTTATGGTTGCAAAAAGATGAGGGTTGGCAATTGTTACATTCTTCTATGTACATTTGGCCCTCTGTTTCTATTGGTTCTATGTATCTATGGATCTAACCATCCACAGATTGAAAATATTTGAAAAAACTTCATCTTTATTAAACTTTCTATTTTTTCTTGCATTATATGGCATTATGCTGTATTAAATACTATCAATAATTTAGAAGTTTAGAGATGACTTAAAGTCTGTGGTAGGCTGTACATAGATTATATGTAAGTACTATGGCATTTTATTAAGGGACTTGAACATCTGTGGATCTTTTGGCTACCAGAGTTGTGGAACTAGCCCTCCACTCTTCCTCATGATGGGTATCAAGAGAAGACTGTATGTATATATTTTCTTATATTCTGGAGTTGCTTTATCTTTACCTGATATTATTTTCCCCTCTTCTTTTGATTGTAATACCAGTGTGGTCACAAGATACATCTTGTACATCCTAGACTCTGCCTGAAAATGTGTTCAATAAATAATGAATAATATTTAATGGATACTCAAAAATAATGATTTGGGTTGGTGAGATGGCTTATTGGATTGGGTTAAGGTGCTTGCCACCCAGTATGATGACCTAAATTCCACCCATCCCCCCACACAATAGAAGGATAGGACTGACTTCCAGAGTTGTCTTCTGACTTCCACATGTGCACACACACACACACACACACACACACACAATGTAATTTTTAAAATTTTTTTGGATTTATTTTTATTTTATGTATATGAATGTTACGCCTGTATGTATGTAAGTGCACCCATGTTGTGCAGTGCCTTCAGAGGACAGAAGAGGGTTGGATCCCCTGAAACTGGAGTTATGGACAGTTGTTAGCTGCCATATGGGTGCTGGGATTTGAACCCCGGTCTTCTGCAAGAACAGCCAGTGCTCTTAACCACTGATCAATCTCTCCAGCCCCAACACACAATATAATTAAAAAAAAAAAGATTTTATTAAGATTTTTGACATTTGCAAATTTTAAAAGTTGATAAAATGTATTTTTACTTTTTTAAAATCTTAGATTATAATTCTTTCTAGTTGTGTTTGAGTTTATGAAAAAATTTGCTTTATTTTGATCAGATATTATCTGAAGGAATCTAGTTTTTTGGGTTTTATATTGGAAAGTACTTACGTTTTTATTATTACTGCCATTGGTTTTTAATTTTTTCTGACTTGCCTTACTTACTTTCCCTCTAAAAATGAAAGCAATGGATAAATTCATGACATTACTGACAGCTTAAAAAATTAACTTTTAATTAATTAACTTTTAATTAACTTTTGAGAGGCTAGTATGCATTAAAATTATTTCTAGGATGATTCTATTTTATGGTTTTTTAAAGCCTGAAATACAAGTTTTCTGTAGGTTTGTAATATAAATGAAAATTTCTACTCAATGTCTATTAATAGAACCAATGAAGGAAGGAGCTCAGGTTCTAGAGAGAATTGTATGATAATCATGGCTTACTTTATGACCCGGATCAAATTTCTTTATTTTATTTTAATTTTTTTTGGTCTTTTTTTTTGAGACAGTTTCCTTATAGTCCTAGCTGGCCTGGAACTCGCTATGTGGGCTGGCCTCCACTTCACAGAGATCTCCCTACCTCTGCCTCCCAAGTGCCGGGATTGGAGGTGTGCACCACCATGCCCAGCCAAGCAAGGTTACTCTTACTTATTTATATTTATACTTTTATTTTGTGTATATGAGTGTATTGCTTGCATATGTGTAAGTACACCCATGTCATGCAGTGTCAGAGGAGGTCAGAAGAGGGTATCGGATCCCTGGAACAGGGGTCATGGACAGTGGTTAGCCACCATGTGAGTGGTGGGTATTGAACCTGTGTCTTTGCAAGAACAGCCAGTGCTGTAAACTGCTGAACGATCTCTTTGGCCCCTACTCTTATTTCTGAACCAAGATTTCTCTTCTTTAATCTACTTAAAGAGTTCTATATATAATTAGATGAAATATATATAAAATGCCAGTGTTTAATAAGGCATTGATATGTAAGCCATTCAAGGATGCGTTATCAAGCAATTTATTCTTGTGGAAGACTGTACCACTACTGGGAGAAACCTTAGCTAATGTAAAATAATACACCTCAGTGATACTCATTTGAAAGGTAAGGAGGGAGGGTAACTTTATAACAAGTTCCCATAAGTTGAGGACCACAGTGTTCACTCTCTGGTATTTCAGTTCCATCCTTTTGTTTTTTCTTGAGGAACATCAGAAAAGAAGCCCTTGGTCAAAAAAATATAGGTTGTCACTTAGAAATAAAGCCTTTCTGAACTGGTTCTGGAAATATTTGGGTGGGTGACTGGCAAGAGTCTGCTATAGTAATTTCTCATCTGGTCTTAAGGCCTTAGAATTATAACATTTCTTTTTTCTTGGGGAATAATGATTAGTTGCTTTCTTTTAGAATGTATAATGTGGAAATTCAAGCCTTTGACGAAGGCATGAGGTATGTTTTGATTTTCCAAGGTTGTAGAAAAGAAAGAAATATGGTTCTGTGCTTTATTATTGGAAACCCAGCATCTTCCAAATCATATACCCTCTTTAAATATTGGGAAAAATATCATTTTCCTAAATCTAAAATTTCTTTGATCCATTTCATCCCCTTCTCCATCAGGGTGGGGGATGGACAAATTAATGATTTTTTTCATTGAATTCATTGATAAGAGAATACTTAACAGATTTAGGAACTTAAGAAAGAAGAATTATTGCTGTTCAGAGCTTTGGGGTGAACCCTTTTAGATTGGAAAACAGACAAGAGCCAAGTAACTTCTTGATGCCCTGGAGAAACAAGTGCCCTATAGGTTTGCTCCTGTTTTCCTATTTAGCTAATCGAAGGTGAAAACCTAAAAATTTTAGTGTCTAGTATTTCCCTTCAGTGAATTGAATAGATAGGAGTAGGAACTCAGCATGAAATTGAAAGGGTCATTGATAACATTTTATTTATTATAAGCCAGAATACTTTTATGTAAGTTAAAAATATATTTTTGTGTGTTCATGATGTTTTATTCTCTATAGTTCTAAAATAGATGAAATATTACTTGTAAAACAAAGAAGAGGTTAAATGAAATACAACTTTACTCTCTCTCTCTCTCTTTCTCTCTCTCTCTCTCTCTTTAGACTTCTATATACCTTCAGTTTAAAAATATACCAAACAGCTGGACATGGTGGTGCACAACTTTGATCCTGCACTCCAGAGGCAGAGGCAGGCCAATTGCTGCGAGATTGAGGCCAACCTGGCCTACATAGCGAGTTCCAGGCCAGCGAGACCCTGTCTCAAAAAGACAACATCAACAAACCAAAACAAACAAAAACCCCAGAAAACAAAAAGCAGATAAAATATACCAAATAATAAACTACCTTCATAGAAGGAAGAAGTAAATTATACTCTGTGGAAAATAGAGTAGTACCGCCCCTCTAGAGTAATTATGCAAGTTGTAATTTTATTCCTCAGGAGGAAATGATCACCTTTTTCTAGTTTTGAGAGTGAGATCAGCAAAATGATGGAGTAGGAGGAACCAGCCTTCTCTTTCTCCCCCAAATAAGAAATACTCATCTATGTATAAATGCAAATATCTTGGGAGGGCTACAAGGTACCAGTAAGCACCTGTAGGAACACAATAAATAAAACAAAAAGGAACATAATAGGGCTGGAAAGGTGGCTCAGCAGTTAAGAGCACTTACTGCTTTTACACAGTACCTGAGTGTCATTCTCAGCATCCACGTTGAGTGGCTAATGACGGCCTGTAAGTCCAGCTCCCGAGAATCAAGTGCCTCTGGCCTCTGTGAGCACTTGCACTCACATGCATGTACCCACATAGATACACATGTAGTTAAAAGCAAATCTTTTTAATAAAGGAACATAATTGCATAGAACTTATAGAGGTGGAGATTAGGGTACCTGAAACATTTAGAGAGATCTAGAAATGAAAGCCAGATGCTATCATTATTAATGGGTATCATTGTGGTCAGTTATGGCCTGCTTTGCAGACAATAGCATCCTCTTTGGCCACTAGGATAATTAACAGCCATCGCCACTTGAAGACTCTCTGGAAAGGAAGATACTGCTCTCATTCCTTCCAAGAAGGAGGTGTGGCTGTTGGGTTGTACCAAGGCTTGAGCCACTGTCTCCCAACCCCACATGCTTTAATAGCTCCTCATGTGCTTGACTCCCCAGACCTTGTTTGTTGGCTGCTCTACATATAGTATCCATATTTCAAACCCTAGTCCTGTGGCTAGGTTGCTATGTATAGTACTTGCCTTAAACAGCAGAGCCACCAGTGCTCTGCCCTGAGCCTTGGAGCATAGGATACTCTGTGTGTGCCTGTGCTATACACATAAGCTTTGTTGCTACTGTGAATATTCAATCCTGAGACCACAGCATGCTAGTCTACCCCTGTACCCAAGCAACTCTGTAGATTCTTGTGGCTTATATCTCAGAAACCAGCACTACACTGCCATTACAAAATGGTCTGTGCCCCAGACTCTGGAAGGTAGATAATGTCTGTGCTCTGGATACTCACTGCTGCCATAGTAAACGAATCTGTGATATATACCCCAGAACCATTGTAAGTCTGCATGCAGGCTTGATCCAGATCCTAGCTTCTTGGCCATTGTCATGAATTATACAGCCTGTGGCAATGGGGGTGCCTACACCCCAAACATAGTTGCCACCCTAGCACCTGAGGGCATGATCCCTCCAACACAGACAACATGCTCCATATCCCACATATATGGCTACTGCATAATTCGGACATCATTGACACCACTACTATAAGTGCATCTGCAAGCCAAATTCATTTCCAAGAGGGCTCTCAGACAGTATGTCCCAAATGGAAAAGAGACCATAAAGACCTCATTAGTGTTCACCAAAGTGCACAACAGCCTTTGGTACTGCAGTCAACACCCTAACCTCAGATGTTGAGGATGCCTGCAGTCTTTGTCAATGCTGTCCTCAGTTAGTAGAGCTAAATGACTACTGTGCCCTTAATAAGCCAGAGGTGTTACACCTCTTCCTGCTGGCATCTTTGCAACCATTAGGACTAATTTGTAAAGTGAAAGAGAGGCTAGGTGTGGTGGCACATATCTTTAGTCCCAGCACTGGGGAGACAGAAACAGGTGGATCTTTCTGAGCTTTAAGCCACCCTGGTCTGCATAGTTCCAGGACAGGGCACAGTGAGACCCCTTTCTCGAAAAAAAACAAAACAAAACAAAACAAAACTGGGAGAAGAGCTCCATCAAATATGTGGGTATCAATACAAAGAAACAAGGAAAAACGAAGAAAACACTATACGATCAAAGGAGCACAATACTTGTTCAGTAACTGACTTCAAAATATAAGAAATTCCATGAATTAATTGCCTGGCAAAGGATTGGAAATAATTGTTTTAGGGAAGTTCAGTAAACTACAAGAGTGTATATACAATGAAATCAGGAAAACAATACACAAGATAGGAAGTGTAGCAGAGAATGAAATGAACTAAATGATTTTGAAGGTAATGAAAAAATGAAAAGTGCAACAGAGGACACCGAGTAGATTTTATCAAGAAAGGATCTATGAAATGAGAGATTATTTGGAAATAATCCAATCAGAGAACCAAAAAAAAAAAAAAATTAAAGCTGAGGTGATTTGAATGAGCAGTGTCCCCCATAGGCTCAAGGATTTGAATACTTGGTCAGTTGGTTGTTGGGGAAGCTCATGGAACTTTTAGGAGATGTGGCATAGCTGGAGGGAGCATGTCACCGGGGTGAGGAATGGGCTATGAGAGTTCATAGCCTTGCCCAGTTTTGTGCTCTCGGCTTCCTGTATATGCTTAATGTGAGCTCTCAGTTTTCTGCTCTGGCTACCCCCAACCATGCTTCCCATCATGATGTACTCATCCTTCTTGAACTATAAGCCCAAACAGACTTTTCCTTCTATAAGTTGCCTTTTATCACAGCAGCAGAAAAGTAACGAATGCAGAAGTCTATAGCATTTTTGGGTCTTCCTCAATGGAGTTAACATTCGCGTTGCAGGAATTAGAGGGATAGAAAGTGTTTTTAAGGAGACAATACCTGAAAACTATCTCAAAAACAAAGTACAGGAAGATCAAGGGTCTTCAGTCATTGGCAAAAGAAATACAATAAGACATAAGCTCAGAAATCACTGATGGGCTGATGAGATGGCTGAGCAGGAAAGTAGGGCCTGAGTTTAATTCCTGGGGCCCACATAGTGGAAAGAGAATTGACTCCTGCAATTTATGCGCTGACCTTCACAGGTGTGCTGTGGCATGAGCATACCCCTACACATAACACTAAATGAATAAATGAAAAAATTTAAAAATCACTGACAGCCTTTTGGATCTGGCAAAAGAAGATACCTACATAGAAGGAAACTCCCAGGAAGCGATCACTGAATTTCCTGAGAACTTCATAGCCCAGAAGAGTATGAAATGGCATTGAAATCGCCCAAAGAAAAATAAGCTTACAGCCGAGAATACTTTAACCAGCAAAGCTATCTTTAAAAAATGAAGAAAGTGGGGGCTGGAGAGATGGCTGAGCAGTTAAGAACACTGTTCTTGCAGAAGACCTGGGTTCGAATCCCAGTACCCATATGGCAGCTAACAACTGTCTTTAACTCCAGTTCCAGGGGATCCGACAGCCTAGTCTGTCCTCTGAGGGCATTGCATGACACTGGTGCACTTACCTACATGTAGGCAATACACACATACACATGAAATAAAAATAATAAAATATATTTTTTTAAAATGAATATAAGCCAGGTGCGTTGGCACACGCCTTTAATCCCAGCACTTGGGAGGCAGAGGCAGGAGGATCTTTGTGAGTTTGAGGCCAGCCTGGTCTACATAGTTCCAGGACAGCTGGGGATGTGATATAGGGAGACCCCATCTCAAAAAGATAAATAAAAAAAGAATAACAACAAGCCAAAGAGTCCACTACCAGCAGACCTGCCTTACAAGAAATCATAATAAGGATTCTCAATACTGAAAAAAGTTGATTAGTAACAAAATGTGAAACTATAAGACTTGGTGGCAAAAGTCAATTTAGAATAATACAATAGTCATGTGTAAATAATTTTAAATATATGAGTGTATTGCCTGCATGTATGTAAGTGTACCTGTGTCGTGCAATGCTCACAAAGGTCAGAAGAAGGTGTTAGAACCCCTGGAACTAAATTTACATATGCTTGTTGGCTGCCATGTGAGTGATGGGAACCAAACCCGGGTCCTGTGCAAGAACAGCCAGTGCTTTAGACCACTGAACCATCTCTCCAGCCCCATGTGAAAATTAAATCTTTACTATGAAGGTTTAAAAGAACTGATTAGCAATAGTGTTTTGCTATAGGTTAGACAATATAAAAGTGTAAATTGGGACAAAACATGAAATGGGAGAGTAGTAAAATTATAGAGTTTTTATGTGCAATTGAGATTAAATTACTGCTGTGGTTTAGATGTGATTTGAGTGTCCCCCCCCCCAAAGAATATATGCATTTAAGTGTTAGAAATCTGGTTCCCAGTATGGTAACAGTATGAGCTTTAAGAGGTGAAAAGAGGTGAAATCTGGTTGATCAATGTAACCCTGCCCTCAGAAGAGATTAGATAATTCCTTTTTTGTTGTTGTTGTTTTTTTGAGACAGTCTCCCTGTTGCCCCAACTGGTGTCTGGAACGCGCTATGTACACCAGGCTGGCCTCGAACTCACAGAGATCCTCCTGCCTCTGCCTCCCAAGTGCTAGGATTAAAGGTGTGCACCAGCATGCCTGAGATTAGATAATTCTTATGAGGAATGCTATGAAATATGTGCAAAAACTGTCTCTCAGTCTCTTCTCTGGGTTCATATCTCACACTGTGGTCTCTTCCTCCATCACTCCTTTAATACTGGCATGATGTGATATAGGGAGGAATGCTGCACCAGCATAGTATAGCCGTTACCAGTTTAAAATAGAGTATAGCCTCAGATACTTCATTATAGCAATACTAGCAACTAGTGCACTCGTTACCAGATTAAAATAGACTCACAGCTATATATTTTTATAAGTCTCATACTTAACCACAAAGCAAAAATTTACAGCAAATAAAAGATAAAGGAATCAAAATACAGTACAACTAGCTGGGCATGGTGGCACATGCCTTTAATCCCAGCACTGGGGAGGCAGAGGCAGGCAGATCTCTGTAAGATTGTGGCCAGCCTGGACTACATAGCTAGATCCAGACCAGCTGGGGCTATAAGGAGTGTCTCTCTCAAACCAAACCAAACCAAACCAAACCAAACCAAACCAAACAACAGAAAATCACTAGGTCATGAAGAAAGGAACAAAGAGTTTATATTTAAAAAATGGCAGGAATAAAAGTGGCACTAAGAAGCCTGTACCTAAAAATAGTTAATTCAGTATCTTAAGTGTAAATATTGAATTCTTAAAACTAAAGACAAAGTTGCTGAATTAATCAAGAAAAAAAAAGATTGAACTATACATTCTCAGTAAAAGATTTAAGCTTTAAAAACAGATGGGGCTGGAGAGATGGCTCAGTGGTTAAGAGCGCTGGCTGCTCTTGCAGAGGACCCAAGTTCAAATCCTAGCACTAAAATGGAGACTAACAACCTACTGTAACTCCAGTTCCAGGGGTCCAGCACCTTCTTCTGACCTCCATGAGCATCGCATGACATGGATGCACTTATACACATGCAGACATAACACTCATACACATAAACAAATTTTAAAAAAGATGGGCTGAATTAGGGTGAAAAAAGATATTCCATGCATATAGAAACTAGAAGTGAACAGGGGCTTAGGTATGTTCAGCAGAAAAAAGGGTCATTGTATATTGGTAAGTAGTTCACTTTATCAAGAGATATAAGACAAAAATCAGAAACAAGGAACTATTACAACCTATTCAATAGAAATATAAAAGGTCATAAGGTATTATTAGGAACATTTGTACTCTCCCAAAATTGAATAACCTAGAATAAATAAATTTCTACACATACAACCTACTGAGATTAATCAAGAATAAATTAAAAATTTGTGCCAGCCAGTGATGAGTAAGGTGATCTCAACAATAATTGAAAGGCTAGTATAAAAGGCCAGAATCTGGTGGTTTCATTCTTGGTTTCTATAAAATATCCAAAGAACTAATAAGCTGTGTGTGGTGGTGCATGTCTTTAATCCCAGCACTTTGGAAGCAGAGTCAGGTCAATGGATCTCTATGAGTTTGAGGCCAGCCTGGTTATATAGCTAGTTCTAGGTCAGGCAGACTTTAATGAGACCCTGTCTCAAAAACAAAACAACTAAGAACAATTGTCAAATTTAAAAGAAAAATTGAACCAGAGGAACTGCTTTCTAACTAACTTTATGAGGCCATTACTGCCTTAATAGAAAAGCCAGATAAGGACATTGAAAGAAAAAAATGACAGGATAGTGTTCTTGATGAATGTTAATGTAAAAAATCCTTCATAAAAATAGCAGCCTGAATTCAACATCAGTTAAAAGAATCATGCACCACATAGTAGAGGAATTTAACCCTTGTATGCAAAGATGGTTCAACATATGCAAATCAGTGAGTGTTCTATCCACAAGGCAAAAACAAAACCTATATGATCATCATAATGCAGAAGAAAACATTTGAAACAATTCAATGTCATTTCTTTTTTTAATTATTTATTTAATAACCATATAATTAGAAGAAGCATTTAATTACAATAGCATTGGCATATGCAATAACAATTTCCAGAGCTAAGATGCATCTCTTTCAAAATTGGCTGTAAATTTTTAGGTTTATAGTTGAATTAATACAGTTATCCTGCTACGGTCTGCTGTGTTGTCAGCACCCCCAGCCATTCCCCGCTGCTTGCCCTTCTGGCGAATCTACTCAGGCTATCTATAGGGCTTTGTTTTAGGAGGGTCAGCTGTTCCTCATCTATTGGTAATCAGTTGTCTATATTCCTTTGGATAAGATTGAGGTCTGCTGTTCATTTTCCCACTTCTATGCTGGGTTACTATCTGGGAATCCCTTTGGCCAACAACTCAAGGTATCGCTTGTCTGGCATTGTTGCTTGTTATGTAGTCTTTAGCTATACATATGGACTCCTATGAAATTATGTTGGCACATTTAATCTTTGGGTATACTTTCCTTTTGGGTGTTTAAGGCCATACAGTTGGTCCAGATAAGCCAATTTATTTTTACTCTTAAGGTCGTTTGAGGATCTGTTCCTCAGGGGTCACATGGGCTTGGGAGGAGCCCCTGCCTCCTTTCTTTTACCAGTTTCACCTGTGTGAAGATAAGTCAAAGGTCCTGCTCGACTATGGTTGGCTTCGCTTGGAAGCATGGAGGAAATGATTCCTCTGTGTTGACCCTCCTCTTTATAGACTGGACACTGGTTCAAGTCCATCTGGCGGGGTCTCCTCGGCCTCCTTGATCAAGAGGACAGGTGACCCACCACCATTATAGGACATTTTGAGAGATGCTCATAGTCCCCTGGAACTAGTAGACCTAGGAGAGCAAAGAGCAAAACCTGTCCTTTAAGTCCCTCTGACCAAATTATTATAGGCCTCAAAGTATGTCTGTTAAACATCCAAGAAGGTTAGTTCCACCAGTCTGGTACTTTTAATTACTGTGTGTCATGTAGATAAATCTTGGGTAAAGACCAATTGTTCTCAGATAAATCTTACCTGAACATATATTTCTTGATCTGCTATGTATAATTTGTCAGTAGGTTGTAGGAGTAATATGGTTATCTCTGGTTTTCAAAACTAGGCATTGTTTATTTCTCACATTGTCTCACCCCTCCATCATGGTTTTCCCACTTAAGGTGCCCCCACTTCCCCCCTTTCTCCCTTACTAATACCCTTCTCCTATGGTCCTACCTCTTGAGCTCCTTCTTTCCCTTTATCGCCTAGGTACCTTGTATACCCTTCCCTCCCCCCTCCCTTAAAGTAACCCAATTTTTATCCATATCTCCCTTGTTAAGGCCTGTTTCCTACTGTTCTTCTCTTTCAGGTTCTTTCTTTTCCTTTACCTCCCTGTTTCTTTCCATTATCTGGGTTGCTGTAGTTATGTCTGGTTGCATACGTATTTATCAGAGTCTGGTTCTCCACATATGAGGGAGAACATATGTCGATTTTTTTTCTGAGTTTGTGTTACTTCACTTAGTATGACAGTTTCTAGTTCCATCCATTTACCTGCAAATTTCATGATTTCATCTTTCTTTACTGCTGGGTAAAACTCCATCATATAAATGAACCACATTTTCATTATCCACTCATCAATTGAGGGACACTTGGGTTGCTTCCATCTCTTAGCTATTGTGAAAAGAGCAGCAACAAACATGGATGTACATGTGTCTCTGCAATAGGATGAGTTCTTTGGGTATATGCCAAGGAGTGGTATAACTGGGTCAAGTGGTAGGTTCATTTGTAGTTTTTTAAGAGTTCTCCATACTGCTTTCCATAGGGGTTGAACCAGTTTGCAGCCCCACCAGCAGTGGATGAGTGTTCCCCTTTGCCCACATCCTCTCCAACATTTGGTATCATTTGTTTTCTTGATCTTAGCCAGTCTGACTAGGGTCAGGTGGAATCTTAAAGTGGTTTTAATTTTCATTTCCCTAATTATTCATAGTCACTAATTATTAGTGATGTTGAACATCTTTTAAGATGTTTCATAGCCATCTTTACTTCTTCTTTTGAGAACTCTCTGTTCAGCTCCTTAGTCCATCTTTTAATTGCGTTCCTTCTTGTCTTGGTTCTCTGTTTTTTGAGTTCGTTATAAATTCTGGTTATTAAACCTCTGTCGGATGTGTTGCTTGTGAAAATTTTCTCCCATTCTGTGGGTTTTCTGTTCACTTCCTTGGTTGCTTTTTTTTTTTTGATGTACAGAAGCTTTTTAGTTTAATGAGGT
>NW_008349068.1:7736228-7737084 GCF_000622305.1 Nannospalax galili | reverse complement strand
TCCGGTTTACTAAATCCTTTCCTACACCTATATCTTGTAGATTTTTCCCAATGTTTTCTTCTAATAGTTTCAGAGTTTCAGGTTTTACTTTGAGGTCTTTGATCCATTTGGAATTGACTTTTGTGCAGGGTGAAAGATAGGGGTTTAGTTTCATTCTTCTACAAGTGGAGATCCAGTTTTGCAAGCACCATTTGCTGAACATGCTGTCTTTCTTCCAGTGAATGTTCTTGGCCCCTCTGTCAAATATCAGGTGGCTGAAATTTCATGGAGTCCTATTTGGGTCTTCAATTTTGATCCATTGGTCTCTGGGTCTATTTTTGTTCCAGCACCATGTTGTTTTTATGACTATAGCTTTGTAATATAGCTTGAAATCTGGTATAGTAATCCCCCTGGCATTGCTATTAGGGCTCAGGGTTGTTTTGGCTATCTGGTCTTTTGTGCTTCATATGAATCTTAGGATAGTTTTTTCAAATTCCATGAAAAATGTCATGGGGATTTTGATTGGCATTGTGTTGAATCTATATATGACTTTTGGTAGGATGGTCATTTTGACAATATTAATTCTTCCAATCCGTGAGCATGGGAGCTCCTTAATCTTCTGATGTCTTCCTCAGTTTCTTTCTTTAAAGAGTTTAAATTTTAATTGTAGGGCTCTTTAATGTCTTTGGTCAGGTTTACTCTGAGATATTTTTTTTCTTTTTGTGGCTATTGTGAATGGGAGGGTTTCCCTGTGCTCTTTCTCTGACTGCTTGTCATTGGTATATAGAAAGGCTATAGACGTTTGTAGGTTAATTTTGTAACCTGCCACTTTACTGAATGTGTTAATAATTTCTAGGAGTTTGCGCATGGAATTTTT
>NW_008349068.1:7735240-7735897 GCF_000622305.1 Nannospalax galili | reverse complement strand
ATCTCTGGGATAAAGCCGACTTGATCATGGTGGATGATCTTTTTGATGTGAATCTGTATGCGGTTTGCAAGTATCTAGTTGAGTCTATACTCATCTATGTTCATTAAGGATATGGGTCTATAGTTTGTTTGTTTTTTTCTGGTTGTTTGGTTGTGTCTTTCCTTGGCTTTGGTATTAGAGTGATGCTGGCTTCATAGAAGGAATTTGGAAGTTCTCCTTCCATTTCTATCTTTTTGAATAAATTAAGTAGTAATGGATGTAGATCTTCTTTAAATATCTGGTAGAATTCTGCGGTAAATCCATCTGGGCCTGGGCTTCTTTTAGCCAGGAGATTTTGTATAAGTGTTTCAATTTCCTTATATGTTATGGGTCTTTTTAAACTGTTGGTGTTGGCCTGGCATGGTGGCACACAGCACTCGGGAGGTAGAGGCAGGTGGATCTCTGTGAGTTCAAGGCCAGCCTGGTCTACATAGTGAGTTCCAGGCCAGCAGGGACTTCAGGAAGACCGTCTCAAAAAAAGACCAAAAAAAAAAATTTAAACTGTTGATTTCTTGTTGATTTAGCTTCAGTGGTCCCCATGATTTTAGATATCCATCCATTTCTTTTAAGTTTTCAAATTTAATAGAATATAGGTTGTTTTTTGTTTGTTTGTTTGTT
>NW_008349068.1:7716492-7735229 GCF_000622305.1 Nannospalax galili | reverse complement strand
ACAATGCAATGTTAAGTCATTTATTTGTGTTCTTTCTGATTTTTTGATGTAGGCACTTAGAGCTATAAACTTCCCTCTAATGACAGCTTTCAGTGTGTCCCAGGGGTTTTGTTATGTTGTATTGTCCTTTTCATTTAATTCCAGGAATACTTTTTATTTCTTTCTTAATTTCTCTTTTGACCCATCAATCATTCAGGAGCGTGTTTTTTAATCTCCATGTGTTCACATGGCAATTAGTGCTTCTTTGGGTGTTGATTGTAAGCTTTATTACATTGTGGTATGATAGAATGCATGGGATTATTTCAGTCTTTTTGTATTTGTTGAGGTTTGTTTTGTGCCCCAGTGTATGGTCCATTTTGGAGAAGATTCCATCGGGTGCTGAGTAGAAAGTATGTCCTTTAGTGCTTGGGTGGAATACTTCGTAGATGTCTATTAAGTCCATTTGATATATGGTATTGTTTAATTCAGATTTCTCTCTGTTAACTCTCTGCCCTGTTGATCTATCTAATGGAGACAGTGGGGTATTGATGTCTCAGATATTAGAATTACAATGCCTGCTTTTTCCTTAGTACCATTTGCTTGGTATATTTTTTTCCATCCTTTCACCTTAAGGTAGTGCCTGACCTTGAAAGTGAGATGAGTTTCTTGCAGACAACAAAATGATGGATTTTGTTGCTTAATCCATTCACATAGTCTGTGTCTTTTGACTAGGGAGCTCAGTCTGTTAATATTTAAAGTTATTAATGAAAGATGGGTATTGAATCCTGTCAGTTTTATTTCTTTTTACATTCTTGATATAGCTGTACTTTTCCACATTTATACCTTCATTGGATTTTTTTCTGCAATCCCTTTGGTATAGTCATTCCTTTCTTCAGCTCTTTTTATTGCTTCCAGAACTCTCGGAAGGGCTGGTTTTTTGGACATGAATTGCTTATTTGTGTCATGGAAGATTTTTCTTCCCCTTTGAATATAATAGACATTTTGGCTGGGTATATTATTCTGGGTGAGCATTTGTGGTCATTTAAAACTGTGAATACTTTGGTCCAGGCTCTTCTGGCTTTCATAGTTTGCACTGAATAGTCAGCAGTAATCCTAGTGGGTTTTCCTTTGTATGTGACTTGTTGTTTCTCTTTTGCAGCTTTTCAGAATTGTCTCTTTGTTTTGTACATTTAGTATTTGTACATTTAGTGGGGAGTTTCTATTCTGGTCCCATCTGTTTGGTGTTCTACATGCTTCTTGTATTTGTTTGGGCATGTCTTTCTTTAATTTTGGGGAATTTTCTTCCACGATTCTGTTGAAGATCTGGTCCATGCCATTTTTTTTGCGATTCTTCTCCTTCCTGTATGCCTATGATTCATAAGTTTGGTCTTTTTATGTTGTCACACAATTCCTGCATATTCCATCTTGTGATTTCTTAAATTTTTTATAATCTTTGCTTGTGCGGTCTAGTTTGTCCACTTTATCTTCCAGTCCTGATACTCTGTTTTCTATTTCATTCATCCTATTGGTGAGGCTTTCTCCTGTCGTTCCTAATTGGCTTACTGAGTATTTCACTTCCTTCTTCATTTTTAACTCTTGTCTGAATTCATTCAGAAGTATATCCCTATCCTCCTTCAGTTCTTTGATTTCTTTTTTCGTGTGTTCTTTAAATTCAGTGAATTCTTTCATCATGTTTATAATTGTTCTTTTGAGTTCCATGTCCTGCATTATCTCTATGGATTCTCATTGTACTCCTTTAGAGGACTATTGGTATTTGGTGGGGATATGTTATTTTGGTTTTTCATGTTATTATTTTTTCTCTGTGATTTTTGACATGTGAATTTCTTTTGTAGTTTCTGATTCTTGTGTGAGACTCAGGCCTTCAAGTTTGGGTTTGCCTCTTTTTGTGAACTTTATGTGTCTTTGTGGTTTACTTCTTGGGCATGAAAAGCTGGTTCCTCTAAGCTTTGGGTTCTCTCTTTTGATTTTATATTGGAGTGGCCAGATTGCTTTTGTCTTCAGGAGTTCCCACAGAGGCCCAATTCAGGTGAGGGTCAGATGTTTTCATGCTTTCTCCTAAAGTCTGGATCCCTCCAGGAATGATTTTGGCCTCAGGAATTTGGTGTTTGGCCTGGCTGGGAGCCTGGCCAGGAAAGACTCTGGTCTAGGGCAGCTAGTGGCCATGCCACCCAGAGATGCAAAGGTAGATGGGGCAGGAAGAGGCCCCAAGGACTCCTGGGACTGCACTGAGGAGCTTGGTTAGTCTGGATGCAAAGGATCAGGAAGAGGAAAGGTCAGCCTCAGTGTCCCAGGAAGAGGCTCTGGGGTGGTGCAGGCCTGGGCAAGCAGAGGGAGGTGAGGGCAGGGCCAGGCAGTGCTCCTTGGTCCCAGGGAAGGTACTATGTTGGTCTGTATGAAAAGGATCAGGAAGCAGTATTGGTTCCCCAGGTGTCTGGGGCTCCCAAGACAAGGAGTGCAGCAGGGCCCACACATGGAGGAGAGAATGGTGGCGGTGATGGTAGGGTGAATGAGGCTGGGGGAGTCACAGTGCGGATGGCACAATGGACTTACCCTGGAGACAGGCCTGATAGTAGGAGAGAGTCCTGCTGCTGGTCCTGCAGGCCCGGGGAATCAGAGGGAGGTGAGGTCGGGGCCAGGCCCAGAACTCAATGTCATTTTTTAATAAAATTGTTAACAATTTAGATGTAAAAGGAATTTATCTCATCAAAATAAGATCCACATGTGAAAAGCCTACAGATACATTTTTTTGGAGGTTGCCAGTGGTCATGGGGGTATAAAGATGGTCAAGATTGATTGAGATGTTCCATATGAAATACACAAAAATTCAATTAAAAAGTAAATTATTTAAAAAATATTATTTTTTTAATCTAATAAGTTTGAGTGTTTTGCCTGCATGTATTTGAGTGCACCCATGTTGTATAATTCCCATGGAGGCCAGAAGAGGGCAGCAGACACCCTGGAACTGGAGTTAACTGACAGTTGTTAGCTGCCATGTGGGTGTTGAGAACTGAACTCAGGTTCTCTGCAAGAGTAGCCAGTGCTTTCAACCACTGAACCTTCTTAGCAGCCCCCAAATTGTTTTTATAATGATACAACACAGGGAATCCAAAGGTATCCTGAAAATTGTTAGAAATATTAATTAGTAAACTTGCTAGATACGAAATCAACATATAGATACCAGTGTTTCTATATACTAATCTTAAACTGTAATAATCAAGAAAAAAAATTCCTTTAATAGCAGCATTAAAACAAATATACCTTAGGATTGAATTCAACAAAAGTGATAAAAGATGTCTACGCTAAAAACTATAAAATGTTGATTAAACATTAAAGCAGACACAAATAAATGGAAAGACACCCTTATTTAAGCTAGACATTTGGGAACATGTCTATAATTTCAGTTCTCACTCTGGAGGCTTAAGTAGGAGGAATTGGACTATTACGCTACCTAATTTAAAAATGTATTAAAGTTATCTATACAATGTGATACTGGTAGTTAAAAACAAACAAACAAAAAATCCGACATACACCTATGGGAAAGAATAGGGAGCCTAGAAACAAACACACATTTATTTCAATTTGTCTTGGAGAAAGATGCCAAGAGCACAGAAATGGGAAAGGATGGTCTCTTAAATGTTGGGTGATTGGAAATCTACAGAGAGAATAATGGAATTGAATCCTTTTGTCACTCCGTGGTCTCAGATCAGTTCAAAATTGATTAAAGACCTAAAAAAAAGACATGAAAATGTAAAACTTCAGGAAGAAAATTAAGAGGAAAAGCTTAATTTTCTGGATCTGACCTTAAACACAGACAACAGCAAAAAATAGGCAAATGAGATTGCATCACACTAAAACTGATGCATAGCAAAAGAAACAAAAAGATACAGCATCCAGAATGGGAGAAGATATTTGTAAATCATACTTCTGATAAGAATATAATGACCAAAGTCCATATTTTTTATTAACAAGAAAACAACATAATTAAAGGTAGTCAAAGGACCTAAATAGGCTTTTCTTCAAAGAAGGCATACCAATGGCCAGTAAGTACTTAAACAAAAAACAAATTCCATTCAACATCACTAGCAGAAGAGTACTATTTAAAGCAATAGAATAATATCTCATAAATGTTAGTTTGGCTATTATAAGAAAGAGTTAGAAGCGTTGGAGAGGGTGCAGAGTAAAGGAAGCCTTTGCACACTATTGGTAATATAAATTAGCACAGTCACTATGCAAAATAAATTTCTTTAGGAAGTTAGAAATGTTTTTATATACTTTTATATTTCAGTAGTCCTTCTCTCTGGGTTATCTTTCCAAAAAGAATGAAGTCAATAGGTTGAATTGAGTTCTGCATTAACATTTTCATATTTACTTACAATCAAATATAAAATAGAATGTTATTCAACCTTTGGAAAGAGTGAAATATGTCACTTGTGAAGTAATTGAACCCATAAGTCAATAAAAAAATGAATATAAGTCCAGAAAGAACATAATGCATAATGTCACTTGTAATGAGACTCTAGAAAAGGCAAACCATAGAAGCAGAGTAGAGCAGTGCTTACAGAGCCCTTGTAGGATGAGGGGGCAAAAATACGGGGAGATAGTAACACTGGAAAGGTTTCTGTTAGGAGAAATAAATTCTGATGGTCTTTTGTCAGTATGGAGACTATAGTTAGTAAAATACATTATATACTTCAAAGTTATTGAGAGTAGATCTTAAATATTCTCACAAAAAATGGTATGGCAAGGGACTGATAACAATGAGCTTGATTTCATCATTTCACATTGTATTCATAAAGGAAAACATCATGCCATATGCCATAATAATGTCTAATTTTTGTAATTTGCATGTTAATAAAGCTCATTTAAAAAATTTGAATCATGATTTTTGTTTGAAAAATTCAAAACACTGTAGATACTGTTTAATTTTATAAATGGCCTTTTTTTATGGAAGTAATGTCAGCAAAACCTTAAACTAAATTTTCATTCTTATAAAATAAGACTAATGAAAATTTACATGTACTTTCAATGCAACATATCTTACATTTCAAATGTATATTTTAAATCACGTCAATGTTTCTAAAAATGAGATGTATCTCATAATTCAGGAATACAATTAATATTTCTCCAACTCAGAAATTTGTTTTTAAATTAAGCTATATCTTTCAATTGATGTTATCTCAGCATTGAGGAAATACAATAGGACCATCCCATTTAAAACTGTTAAAATAATATTTAATGCTTTTAAACATATGTATTTCTCTTACATTTAAGAATGTGAATTAGTATGCACCTTAGTAGAATGTCAGTATAATATGAATTTGGAATTGGACTGGTTCCCAAACCACTTGAAACATGTTAATGTTTTTGAATGTTCAGTGTCAAGCTTTGTCACAAATAAAGAGAAAGCCTTATCAACATCCAAAGATCTAAGCAAAATGCTAAAACTTCTATAGAAATACCTTCCTGTAGCTTAGTAAAATGCTGGCTTATTGACTTCAAAATTGCTATATACTCCTGCTATACTGAAAGCTCTTGAGGCTGTAGGTTCAGTTGTGTAAGCTCCAGTATTTTCCTTGTATGGCAAAAATTTACTGATAAAAAATGCTATCTCTAGGTGGTACTTTCTTTTTCTTTCTTTAAAATTTTTTAAAAATTATTTTTATTTTATATGTATGCATGTATTGCCTGCATGTAGGTAAGTGCACCCATGTCATGTAATGCCCGCGGAGGTCAGAAGAGGCTGTTGGAACCTCTGGGACTGGAGTTACAGACAGTCGTTAGCTAGCTGCCATGTGAGTGCTGGGATTTGAACCTGGGTCTTCTGAAAGAACAACCAGTGTTCTTAAGTGTGGAACCATCTCTCCAGCCCCTGTAGGTGGTATTTTCAATTTTTATTAAACTAGTCTCTATTAGAACTGAAAGTCTTCAAGAACTCACATCAGAGGAAGAAGCATGAGCTCCAGGATATGAACCTTTAAGAAATGACCTAGTTTATTTTAGGTACAAATACCAATGGAAACAATATTTTTATGAGACCTACTGTTAAGTTTCATATTTTAAAGTTACAAGGGTTTTGTTGTCTGGTACTAAGTATTATTGCTGTTAAGTTTAGCTCTTTTGCAAAATATGAAGTTATCAGGAATGCATATACTGTATGGTATTATTGCAGAAGTACCTCCACTTTATTTTAACTGTTAGTCATCTTTTTGAATTGTGATGCTGGAGGGGCAGTTTTTTTTTTAAAGTATATGTATGTCTGCAAGTATGTCACATGTATGTGGGGTCTTGTGGAGGTCAAAAGAGGGCATTGGATCCCCTTGAGCTGGAGTTACAGGTGATTGTGAGCTACCTGATGTGGGTGCTGAGAAGCGAATTTGGGTCCAGTGGAAGAGAAGCCAGTCTTCTTAACCACTGAGACATCTTTCCAGCCCATGGGAGAGTAGTTTTAATAATCTTTTATCATTCTTTCTAGGGCCATAGAGTATTTGGCAGAACTATCAATAAATCTATACAGTGCCTTAGAAAAAAGATAGATTTCCTCTGACCTATTTTAAATTTGTCCTTCCAGGGCTTCAAGTACAGATCTCTTTGTTATATTTTAACACACACACACAGACACACACACAGACACACACACACACACACACACACACACACACACACACACTGGCAAATGTTTGTTGACCTGTTCTTTTGCAAGTATGGTTCAATTTGCTTAAAAATTCATTGTTCTTTTGTTTCTTTAACCATAGTTATCAGTGTTCCATATTTTCCATGAATTCTATGACAGTGAAACTACCTAATGGACCACTGAGTCCCCAAAATCCTTCTATTTGAAAGAAGGAAAGTAGTGACTACAGTACGTACAAAAATACCCCAACCTCTCCTTTCTCTGTTTCTTAGGGTTGAGAGGGCTTGAGGAGGGGTATAGATGGTAGACCTAAATTTGCATGGCTGATGTGTAAATTCTTTTAGAGTAATACTACAAATTTAAGGAATTTACACAATGAGATTTGATAGACTTCTAGGCAGAATTGCATAATGTATTGCAGTGTGCTGGTCTTTCATTTATATTTGAAAAGCCCCTTTTAAGTTCCAGTTTGAAATTGTACTCGGACATTTAAACCTCACTTCTTAATTTGGTTTATCTTCATGCCAGAATTCCTAGAGTTCACTTTCTTTCTTTTATGATGGCCTTCAACTCACTCTCCTTTTCCTCCAACTCTTTTAAGTGCTTAACCTTCTGATCCCAGTGGCATAAAGTATTTTTCAAGGAGAGATTTATTAAACTATAAACTGTCACATAAAGGAGACCTCCACATACGTACAGCTTATTTTTCTCTCACTCAACAGTTAAGAATTAGGCATGCTTCATGGGATTTGGTGGGGACCTGTTGGCTTTGTTATCTTCCTAGGATCATCCTCTTGCCTGCTGTTTATCTCATTTCCACACCTCACTTTTAAGGGTCTGCTCATTCAATTAAGTTTAATGGCATGATGTAGCAGTTATACAGATCATTTTGCCTCACATCTTATTGTAAAAAACTTTGATGCTTAACTGCATTTCAGACTGGGAAATCAAGTCTCTAGCAGTACTGCACTGGGCTCAACCATAACTTAGGGGGGTCTATTATCAAAATGTTAAATATGAAAGTGAATGCCTATAATCCCAGCACTCTAGAGGCTAATAGGCAGAAGGATCATGAATTTGTGGCCAGTCTGGACTAAAAAGTGAGTTTAAGACCAATCTGAACTATAAAGTATGACTCTGTTTCAAAAACCACAAAAAATGAAAAAACAGCCCCGGATATTGGGAGAGGGGTACAGATATGCACTTTAGTTGTCTTTCTTCTGTGTAGTGGAACAGGAGGGGCCCACCAGATTCTAACCATTTGGTGACCTACAGACCAATCAGTGAGAGGCTCTGTCTCAAAAGATGAAGTGGAGCCAGGCAAAGTGGCTCACACCTTTATTTAGTTCTAGCACTTGGGAGGCAGAGGTGGGGGAGGGGAATCTCTGAGTTTGGGGCCAGCTTAGACTACATAGTGAGTTCCAGGCCAGCCAGCGTTACACAGTGAGACCCTATATCAAAGAAAAAGAAGAAAAAAGATGCACAATCTGAAAAGACTCCTGCATTTACTCATTGTGCTCTGACCACCACAGGTGCATACGTAAACATGCAGGCAACATCACACAGCTCTAAAGGCAAAGAGAAAAATAAGGAGATAGGCACAATAGTTTCTGCTCTCTACAATAGTAATTCTTGCTTAGTGGTGGAGTAAGGTCTTTGTAAGGCTGTAATTTTGCTTCTGGGGTAGCACTCTTTTCCTTTGTCCTTTAGAGTATCCAACTTTACACTGGAATTCTCAGTATCTTTTGTGACTATATGCATACCAATATTGGTGGTTGCACTATATTCTTACCGTGATTACTTTAAGTGCAGATTTGACTCACAGAGTTAGTTAAGTTAGCTTTGTGATAGGTTTTGCTAATAGAATTTTCCTTTGAAAATGTTTCCATTTTTTTTTTTCCCATCTAGTAAGTTACATATGAAAATACCAGAGCCAATCTCTCCTTTGCCGGTAGTTAAGCTTACTTGTTAATTTGCTCTTTTCTTCAGACCACCAACTTATTGTCACTTTAATGATTGTTGTAGTATAGTGGCAAACAAGAATTTTAATAACCTACCAAAACAAAATTATTGTTTGTAGGAAGACTACATTCAATAATTGTTTGTTTATAGAGCTGAAGTATGTTTGTATGGCCTACTACTAGATATCTATTCTAGGAATTAGAACATGCCACCTCCCATTCCACCTCCCATGCCACCACCACCCCTTCTACCCATTGTGCTCATTCCAGGTCCTTCTCTTTAGGAATTTCTTTTACCACAGCTTCTGCTGTAGGTAGCATAGAAGCCACCAAGGCAACATCCAGTAAATCAGTTCTTACAACCTTTGTAGGACCAGTTATTCCTTTTTCATCATGTTCACAAAAAATACTTTTCCTAAGTCATGAGCTTGAACATCTTCAAGATTTAGATTCAACCCCTCTTCTCCAAACACTGCATCACCAATAGCAATAGCCATATATTTAACTGATTCTTTCTGTTGTCTCCAAACCCTGGAGCTTTGACTGCTACAACCTGAAGATCAACTTTTATAGACTATTCAAAACCAATGTACTTAGATCTTCTCTATCAACATCTTCAATAATGACCAAGGGTTTCCAGTGAACATTGACAATTTCAAGAGCAGGTACAACGAACCAAACAGTAAAAATTTTTACTCACTAAAATATAGACATCATGGAATTCATATTTTTGACAATTTGATGTATTAATAAAATGTAGGGAAATATATCCTTGCTCACACTTTGTCCCTTCAATAATTTCTAAGTCATTTGGTGTTTGTCCATCCTTTACTGTGATGACATCCTTCCAACTTTTTTCATTGCATCAGAAATGATGCTTTCAATTTCTTTGTCTTCATTTGCAGAAATTGTAACCAGAGCAATTTCTTAAGTGATCTAGGTGTAGTCTACTTTTTAAGTTCAGCAATTACAGCTTCAACATCCAACATTACTCCTCCATTGATTTCCACTGGATTAGCACCTTTGCCGATCTTCTCAAAGCCATGCTTGGCAGTAGAGTGGCCAAAACAGCAGTGGTGGTGGTACCATCCCCAGCCTCTTCGTTTGAGTTGTTAGCAGCATCTTGAACAAGTTTAACTCCAATATTTTTATACTTATCTTTTAAATCAATTGACTTTGCAACAGTCACAGTGTCTTTTGTTAGTTTCTTACTTCCCCAACTCTGTTCACTAATCCAGTTTTCCCTTTGGCTCCATTGCAAGGCTACAGCATGGGCTAAAATATTAACACCTCAAAGCATTAAAGCTTGGGCATCCACACCAAATTTTACATCTTCGATATAAGCATGAGTGAGATGAGGAACCAGTGCCCAGGTCAGTGCTCTCATCTGACCAAGGACTGTGGGTAGGATTTCTGCTGGGCATCTGTGGGAATACACATAGCTGAGTCAGACCACTGGTAGTAAGTGAGGGACAGAGAGTAAACTAAAACATTTTAGTAAGCTCTGAGGCTAAGAAAAAATCATACTTACTTAAAAATCAGATTTACAGGAAGGAAGGAACTGAAAGGAAATGGTGAATAGGTGGGTCTGGAATATGTAGGGATTAAGCCACACATTTCCAAATAATAGATGATAAAAAGTCATCAAAGATGGGCTGAAGAGATGACTCAGTGGTTAAGAGCACTGACTGCTCCTGCAGAGGACTTGGTTTCATTCCCAGCACCTACATAGCAGCTGATATCTGACTGTAACTCCAAAGTTCCAGAAGATTCCCTCATTCTCTTCTGGCCTCTGAGGACATTGCACCCATGTGGTACATAAACACTCATACATGTTAAAAATTAAAATAAAAAATCATCAAAGAAGTGTTTTGAACTGGATAAGTGTTTATGTTTTTATGCTATTAATATCCATGTTCTAAATTACTGATGTGATTCTGATTTGAATATGTTTGACTCTAAATGCTTATGTAGAAAATAAGGATTATATGAAGTCCATGGTTTATGTTGTCCACTTAAAAACCTACAAAGCTCATAGCAAATGAAACACAAAGCAAGTAGGAAAAAAAAAGATAGACTAGAAAGCAAGGAACAATTATAAAAGCAATGGAAATAATGAAACTAAAATATAGTTATTTGAAAGAGTGAAGTGATAAACATCTAGGTTGATTAGGAGAAAGTGACCAAAATCAGGAAAGAAATAAAATAATCACCAGATACTGCATATATTAATAGAATAATCCAAGAATATTATGGGCTATTATGTGTTAATCAGTTCAACTATTTGAACCAAGTAATGAATGATTTGTAACTTTTCATGATTAATAACCTTCTCATATGGAATTCTAGGCCCAGATGTTTTCACTGATTTTATTGAAATTTATGTATAAACAATTCCAATCCTATAAAAACTCCTTGAGAGAATAAAGGAGGAAGAAATACTTCCCAACTCTTGATGAGACCAACATTTTCTTGATTCTAACACTACACAAAAATATAAGAAAACAGCAGATCTATATCTTTTTTTACTATAGCCACCAAAACATCCATAATAAATATCAAATAGGGTCTAGCACAGTATTTTTAAAACTCATACCACATATAGTATGACAGGCAAAATTGATTTAATATTCAAAAATAAAAGAGAAATCTGTAAATACCAAAAGCCATTTGACAAAATATGATGGTAATTAACAAGATACAAATCTGGGCTACATAGATCCTGTCTCAAAACCAAACCCACTCTCAATACTGTATTGTTATGCAAACACGAATACACACATGTATCTTACAATATCACCTATTTATCTCTAGGCAACTATAGAGTGGGAATGAAGTATTTCTAATATTTGAGTTACATCATTGGCTGTATAACTTGTTTACATTAATCATATTTTGACTTTCTATACAACAGGTGTTCCAGCAAGTTAATGATATACTTATGTGTTATCTATGACGTTTACAAGCTTAATTATTAATTTTTAAATTTTTGATTAAATTTTTGTGTATTTCTTATGAAAAATCATCTTTATACTACCGTCCCCTTCGGCACCCTCTCATAGCCCCCCCAGTGGAGTTCATACATTCTGTCATTTATGTTAAGGCCTATCATATAAAGTTAGTGTCCCCAGATATCCTTCTGTGCAAGTTCATCTACTGGGATCTAGTCAGCCTATCTAGAGTCCCTCCCTTTAAGAAGATCAGCTCTCCGTCACCCAGCAGCTGCCAATAATTCTTCAGCTAGGATTGGGGCCTGCTGCTCCTTTCTGCAGTTCTGTGCTGGGTTTTTGTTTGCTTAACTTTACGTGGGTCTTGTGCATGCTGAAACTATTGCTGTAAGTTCATATGAGATGAGGCCCAGAAGCCCGGTCATGCACCTCCTCCCTGGCTCTTTCAATCATTCTGCCCCCTCTTCCCCAATGGTCCCTGAGCCCTGGGTGGGTGAATTTTGATATATGAGTACTATCCAAGGACCCACACTCTGCAGACTCTCATTCTCTACATTTTGGGCACTTGTGACCTTTTGCTTCCTTGGCCCTCTCTTGCTTGAGAGAGCTTCATTGATGAGAACTGAAAGATACATTAGTGTTCTCTTCATCCCTTGTTCTATGTTCTGTGAGCCTCAGGTGTGGAGATTGCATCTTAGATGTGCCACTTATACTTGGATAATTCACAGACAGTCTCTGTATGTGACAAGTTGTGGAACTCTGTAATTATCTGTCAAAAAAGAAGCTTCTTTGATGGGTGGTGACTGGGATACTTGTCTATAAATTTAAGGACCCATATTTTGCACATAGTAAGAAATTACATTTGTCTAGGGATGTGACAGCCTTGGAGTTTTCTCTAAGATCTGTGACCTCTCCAGCTATGTGTATTTGGCGAGGTTCACAGTTCCACACATGAGTTTCCTCCCATTGAGTGGGCTTTAAGTCCAGTTAGGTAGCTGTTGATTGCCCCCAAGATAAAAGTGCCAGTACTGTACCAATGTTGTTTGCTGTGCTGGTCATTGATGTGGTTTTTAGGCCTTGAAACTGGGGTTGGACCATCATCTAATGTTCTCCCTTCGCAGCTTGCATAGTGCTCTCCAAAGCTATGAGAGGCAGCCTCCAGGGGAGGTGGCTTCCAGGTCAGTTCCAGCCTTGCTTTAAATCCTGTGTCCAAAGTATGTCCTGTCTTTAACAATAGGGTTTTACCATCAAGTTCTGGGAGGCAATCAAGGACTGTGGCAATAACCTGTGTAATTTTTGGAGTCTCTTGGATTACCCTGGCCAACAACTCAAAGGAAGGTTTCTCCTGTCTGGCACTGCTTCTTGTAGTCTTCAGCTGTACTCATGTAGGGATATTATAAGTGCAATTTTTCAGTAGGGTTTTGGACTAACACCATTCCCTCTGTTTTTTTATACTAGCTAGGTGCTATTTATCTCTCCTCTTTCTCTCCATGTCTTATCCTCTCTCCCTGCCCTCCCCATCTAAAAGTGTCATTTTCGCCATTTCTCCCGTGTAACTCCTATATGCTGTGGTCCCACCTCTTTTGAGCTCCTTCTTCCCCTTTCTTCCCATAGTTCTTTGTATAGCCTCCTTTCCCTCCTCACAACCTTAATTATTTTTAAGAAAAGTAGTTTTCAAGCAACAAAGTATTTTGGGAGAAAAAGCTTGTCTGCCATGCTTACACACAGCAAACAGGCTTTTATTTATTCCTATTAAAATGTAGGATAAATTATTGCAAAAGCTCATCCCACATATTACAAAGCTTCAGCATTATTTAGTTCATGTAAATTTAATCTAGTTTGCAATTTCTCTGTCAGTGTAATTTGATGGAATATATGAACATAAAAATGACTTGTGATACTAACGTCAGTAACAATATTTTCACCAGAGCTGTAATATTAAAAAAATGAAATATTTCCCTTTTATATTTGATCATTTGTCATCAGTGTCATAGCCAGCCAAATTAGCATGTTATAGGGAAATTTTCTAACTGGAGCAAAATATAATGAAACAGTTTATCTTTGATTTCCTCGTAGTTATTTCCACACTGAACTTCTCTAAGTCCATCAGCTTTAAATGAACGTTACCTACTTGATCTTGCTTATCTTCTTTTCTCAGTCCAAGCTATTTCATATTCAGTGTTTTAGTCAGAACAGGCTATATTGAATAACAATTGAATTAGCATCTTAGTCCCAGTGTTTTAAAGGCCAGAATGATTTGGGATATCCTCCTCCTAGAATGATTTTGTAGCTATAGAATCTGTACTAGTGGTTTGGAAGTCCTCATGTATACTAAAAGTGAGACTGTTCATTTTGGTCACAGTCTGTTGATAGTTACTTATCACATGGCTCCAACCTAAGTACAAAGAAGGCTAGAAAATGTAGGAGTAGCACATGAGGTATTTAGAGACTACAATTTGTACCACAATCAAATGCTTATGACTGAATCTTCTTGCTATGTCTCACTATAATGCTTTACTAGCCACATTGCTTCAGAAAATAGTTTTGCTATTTCTTTGCCTATAGCTTCCAAAAGTTTGCATTAAAATCCAGTTTATTTCTCCTATGCAAGTTGTGCATGGTATGGCTCTTGCCCTCCTCTCTAAATTTTATAATTGACATTTACTATTACTAAATATTACCTGTGAATAGTGAATTATAAATAGGCTCTGTCTCATTTTGCCCATATTCATAAAAAATGTAATTTTGGGGCTGGAGAGATGGCTCAGCAGTTAAAAGCACTGCTGTTCTTGCAGAAGACCTGGGTTTGAATACCAGCACCCACATGGCAGCTAACTGTAACTCCAGTTTCAGGGGATTCCAAACCCTTTTCTGTCCTCTGTGGATACTGCATGACAAAGGGGCACCTACACACATGCGGGCATAACACTCATACATATAAAATACAAAAAAAATTTAAAAATGTAATTTTAGTGCAGAATTTGCTAAACTGCAATACTGTGAACTGAAAATATACTACTACTACTAGTAGAGACATCCTATTGCATATGGTATCTTCATTCATATTACATGCAATTAAAATATTTTATAAAGCCAGGCATGGTGGTGCATGCCTGTAGTCCCAGCACTTGGGAGGCAGAGGCAGGCAGTTCTCTGTAGTTCAAGGCCAACCTGGTCTACATAGTGAGTTCTAGGGCAGTTGGGGCTACAGGGAAACCCTGCTTCAAAAAGACCAAAAAAGATATTTTTATAGCTTTTTGGAAATACTGGCATAAAATCCCATTTTAATTATTAAATTCAATGTAACAAAGTTACAATAATTGTCTTCTGTTTATCTCATAGAAATGTATGTCTTATTTTCTCTAGCTTTAATTTATTATATAATGCATCTTTTAAACTCATAAACTTTAGCTTTTAGAGCAGTGTTAGGTTCACAACAAAACTTGAGAACATAGTAGAGTTCTGCCCTCTGTCCTCACACACCCACAGCTTCCCCCTCTGTAGCAACTCTATATCAGTTGCTATAATTGATGAACCTATATAGATTTATCATTATCACTCACAATTTACATTATGGTTCATTGATAGTATACATTCTATGATTTTTGACAATAAATACATTTTAAATAAGTTTAAAAAATAAGTTATATGTTTTATTGTTAACTAGTTATAACTCTGTTATACCTTCAGTTTCTGATTTTCCCTTGACTGTCTATATCCCCTAATTCTCATTCTCATTTTCCTCTTTTCTCCCTCTGCCCCATCCCCTTCTCTTTCCCTCCCTCCCTCTGTCCTCCCTCCCTGTCTCCTTTGCCTCTCTCCCTTCCCTCTCTCCCCTCCATGTATAATTCCAAATATTTATTTTTCTAGGTGAAATGGTTAGAATATTTTCATGAGGGGCTGGAGAGGTGACTCAAGGGTTAAGAGTACTTGCAGGCACTACATACATATCAGCATGCATACTGAACATTGAAACACTTAAATAAAGAGAATATTTTCATGCAATAATTCATTTGAAATCTCACATACTACAGATTAGAGCAGTTGTCCCTGCCAAAAGAAGGTAGGCTTCAATATTTATTTCAAAGTATGCATGAAAAAATACCTTTTTATAAATTCTTTGAGTTCTGTGAATTGTGGAACTTGGTAATTAAGTTTTTAACAAGATGTTTATCATAGTAAACGTCCTAAGACCTATGTATCTGGAATGATTATTTGAAATGTAGTAGATAATTCAAAGTTTTGAAAATTTTGACCAATCTTATTTTTAAGTTTTAGGTAGTCAGTGATACTTATTTTAACAAGTAGAAATTACATAGTTAAATCAATTACATTATAGTTTATTGTATTTCAGATGTAGTTCAAATGGATTGTCCAATACTTGACATCTACTTACATATAAAAGCTTTATGCAGCAAATTTTACAGGGTATTATGATTGTCATTCATGTATCCTTTTTTATACTGGCCTGTTCATATTTAGGCCCTTATCATTAATAAGTATTAAATAATGATTATCCTACTGCTGGATACATAATATTGAATAAAACCCAGTATTTGTAGGTAGAAAGGTAAGGAAATCAAATCTCTTCTTTGATAAGAAGTCAATCTGCCCTTTTCTATAGTTAGATATGTGGAAAAAATGGATTTTATGACAGTAGTCAAGGATGTTATTAAGCAGCCTCTGACATCTTAATTGCCTTTGTGTTTTGACTAATAGTGTCTGTCTTATTTACAGTAATTCTAGTACTGAATGGAAGTGGCTTGTAGACAGAGCACGAGTCGGCAGCCGTTGGACTTGGCTTCAAGCCCAGATCTCAGAGCTAGAATACAAAATCCAGCAACTAACAGATGTTCACAGGCAGATTCGGGCCTCCAAGGTATTATCTATATTCTTTTATTTCTGTTAAAATTGTTATGGGTATATTTTCTTCTCATTTCTTCACACAAAATAATTTCATGAAGTTTCACTAAAGTAGCTAGCTTACATTAAAATTTTTCATACATTAATTTCTATAAATTGATGCTATTTTCATAGAGCCTATTTTTTTCTATTCTCACTTTAAGTTATCTCTGTTAGTTCTTTGTTTAGATTGTTCTTCTACTGGTTCTTTTATAAAAATAGGATTTTTATTACTTCTTTGAGAATATATACAATATATTTTGATCATATTCAACTCCTTCCCCCTCTCGGATACACCCCTACCTCCCTACATGCCTACTTTGTGTCTTATTTTTTTTTTATGCCCAATAAAGTCCAATTTGTGTTCCCCAAATACTCTGGGTTATGGGGCCATCATCTGGAGCATGGTCAGTATACCAATGGTCACACTCTTAAAGAAAACTGACTTTCCCTCTCCCAGTAACTACAGGTTGCCAAAAGCTCCTTAGCTAGAGGTGGAGCTTTGTGTCCATCTCTCCCCCAACCCCCATGTGAGGATTTTGTCTGACTTGAGCTTGTGCAGGTCTTATGCTGTTATAACTGCTGTGGGTCATATGTCCTATTGTATCTAGAAAATACTGTTTTGTTGTAGTCATATATACCTCTGGCTCTTATGGTCTTTCTGCCACTTCTTCAACACTGATCCCTGAGCTTAGAGGGAGGGGTGTGATGTAGACGTCCCATTTGGAGCTCAGCACACCAGTCTCTTATTCTCTGCATGTTGACCAGTTGTGGGGCTGTGTGTTAATTGCCATCTACTGCAGAAAGAAACATACGCACTGATCTGTGGGTGTAAAGATGAGTCATTAGTAATCAATTTAATATTATGTCCATTTAACAGAATAACAGTAGTAGGATCTCCCCTAGGGTCTATGGCTTATCTAGCCACAGGTCCTTGGCCCCAGTAACGGTGCCAAGTATGGGTATCATCTTGTGGAGTCTGCCTTAAATTCAGCCAATATTTGGTTACTCTCATGATATCCATGCCACATTGGACCAACTGGTCATGTGTTGCTAGGCTAATCATACTTGTAACATGAAGGATTCACAGTGTGGGTAAGATTAATGATTACTTTTCTCTCCTGATGGTGTACATAGCACCTTCCAGCACTGAAACCTAGCTGGTAGGGATGAAGGTTTGAGGTCAGTACCAGTTTGATTTTTCCATGTTCTGTGACTCAAGAATGTGATGTCTTCAGCAATAGGGTCAATTAAAAAAATTAAGATTTTATTTTGGAAATTTTATATGCATGAGTGTTTTACCTATATGAATATAAGTCCACCATATTATGCCTGGCTTCTGTGAGGCCAGAAGAAGGCCTTGTAGCCCCTGGAACTGGAGTTAAGGACATACGTTAGCTACTCTGTGGATGCTGGGAACCAAACTGGGTCCTCTGGAAGAGCAGGAAGTGCTCTTAGCCACTGAGCCATCTCTCTAGCCCTAAGGTCAAGTTTGAAAGTTTTGAAATTTGTTATTTCTTCCACTTGAAGTACTCATTGTTGATATATTTGACATTCCTTCCAGTCTTTAACTGCTACAGACAACAGCTGCCAACCACTTTACAGGGCTTCCTCTCTCTATCAGTTTTGCAGAGACCTACCCATTCCCCTAGTTTTTTGTTATCATCAACCTTTATTAGGTTATTAAGTTCTCAGCTCTTTGTGCTTCCACCAATAGGCTTCATCCATCATACAAACACCCAATTACGGGTTTGCCACTTCTCTAAGGCTTTGGCATCTTCATTAATTCTGTATGTCATGCTATTGTGAATGAGAGTCATCTCCAATACTTCTTGTAACTCAGTCTTAATGTCCACTGTCCCTCCAGCAGCAATGCCATGGTAGTGTGTTACAAGTGAAGCTGAATCTTGAACTCACTTAAGCTGCTGCATGTGCAAGCTTCTGGTTCTTTAATGTGTAAAATTAAATTGCTGTGTGGAGGTATTTTTTGTTTTTAAATTTAAATAATAGATTGCTAATTATAAATTCTCATGTTAGCACTGCTTTTACTATATATCTCATGTTTTGACATGTTCAACTTTCATTTGATTCATATCTAAGTATTTTTTATTTTCTTTTGTGATTTTTATCTTTGATCATTTACTAATACAGTCTTTAAAAATATTTTAAAAATTGGGGCTGGAGAAATGGCTCAGTGGTTAAGAACGCTTACTCTTCTTGCAGAAGATCAGGTTCAAATCCCAGCACCCACATGGCAGCTAACAACTGTCTGTAACTCCAGTTCCAGGGAATCTG
>NW_008349068.1:7704053-7715927 GCF_000622305.1 Nannospalax galili | reverse complement strand
TCTGCAGGCATTGCATGACACAGATGCACTTACCTACATGCAGTCAATACATGCATACACATAAAATAAAAATAATAAAATTTAAAAATATTTTTAAAATTATTTTTATTTGCATGAGTGTTTTAACTGCATGTATGTAAGTATATCACACGTATGTAGTGTCTAGAGACCAAAAGAGGGTGTTGGATTTCCTGGAACTGTCCTTATGGTTGGTCATTAGCCACCATGTCCGTGCTAGAAACTGACCCCTGTCCTCTGCAAGAGAGGCCAGTGTCCCTAACCACTGAGATATCTCTCCATTTTCCAAGAATACAGTCTTTTTATAAATTTCCACAAATCTGTGAATTTTCCAGTTTCATTTCTGTTACTTATAATTTCTCTTCCCTACTCCTGTTGATCCTCCTCCACTCCAGCCTCCTACTTCTAATGAGTGGTGGGATTGAAGATATGCACTACCACGCCTAATTTCTTTTAAAATTTAGGCCTTTGGTGATTTTTCTTTTTTAAACATTTAATTTTATTTTAACGTATGTGTGTGCATGTGTCTCTGTGTGTATATGAGCACATGTGAGTGTAGATGCTCACAGAGGCCAGAAGAAGGTATTGAAGCTCTTGGAACTGAAGTTATAAGCAGTTATGAGTTGCTTACTGTGGATGCTGGGCATGGAATTTGGGTCCTCTGCAGGAGAGCAACAAATGCTCTTAACTGCTGAGCCATCTCTCCAGCACCTCTTTCTTTTTTTTCCTCTCTCTCTCTTTCCTTCCTTCTTCCTTCCTTCCTTCCTTCCTTCTCTCTCTCTCTCTCTCTCTCTCTCTCTCTCTCTCTCTCTCTCTTTTAAATTTAGCTGACTTGCTATTATATTAAAGCTGGCATTTCTAGGTAGTTATAATGACAGACTTTTAAAAAATTCAAATGCATTTTAAAAAATAAAGATCTGATATTTGACAATTGTATACATTTGTATGTCTATATTCAAGATACTGCATTTTACTACATGTGTTCCAGGGATCATATGCAAGCCATCAGGCGTGCTTGCATTTGATCCCTGGAACAGATGTAAAAGGTGGAAGAAGGGGCTGGAGAGATGGCTCAGTGGTTAAGAACACTGGTTGCTCTTGCAGAAGACCGGGGTTCGAATCCCAGCACCCACATAGCAGCTAACAACTGTCTGTAACTCAATTTCCAGGGATCTGACGGCCTCTTCTGTCCTCCACAGGCGTTGCATTACATGGCTGCACTTACCTACATGCAGGCAATACACACATACATAAATAAATAAAATATTTAATATTTTATTTATAATAATAAAATATTTTAATATATAATAGGTAATTTAAATAATATTTACATATATAATACATAAAATTTTTTTAAAAGGTGGAAGAATAGAACCTGCTCCACAAAGTTGTCCTCCGACTGTCACATGTGCCACAGATCGTGCCACATCCCCTCCTATAGTCATGTAGTATTCAGATGTTAAGTTTTATTGCTGCATTTACTTTTCTCATTCTTTGTCTTTGTAGGAGCCTTCAGTTGTAATGACATTTGAATTCTTTCAAGATCACCAAATAATCTCTGTTCTTTGATCATTTTTGTTTAATAGTTATTTATTTTTTATAGCAAATAAAGAATGAGTCAATTTTAAGGCAACTGGAAAATTTCATTTTCTGAACTGCTTCTCTTGTTCTTGTGTAACTTACACTTTCTGCTCATTTGAATACCATACTGCTTTGTCCGTTCCAAATGGATTATATCATTTTGAATCTTCAGACTTTAAAGAAATGCCCCTTTCTAGCTGTGAAGAAAATTACTGTTTTTTTTTCCAAAGTCATATTGAGAGATCAGAACTGATTTTCAGATTTCCTGATGGCTGTATTTGTACAAACTATAAAAATAGTCAATTGATTTCAATCATTGGATCTGCTCCTTTTTGGAACAGCATAACACCACTATTCCAATATATTTATTTTAAAATAGTAATATATTTTCTATATTAACCTAATATTTATTATTACATAATTATATATATATATATATGCTTAACCTTATACCTGAATGTATTCATTCTAAAGTTATATAGTTTCTAAATCCTATAGTATAAAGTGAAACATATGTAACATATTATGATCTGTAGATATTTTCTGTCTTATTAGAGGATTATTTGGGATTTGGATTGGCTAACCATAGCAGTTTAATCAGTTCCATTCTTGAAATAATGTATGCTTAATTTGTTTTTAATTATTTTCCATCACAGGACTATATTTTAGTCATATTAGGAGTTTACTGTTTTCCCTGTAGCCTATAGGAGCACATTAGATTTTGAAGGTCTTTGTGTGCATACATACACATATTTTACTGGGGGAAAGGGTGGTAGAAGCAGTAGGAAGGAAGCAGGTTTTATATGAACACTTGCACTATGAAACCATTATGATTATGTCTGTGTTCTCTGCACTCTTAATTCCTTTTTCTTTCCTCCATTTATTCTGAAGAGCTTAGTTTGAGAACATTGGAAGAGAGAAAGATTTGGAAATGCAGAGGAAAGCTGAGCAAACCAGTTAAGGAATAAGTATGTATTAATATGTGTGGGACTAGGTGATAGTGAGTATAGGAGATTCTGGATGCCCACTCATTCTTTGCATTTCAGAAAATGGCACTCAGAACTAAAGTCTGTCCTTATTACTAACACAACTACCCTGGAAGCAGAAAGGACTTATCACTAATGTTGACTTCTTGCCCTTAGTTGATGGTTTTATAGTAACCAGAGCAGGGCTCATTAGGATGCTATGAAAGGAGTTAGTAGAAAATTAGATTGCTATTGGATTTTTTTTTTTTTTTCAAAAAGCGGCAGGTTTTATTGTCCTTCCTGGACCAGTTGTAGCTTCCAGCTGAGAGATGGACCTGGAGGCTGGGAAAGGAGCAGGCGCAGGGTGGGGCCCCAGGACCACTGTGGGCTCCAGGTCTGGGTCTAACCTAAGAGGTTGGGATTGCAGGATGCTGGGGGCTCCAGGTTACCCACAGCCAGGGAGAGCAAGTCTTTGGACTATCTGTGCTCAGAACTCTGCTGGGGGACAAGGAGCGGGAGATGGAACACACAGCACACAGCTGTGTTCAGCACACAACTGGCCAGGAAATGAACTGGATGCTGACCCCCGGCTCCTACAGCACAGAGATCTGTATTGGAGATTCTCTCCAGCTGGTCTCCAGGGCAGAGGATGACACTTTCGGGGGTTTAAATAAATGGCAAGGTGAGGGATGCAGTGGACAGAGGGGTGACCATCTGGTTGGCAGAGCCTGCCTGGTGCCCTGGAGGACGGGGCATGAAGACTCCCTGATGGGCAGTGTCCGTTCCACATCTCTGGGGATCTGATGGGTTGGAAGGCAGTGGCCACAAGCCTAGCGCAGGTCATCCTTGTCACCCTGGATGGTCTTTTTGATGCACAGCAGCATGATGCTAGCATTATATTAATTTACAATACTCAGAATGTTTAAACATAAAACTCAAATAGAAGTAACAATAAAAAAACTATCAGATTATATGAAAAAATCCTTTGAATTTCAGTCTGAAATGTCCTTATTCTGAGTGTAATAAAACTTTAATTTTATTCTAAATATATTTTGCTTCTAATGATGGGAAAACCTGAACATATTTAAAGTGTGATGACATTTTACAAGCCCAACCCATAAGCCATATATATGTATTACTTTTAAGCACATTAAAATTTTTATTAGTATATAAAGAAATGATTTTCATTATGACATTTTATACATTTGTATCATTATACCTTGTTCTTATTCTCTCCTTCCAACTAACTTTCCTGTCCTACCTTTCTCCCTCCTTTTGGTGGTATTCCTCCCCAAATAGTTATCCCTTGTGCTATCGTGACATGTGTGTTCCAGTACTCTCTTGTTCTCCTCCCTTTAGACCTCTTCCTCTCCTCTAGCAGTCCCCTTTCTACTTTCATGTCCTACATGCATATGCATACATACTTGTATCAGTTAAGTCTGTGTTCTGTATATAAGAACAAATACGCAATTTTGTCTTTCAGAGTCTGGTTTATTTCGCTTAGAATAAGTTCCAGTTCTGCCTATTTTCCTCCAAAAGTTGTAACTTTATTCTTCTTTACAGTTGAATAAAATTTCATTGTGCATATGTACCACATTTCCTTATCTATTCATTTGCTGATGGGTATTTAGGCTGATTCCAAAATTTGACTGTTGTGACTAAAACAGTAATATATATGGACATTCATTTAAGTAACTCCTTGGTATGCTGACATAGAACCCTTCATATATATATATATATACACACACATATATGTGCAAAAGTGATAAGTATAGCTCAGTATGGTAGCTCTATTTTTTGTTTCTATTTTGAGGAACTTCCATACTGATTCACATAGTCGCTGTACCAGTTTTACATTTGAATTTGCAGCATATATAGATTCCTCTTGTCCACATCCCCCAGCAGTTTTTGTTTGTTTGTTTTGTTTTGTTTAATGATAGCTATTCTACCTGGGATGAGATGGAATCTCAAAGCCATTTTAAAATATTTTAATTCTTACTTTTATTTTATGTGTATGAGTGTATTGCCTGCATGTATGTAAGTGCACCCATGTCATGCAATGTCTGCAGAGGTCAGAAGAGGGAACTAGTCCCCTGGAACTAGAATTACAGATGGTTATTAGCTGCCAGGTGCATGCTGGGAATCGAACCTGGGTCCTCTGTAAGAGCAGCCAGTGCTCTTAACCACTGAGCCAGCTCTCCAGCGCTTCAAAGCCATTTTATATATGTATTTCCTTATAGCTAAGGATGGTGAACACTTTTTAAAGTATTTGTTGGCCATTTGTATTTCTTTTGATAATAGCTGTTCAATTCATTAGCCCATTTATTAATTAGGTGATTTGGACTTTTGGTATTTAACTTTTATTTATAGTCTGTAGGTTAATCATCTGTAAAATATGTAGTTGGCAAAGATTTACCTCCATTCTATAGGCTATTTCTTAGCCTTTTTATTTCATGCAGTTCCATTTTTTAATCCTTTGTGTAATATCCTGTTATTGTAGTCATTTTCAGAAAGTCCTTGCCTGTGTCTGTATCTTGAAATGTTTTTCCTATATTATCCTCTAGCAGTTTAGATCTTACATTAATGTCTTTGATCCATTTGATTAGAGACATGGATCTAGTTTAATTCTTTTCCATGTAGGGGCTGAGAGATGGTTCAGTGGTTAAGAGTGCATACTGCTCTTCCAGAGAACCTGACTTGAGTTCCCAGTACCTAGGTTGGGCAGCTTGCAACTACCTATAAGTCGAGCTCCAGGGGGATCCAATGCTTCTAGCCTCTGTGGGCACCTACCCTCATGCTCACTGACACACACACAAACACACACACACACACACACACACACACACATACACTAAGTTAAATTAATAAAAATAAATATTTGGGGGCTGGAGACATGGCTCAGCGGTTAAGATTGATTCCCAGCACCCACATGGCAGCTATGAACCATCCTTACCTCCACAAACAGTAGAATCTGAAGCCCTCTTCTGACCTCCGTGGCATTACATGACACGGGTGCACTCACATACATGCAGGCAATACACTCATACACAAAATAAAAATAATAAATAAAATATTTTTTAAAAATTTGAGTTTTTTATATAGCTATTCATTTTGTCCAGCTCTATTTGTTAAACATACTTTCCTTGTCCCCAATAATTTTTGTTACCTTTGTCAAAACAAAAACCCAAGTTAATAAAATTAGAGTTCAAAAGGGGGCTGTTAAAACAGATTCCAATGAAATACAAAGGATTGTTATGACCTAACAAGATTAAATCAAGAAAGATATAAACAATTTAAAGAGATTCCTAGCAACCAACAAGATTGAAGCAGTAATAACGAATCTCCCAACAAAGAAAAGTTGAAGAAGGGATGGATGTGCTGCTGAATTCAGCAAGCCTTTAACAAAAATACATCAGTGTTTCTCAAATTGTTCCCCAAAGTCATCCACCTTTGTTTCTCATCATCTGTGGATATGATCAAAGTACACTGTCTAAATGTGAGTTTTCAAGGAATAAATTAAAAATATTTAAAAGAAAAAACTAAGTATCTGTAGTTGAGTAGGTTTATTTCTATATCTTCAATTCTTTTGTTGTTATTATTTGTTTATTTGTTAAGACAGGGTCTCACTTTGTAGCCAAGCCTAGCTTCAAACTCAGAGACCCTCTTGACTCAGCCTCCCAAATCTCCCAAATGTTGAAACTACAGAAGTGAGCCAATACACTTGGCTTCTGGGTTCTTTATTTTATGGCATTGATTGTCTTTTTTGTTGTTGTTTGTTTTTTTTGCCAGTATCATGTTGTTTTTGTTACTATGATTCTACAACACAGCTTGAGATTAAATAGTGTGATACCTCCAGCACTGTTCCTTCTGCTTAGAATTGCTTTTTCTATTCAGAGTCTTTTGTGCTTCCATATTCTCTATTAAGGATTTTTTTTTTAAGTTCTGTGAATGGTGTCATTGGGATTTTGATGAGGATTTCATTGACCTGTGGATCACTTTTAGTAATACGCCCATTTTCACACTATTAACTCTATTTATGTAATATGAGATGCCTTCCCATCCTCTGTTGTCTTTCATTTCTTCAGTGTTTTAAAGTTTAGCTTCCTTGTTTAGATTTAGTCCTATATTTTCGGGGAAACTATTACAAATGAGTCAATTTTTTCCCAATTTGTTTCTCATCAAGTTTGTTATTGATATATTGAAAAGCAACTGATTTTTTGTATTTTGATATTGTATCCAGCTATTTTGTTGAAAGTGTTTATCAAATCTGGCATTTTCTGGTGGAGTCTTGAGAGTCTTTTATGTTTAGGATCACATTATCTGTAAATAGGGATAATTTGACTTCTTCCTTTCCTATTTGTACTCCCTTAATTTTTTTTTCTGTTCTCCTACGATTCTAGCTAACTAAGTAGTATATTGAATCAGAATGGAAAGAGTGGGCATTTACATTCATTCCTGATTTTAGAGGAAATGCTTTTAGTCTTTTCCCATTTAGTTTAACATTGGCTATAGGTTTGTCATATGTAGCCTTTATTATGTTGATACATGATCCTCTATTCCTAGTTTCTTTAGTGCTTTAAATCACAAGAGGGATCTCAACTTTGTCAAAGTATTTTCTGTATCTGTTCAGATGATCATGTGATTTTTGCCCTTGAATTTTTGTATGTTCTATGTTACAGTTAATACATATGTTGAAGCAACTCTTTAATGTCTGGAATGAAACCAACCTGGTCATAGAGTATGCTCTTTTTAGCATGCTCTTGAATTTGTTTTGCAATTATTTTAGAGAATATTTGCATCTCTGATCATCAGGGAAATTGGTTTATGGTTTGTTTGTTTCTGTCATGTCCTTATCCAGTTGTGATATGAGGGTAATGTTAGCTTCATAGGATGAGTTTGGCCATGTTCTTTCTATCTTAGGGAACAATTTAAGGAACACTGATGTGTTTTTGTTAAAGACTTGCTGAATTCAGCAGCAAATCCATCCCCTCTTAAACTTTTTTTTTTTGTTGGGAGAGTCGTTATTACTGCTTCAATCTTGTTGGTTGCTAGAAATCTCTTTAAATTGTTTATATTCTTCTTGATTTAATTTTGATAGGTCATATATTCCTTAAAGATCCTTTGTATTTCATTGGAATCTGTTTTAACAGTCCCCTATTGATCTCTAGTTTTATTAATTTGGGTCTTGCTGCTCATTATTTCAGTTATAATGGTTAGGGGTGTCTGTCAATATTTTTTTCAAAAGAATCAACTTTTTTTTAAAATTTGGTTGTATGCGTTCTTTTTTTTTTTTTTTCCTAAAAATCCCATACCTTTTGGCAGTCTATAAGTAAGATTTTTTTTTGTAAATTTCTTGTTGAATTTTTGTATATTTCAATCTTTTTTATTTATTTTTATTTATTTATTTTTATTTTTTTGGTCTTTTTGAGACAGGGTCTCCCTGTAGCTCCAGCTGCCTGGAACTCACTCTGTAGACCAGGCTGGCCTCAAACACACAGATGATCCACCTGCATCTGCCTCCCTAGTGCTGGGATTAAAGGTGAGTGCCACCATGCCTGGCTCATACAGAACATCTTAATCATCTCCCATAGCCCCCACCCCACAGGAATTCATGCATTCTATCATTTGTGTTAAGGTCTATCATGTCAAGTTAATGTTCATAGATGTCCCTCAGTGCAAGCTCATCCACTGAGGTCTAGTCAGTCTATCTAGAGTTCCTCCCTTTAAGAAGATCAGCTCTTCCTCACCTAGAAGTAATTACCTGCCAATACTTCTTTGCCTAGGATTGGGACCTGCTGCCTGTTTCCACAGTCCTGTGCTGGGTTTTTGTCTGCTTGAGTTTGCATCGTTCTTGTGCATGTTGACACCATTGCTGTAGGCTCATTTGCTTAAGGTCCCAGGAGTCTATAGGACTCTATTTCCATATGGTCACAAACCTCCTGCCTGGTTCTTACAGTCTTTCTGCCTCTTCTTCTGCAATCGTCCCTGAGCCCTAGCTGAGTGCAGTTTAATATAGGAGTCTTGTCTAAGGACCCACACTCTGTAGACCCTTATTCTCTATGCTTTGGCCAATTGTGACCTTTTTTCCCCTGGCTATCTGTTGCATGAGAGAGCTTCATTGAAGCAAAACGAGAGATGCATGAATGTTCTCTTTACCCTTGTTCTATGTTCTATGCATCTTAGGTGTAGAGGTTACATTGTAGATGTGTCACTTAGGCTTGGGCAAATTACAGGCAATCTCTGTAGCACCAGTTGTGCAACTCTGTAATAATCTCTGTCTGTTGCAGAAGAAACTTCTTTGATGAGTGATAACTGGGATACTTGTTTGTAAATCTGAGAATCCGTGTTTTGCACACAGTAAGAAATTATATTTGTCTAGGGGTGTGATAGCCTTGAGATTTTCTCTTAAGATCTACGACCTCTCCAGACATGTGTGTTTGGCTATGTTTACAGTACCACACATGAGTTGTTTACCATTGAGTGGGCTTTAAGTCTGATTAGGTAGCTGTTGGTTACACCCAAGATAAAAATGCCACTACTATACCAATGTTGTTTGCTGTTCTAGTTATTGATGTGTTTATTAGGTCTTAAAGCTGGGGGTTGGACCATCTGTTGATGTTCTCCCTTAGCAGCTTGTATAGTGCCTTCCAAAGTTATGAGAGCTAGCCTTCAGGGGAGATGGCATCCAGGTATGTTCCAGCACCATTGCTCATGTCTGAAGTATGTCCTGTCTTCAGCAATAGGGTCTTACCTTCAAATTTTGGGAGGCAGTCAAGGACTTTGGCAAGAGCTTGTGTAGTTCTGGGAATCTCTTGGACGACCCGGGCCAACAACTCAAAGGGAGGTTTCTCCTGTCTGGCACTGTTTATATAGCCTTAAGGTACACATATGGACTCATGTAGGGATATTGTATGTGTAATTCTTTTTTTAACATTTATTTAATAACCACATACTTAGAAGAAGCATTTCATTACAACAGCATTGACATATTCAATAAGAATTTACTGAGGTAAGATGGATCTCTTTCAAAATTAGCTGTAAATTTTTAGGTTTACAGATGAATTATTACAGTTATACAATATTGTACTCAGTATAAACCCTATAGGACAAAAAATTAACTGAGGTTTTTAACCTTTAAAAAAGATCTCCATTTCATTATTAAAATACACAGTTTCATACAGAAGAACTCATTTTTAATGCAATTGAACTTAAGATGTTTGCACATGCATTTCTAATCTCTATATGTCTGATGGTTACTAACACTGTTGGTTACTTTCTGAGCTTCTAGGCATCTGAGCATGGATATAAAGTCATCAGGTAGATTTCAGTTGGTTACTTTCTGAGCTCCTTGGCATCTGAGCATGGATATAAAGTCATCAGGTAGATTTCAATGATAATGTTTTCCACATCTGGAGCAAATTTTTATGCTTTGAAGAATTATTTTTAATCATTATACTTTAAAAAATTTTTAATAACTACATGATTAGAAGCTTTCACTATAGCTTTAACATATTCAGTAACACAGTCCAGAGCAACAGTACATCTCTTTCACAAGTGGGTGCAAGTTTCTAGGTTCACACTTGAAGTAATATAGTTATATATTATTGAACTCAGTATAAGCCCTGTAAGACATAAAATTGGATGAGTTTTAACCTTTGAAAAAGATCTCCATTTCATTTTAGAATATATTGTTCCTTGAAGACAGACTCATTGTTTTTGCTACTAACTCTAATCGGTTGCACTTGGATCTTTGATGCCTGTGTATGTCTATAAAGTCATCAGGCAGATTTCAATGATATTGTTTATCACCTCTACTAATTAGCATGATGTAAATTTCCATGCTTCCTCCTCAAATATAATACATTTTTTAAATGTGTGTGTGTGTGTGTGTGTGTGTATCACACAGAACATCGCAAATCATCTCATTTCACTATATAACCATTTCCCAGATAGCATCCTCCCATAACCCCCCCTCCACTAGAGCCCTTATACTCTGATATCCCTGCTACTGTCTGCTGTGTTGTTGGCACCCCCAGCCCTTCCCTACTACTTGGCCTTCTGGTGAATCTAGTCAGCCTATCTAGAGGTCTTTGTTTTAGGAGGGTCAGCTCTTCCTCATCTAGCAGTAATCAGTTGTCAACATTCCTTTAGGTAAGATTGGGGTCTGCTGTTCTTTTTCCCAGTTCTATACTGGGTTACTATCTGGGAGTCCCTTGAGCCACCCTGGCCAACAACTCAGAAGAAGGTATCACCTGTCTGGAATTGTTGCTTGTTACATAGCATTTAGCAATGCATATGGACTCTTAAGAAATTATATTGGCCCCTTTAATCTTTAATTATACATCCTTTTGGGTGTTTAAAGCCATACATTTGACTCAGATAAACCAATTTATTTTTACTCTTAAGGTCATTTGAGGATCTGTTCCTCAGGGATCACATGGGCTTGGGAGGACCCCTGGCTTCTTTCTTTTACCAGTTCCATCTATGTGAAGATAAGTCAAAGGTCCTGCTCAACCATGGTTGGCTTCCCTTGGAAGCATGGAGGAAGTGATGCCTCTGTGTTGACCCTCCTCTTTGTAGACTGGACACCGGTTCAAGTCCATCTCGTGGAGTCTTCTTAGCCTCCTTGATCAAGAGCACAGGTGACCCACCACAATTACAGGACATTTTGAGAGACGCTCATAGTCCCCTGGAACTAGTTGACTTAGGAGGGCAAGCAGGAAAAGCTGTCCTTTATGTCCCTCTGACCAAATTAGTATGGGCCTCAAAGTATGTCTGTTAACATCTAAGAAGGTTAGTTCCACCAGTTATGTAGACAAAGCACAAACATTCTCAGATAACCCTTGACTAAACGTATATTACGTTCCTTGAGCTAGTTGTATGTATAACTTGTCAGTAGGTTGTTGGACTAATTTGGTTCCCTCTTTTTTTTTAACTATCTAGGCATTATTTATCTCTCACATTGTCTCACCCCTCCATCATGGTTTTCCCACTTAAGGTGCCCCCATTTCACCCCTTTCTCCCTTACTAATACCCTTCTCCAACGGTCCTACCTCTCTTGAGCCCCTTCTTTCCCCATATCCCCTAGGTTCCTTGTATACTCTTTCCTCCCACCTTCCTTAAACTAACCCAATTTTTATCCATATCTCCCTTATTAAGGCCTGTTTCATACTGTTCTTCTTTTTCAGGCTCTTTCTTTTCCTTTACTGCCCTGTTTCCTTTCCATTATCCTGGTTCCTCTCGTTATGTCTGTTTGCATACTTATTTATCAGAGTCTGATCCTAGGATCCACATATGAGGGAGAACATAT
>NW_008349068.1:7685723-7703690 GCF_000622305.1 Nannospalax galili | reverse complement strand
TGTCCATATGGCCAATTCTCTTTGGAGGCTGTTTTTGAATGCACCAATTGTTTTGAGGGGTTTTTGTTTTTTGTTTTGTTTTGTTTTTTCTCTTGATCTTAGCCAGTCTGACTGAGGTAAGATGAACTCTTAAAGTGGCTTTAATACGCATTTCCCTAATTACTAGTGATGTTGAACATCTTTTAAGATTCTTCATAGCCATCTTTATTTCTTCTTTTGAGAACTCTCTGTTCAGCTCCTTAGCCCATCTTTTAATTGGGTTGCTTCTTGTTTTGGTTCTCTGTTTTTTTGAGTTCGTTTTATATTCTGGATATTAAACCTCTATCAGATGTATCGCTGGTGAAGTTTTTCTTCCATTCTGTGTGTTTTCTGTTGTTTGCTTCCCTGGTTGCCTCCTTTGATGTACAGAAGCTTTTTAGTTTAATGAGGTCTCATTTGTTAATTCTTGCCCTTGTTTCCTGAGCAATTGATGTCCAATTTAGAAAATCCTTTCCTACACCTATATCTTTTAGTTTTTTTTGCCAATGTTTTCTTTTAACAGTTTCAGAGTTTCAGGCTTTACATTGAGGTCTTTGATCCATTTGGAATTGACTTTTGTGCATGGTGAAAGATAGAGCATTCTTCTACAGGTGGAGATCCAGTTTTGCCACCACCATTTTCTGAACATACTGTCTTTCCTCCAGGTAATGTTCTTGGCCCCTTTGTCAAATATCAGATGGCTGAAATTGTGTTTACTCATATTTGGTCTTCAATTTTGTTCCGTTGATCTATGGGTCTATTTTTGTGCCAGTACCGTGTTGTTTTTATGACTGTAGCTCTGTAATACAGCTTAAAATCTGGTATAGTAATCCCCCCAGCATTGCTGTTAGTGCTCAGGATTGTTTTGGCTATTTGAGGTCTTTTGTGCTTCCATACGAATCTTAGGATGTTTTTTTCCCAATTCTGTAAAAAATGTCATGGGGATTTTGATTGACATTGCGTTGAAATGACTTTTGGTAAGATAGTTATGTTCACAATATTATTTCTTCCAATCCATGAGCATGGTAGGTCCTTCCATCTTCTGATGCCTTCCTCAATCTCTTTCTGTAAAGATTTAAAATTTTCATTGTAGAGCTCTTTAAAGTCTTTGGTCAGGTTTATTCCAAGGTATTTTTTTTTGTGGCTATTGTGAATGGGAGGGTTTCCCTGTGCTCTTTCTCTGACTGCTTGTCATTCGTAACAGACTTGTAGGTTAATTTTGTAACCTGCTACTTTACTGGACGTGTTAATCATTTCTAGGAGTTTTCTGGTGGAATTTTTGGCGTCTCTTAGATATCATATCATATCGTCTGCAAAAAGGGGAGCTTGATCTCTTCTTTTCCAATTATTACTCCTTTAATTTCCTTCTCTTGCCTTATTGCTCTTGCAAGAGTTTCAAGCACTATGTTAAAGAGAAGTGGAGATAGTGGACAGCCTTTTCTGGTTCCATATTTCAATGGGAATGCTTTCAGTTTTTCTCCATTTAGAATGATGTTGGCTGTGGGTTTGTTATATATGGCTTTAATTATGTTAAGGTATGTTCCCTCCAGTCCAATTCTCTCTAGGACTTTGATCATAAATGCATGTTGAATTTTTTCATAGGACTTCTCTGTATCTATTGAGATGACCATGTGGTTCTTGTCTTTGAGTCCATTTGTATGATTTATGACATTTATTGACCTACGTATATTGAATCATCCCTGCATGTCTGGGATAAAGCTGACTTGATCATGATGGATGATCTTTTTGATGTGTGTCTGTATGAGATTTGCAAGTACCTTGTTGAGAATTTTTGCATCTATGTTCATTCAGGATATGGGTCTATAGTTTTCTTTTTTGGTTGTATCTTTACCTGGCTTTGGTATCAGAGTGATGCTGGCTTCATAGAAGGAGAGCTAAGATTCAAACAGCAAACAGTTTTCAGAGGAATTCTAGACCAGAGTTCAACTTACTATCTATATATAACCTTGATTTTTATATTCCTTATTTTTTTTTTTAGTTGGGAGTTTTTGTATTACTGTTTCAATTTCTTTTTGTGATATGGGTCTGTTTAAGCTGTTAATCTCTTCTTGGTTTAGTTTGGGTGGTTCCCATGCCTTTAAATATCCATCCATTTCTTTTAGGTTTTCAAATTAAGTAGCATATAGGTTTTTGAAGTATTCCCTTTAATGTTCTGTGTCTTTCTGGTGTCTGTTGTGATGTTTCCCCTTTGAGCTCTGATTTTGTTGATTTGGAGGTGCTCTTTCTTTCTTTTTGTTAACTGGGCTAGCGGTCTGTCAATCTTGTTTATCTTTTCAAAGAACCACGTCCTGGATTTGTTGCTTCTTTGTACTGTTTTCTTTGTTTCAATTTCATTAATTTCTGCCCTGATTGTTATTTCTTCTTGTCTGCCGGGTTTGGGTTTTGTTTGCTATTGCTTTTCAAGTGTCTTGAGTTGCAAATAAAGTCTTAATTTGTGTTTATTCCGATTGTTTGATGTAGGCACTTAGAGCTAGACACTTACTCTCAGAACCGCTTTCCGCATGTCCCCGAGATTTTGTTGTGTTGTATTGTCCTTTTCACTTAATTCCAGAAATACTTTTATTTGTTTCTTAATTTCTCTTTGGCCTGTTCATCATTCAGGAGTGTGTTGTTTAATCTCCATGTGTTCATGTGGTGATTAGGGCTTCTTCTGGTGTTGATTATAAGCTTTATTGTATTGCATTATGTCTGATAGAATGCATTGAATTATTTCAATCTTTTTGTATTTGTTGAGGTTTTTTTTTGTGCCCCAGTGTATGTTCGATTTTGGAGAAGGTTCCATGGGGTGCTGAGTAGAAAGTATGTCCTTTGGTGCTTGGGTGGAATACTCGATAGATGTCTCTTAAGTCCATTTGATATATGGTATTTTTTAATTCCGATGTCTCTCTGTTAACTCTCTGCCCTGTTGACCTATCTAATGGAGACAATGAGGTATTGAAGTCCCCTACTATTAATGAGGTGGGATTAATGTGGGTCTTAAAGTCCTGTAGTATTGTTTTTAAAAAGTTGGATGCACCAGAATTTGGTGAGTGTATGTTCATGATTGTAATAGCCTCTTGATTTATCATTCCTTTGATCAGAATGAAGTAGCCCTCTTTATCTCTTCTGATTATGTATGCTATTTTCTTAGTACCGTTTTCTTAGTATATTTTTTTCCATCCTTTCACTTTAAGATATTGTCTGTCCTTGAAAGTGAGATGAGTTTTTTCCAGACAATGAAAAGATGGGTTTTGTTTCTTAATCCATTCCCCTAGTCTGTGTCTTTTGACTGTGGAGTTCTGTCTGTTAATATTTAAAGTTATTAGTGAAAGATGGGTATTGAATGCTGTCATTTTTATTTCTGTTTACATTCTTGATGTAGCTCTACTTTTCCACAGTTATACCTTCATTGGATTTCTTTCTGAAATCCCTTGGGTATAGTTGTTCCTTCCTTCAGCTCTTTGTATTGCTTCCAGAACTCTCTGAAGGGCTGGTTTTGTGGACATGAATTCCTTCAGCCTATTTATGTCATGGAAGATTTTTCTTTTCCCTTCAACTATAATAGACATTTTGGCTGGGTATAGTAATCTGGGTTGGCATCTGTGGTCATTTAAAACTGGGAATACTTTGGTCCATATGTGACTTGTTTCTCTTTTGCAGCTTTCAGTATTCTCTCTTTGTTCTGTATATTTAGTGTTTTTACTATGATGTGCCATGAATAGTTTCTTTTCTGGTCCTGTCTATTTGGTGTTCTATATGCTTCCTGTATTTGTATGGGCATGTCTTTTTTTAATTTGGAGAAATTTTCTTCTGCAATTCTGTTGAAGATCTGTTCCACACCATTATCTTGAGATTCTGTATCTTCCTGTATGCCTATGATTCATAAGTTTGGTTTTTTTTTTTTTTATAGTGTCACACAATTCTTGCATACTCCCTTTTTGTGTTTTCTAAATTTTTCATAATCTTTGCTTGAGTGATCTAGTTTGTCCATTTTATCTTTCAGTCTTGATACTCTGTTTTCCATTTCCTTCATCCTATTGGATAGGCTTTCTCCTGTTGTTTTTAATTGGATTACTGAGTATTTCACTTCCTTCTTCATTTCAGCCTGAGTATTTTTCAGTATTTCTAACTCTTGTCTGAATTCATTGAGAAGTTTATCCCTATCTTCCTTCAGTTCTTTGATTTCTTTGTGTGTTCTTTAAATTTACTGAATTCTTTTATCATGTTTGTAATTATTCTTTTGAGTTCCATGTCCTGCATTATCTCTCGGGGTTTCTCATTGTACTCCCCTAAAGGACTATTGATCATTGTACTCCTCTAGAGGACTATTGGTATTTGGTAGGGATATGTTGTTTTTTCATGTTATTATTTTTTCTTTGTGATTTTGACATGTGCATTTCTTTTGTAGTTTCTGATTCTTGTGTGAGACGCAAGCCTTCAGGTTTAGGTCTCCTTCTTTTTATGAACTTTATGTGTCTTTGTGGTTTACTTTTTAGGCATGAAAAGCTTGTTCCTGTAAGCTCCCAGTTCTTTCTTTTGATTTTATATGGGAATGGCCAGATTGCTTTTATCTTACCCCACAATTTCCCACAGAGGCCCAAGTCAGATGAGGATCAGATGCCCTTAGGCTTTCTCCTAAGGTCTGGATACCTCCAGGAAAGATTTTGGCCTCAGAAATTTGGGGGGTCGGACTGGCCTGGGATCCTGACCCAGGATAGATTCTGGTCTAGGGCAGCTGTTGGCCATCCCACCTAGAGCTGCAAAGGCAGATGGGGGCGGAGGCGGCCCCAAGGGCTCCTGCGAACTGCATTGTGGAGCTGGGTTGGCCTGGAGCAAAGCATCAGGAAGAGGAATGTTCAGTCCTGGTGTCCAGGAAAGAGGCTGGAGGGTGGTGCAGACCCAGGGAGGCAGAGGGAGGTGAGGGCGGGGCCAGGCCCAGAATGCACCTGTGGACTGGAGAAGTAACTGAGTTGGTCTGCATGCAAAGGATCAGGAAGCACTGGTGGTTCCCCAGGTGTCTGGGGCCCCAAGTCAAGGAATGGGACAGCACACAGGCTAGGAGGAGAGACCTGCAGGGGAATTGGGTGGGTGAGTGAGGCTAGGGGAATCAAGGCAGGGAGGGCAAGATGGACTTACCCCAGAGAGAGAGGCCTTCGGATCGGAGAGTGGCCTGCGGGTTGTGCAGGCCCAGGGAAGCAGAGTGTGTAATTCTTTTAAGTCTTCATTTCATTAAATTTTGCTTTTGATCTTTATTTCTTGCCATCTAGTGCTCTTGAGTTTGTTCAGTTCTTGTTTTTCTAAGGCATTGAGGGGATCATTATTTTTTTGTGATCAATCTGATTCTTTAAGTACTTTGCCACTATAAAAATTTCCTTTTTGAATTGCTCTATCAATTCACAACGGTTCTGGTAAGTTGTGCTTTCATTTTTATTTGGTTCAAGGAATTTTTAAATTTCTTTTATTAAAATTTTTAATTTATCTTTTTGGTGGAGATGGGAGAGTTTCTGCCACCACATGAGTGTGGAGATCAGAGGACAACTTGCCAGACTCAGTTCCTTCCATTGTGAATCCCTGGAATGAAACTCCGATTCTTATGTTTGTGAGCAAGCCTCTTTACCTACTGAGCTATCTGGCCAACCCTCTTCTTTATTTCTTGTGACCTGTTATTAATTTGAATGTGTGTTTTTCAGTCTCATTGTACTTACATAGTTTCTTTTGGTATTAATTTCTAGTTTTATTACACTTATGTGATATAAGAAATTATTTTGATTTTTAAACTATTTAACAATACTTGCTTTGTGACTAGAATGTGATCTATTTTAGAGACGTTTCCATGTACCACTGAGAAGAATGTCTATGTTCTATCTGTTGGATGGAATATTCTGTATATATCTGTTAAATCCTTTTGATAGTAGATTCAGATTAACTATTTTCTGTGTTGATTTTTAGTTTGGATGACATAACTAAAGATGAAAGTGGAGTATTCTCTATTATCAGTGAAAGTACAGACTTTTATGCCCATTAGTATTTGTTTTGTGAAATTAGAAGCTATCCAATTGGGTGTATGTGTGTAGTGTGTATGTGTGTGGGGGTATTTTTTAAAATTATTATATTGTCTTGATGAATTGTTCCCTTTAGAATGTAGTGACTTTTTAAATAATCAACTCTAATTCTGGTTTGAAGTCCTCTTTTTCAGTTGTCAAGATAGATACCAGCTTATTTCAACTTCTGTCTGCTTAATAAGTTAACTTCTGTCCTTTAATTCCCAGTCAATGAATATCTTTGTCCATGAGATTTTTTTTTAAGAAAGAAAAGATAATTAGATTTTTTTTTTTCAATTCAGCCTACCAGGCTGAATATTTTTATTGCTGATTTGAGGTCATTCACATCTAAGGTTATTATTAGAGAAGTCTCCTATTTCCCTATAATTTTTTGGTTGCTTTTTCTGAATTGGTTGGATTATTATCATTTTCTCCTAAATAGGGGTTTAGTAGCTTATTGTTTGGACATGGCTGTTTCTTTTCTAGCTCTTTTTTAAAAACATCTATTTCTCTTATGAGTTTCATTCTTTCTCTTCTCTCATGATTGTGACTCTTCTCTCTGTACTCTTTTAAATATCTTCTACATTTCTAGCATAGTGGTGGTTACAGTTTTAATTTGTTCTTGTCTTGAAAAGTCTGTCAATTAAAAATAAGTGACACATATAGCATTGTATATATAGAGAGAGTCTTGACAGGTGTTAATTTACTTTTAGGGGTTGGACTATGATGTTCTATGCCTTCCTAGATTTTAGGTTGCTAATGAGAGATTTGATGTTATTCCATTGTATTTGCCTTTGTAGGTGATTTGGTGTCTTCCTTGTACAGTTTTTGATATTGTTTCTTTGCCTTATAATTTTGAAGTCTTTACTATATTGTGGGGCAGATCATGCATCATCATTTCTCTTTGGAGTATTCAGTGCTTGTGTGTTTGAATGTCCATTTCTTTTCTGCTACAATTTCATTAAATAGATTGTCTATGCCTTTAGTTTTTATCTTGGCTCCTTCTACCATTTTGATTCATAGGTTTGGTCTCCTGATAATATCCAGGAGTTCCTGGACATTGTGCTCATGCTCATTTAATTCTTTTTCTTACTGATGTTTAGGTGCAGTGTATTGTCAACCTTGTCCTCTTTCCCTGATTTTTCCCCTTCTTCTTAGTCAAATCTACTAGTGAGTCTGTCCCCTGCGGTTTTTGTTTATCATTGAGGTTTTTTTTATTATTTCCATCATTTCTATTTTTTCTGAAAATCTCAATTTTCTTGTTGAATTTGTTTTTCATGGTTTCATTTTTTTTCTCTATTTTTTTTTTTCCCTCTCGGTCCTGGATTGATTTACTTACTTCATTCATTTGTATATTATTGACTTTGAATTCATTGATCATTTCTGATTATAAACTTTTATGGCTTTACCTGGCATTTTATCCATTTTTGTATTCTTTCAAAAAATTAAAAAAAAATCATTTTATATGTATGAGAGTATTGCCTGAATGTATGTAATTGCACCTGTGTTGTGCAATGCCCACAGAGGTCGGAAGAGGGCTTCAGATCCCTGGAACTGTAGTTATGGATGATTGCTAGCCACCATGTAGATGAAACCAAACCTGGGTTCTCTGCATAAGCAGCCAGTGCTTTTAACCACTAAACCATCTCTCCATCCCCCCATTTTAGTCTTCTTGAATTTAATAGTTATTATTTTTTAGAGTTGTTGCATTGATTGTTCAGGTTTCTTGTGTTTCTGTGTTACAGTTTGTGCCACTGTGGGCTTGGATATCTCTTCCAGTTTTATTTGGGAATATTTTTAATGATTTACCTACTCTTGGCCACTCAATCCCATCTACTACTTTTAATGAGGCCTCTTCCTCCTGTTTCCCTTGCAAAGTGTGTTTGCCTTATCTTTCTTTCTTTGGTCCACTGTCTTTTCATCTCTTTGTATTTTCTATCATTCCTTTAATGGATGTCCAAAGCTCTTCTTCCCTCTCTCTCCTCTGGTAGATGCTATTTTTTGACATTTCTCTTTTACCAGGTCAGATGGAGGTAGTTACTAGTCCCCCATCTTACCCCAGATTTTTAGATAAACAAACCTTATTTTCAGTTGTATGATTCTCACAGTATAGTAGGTTTTAATCACTTTTATTCTTGCTTTTCTAGGGGAATGTGACCCTAGAAGAATGTCATTCCCAGAAAGACATTTTGCAAAGACAAATTCAATTTTCAAACCAAGCAATTTCATTAAACACTTCAGGGAATCCTCAGATTCCCCAAAGGAGTCAAGAACCTTTACCAGAACAAGATTTTGAGATGTCACCAAGCAGCCCTACACTACTTCTTCGAAACATAGAAAAACAGGTAAATATAGAGTACAGTGTCTTCATATGTGAAATAACTTCAAAGGTTTTTGGTTTTTTTGCGAGGTGTGGTGGTGCATACCTTTAATCTTAGCACTTGGGAGGCAAAGGCAGGCAAACCTTTGTGAGTTCAAGGCCAGCCTGGTCTACATAGTGAGTTCTATGCCAGCTGGGGCTACAGGGAGACCCTGTCTCAAAGAAAAGACCACCACCAACCACAGCAACAAGAAAAAAACTATTTGACAGTGTTTGGACATGAAATATTTCTTCAGAAGTCTTGTGTTCAGTGTCAGACTCTAACTCATAGATCAGTAATTGAGAGGTAATTGGTATGAATTTTCTGACCAGATTAATACATTGAAGGACTCATAATTCGTTAGATGTCAGAAGGCTGGGTCTTTTTGGAGAAAGTAGATCACTAGGGACAAATTAAAAAAAAAATCATATACCATGTTGACTCCTTTTAGGGATGCAAGGATGGTTTAATATATGAAAATAAATAAATGTATAGCACATAAGTAGTCTCAGGCACAGAAATTTCATTACCTCAAATTATATCAAAGAGGCCTTTAACAGAGTTCATCATCCCTTCATGAAAAAAGCCTTGAAGAAATTTTGAATTGAATGAACATGCCTAAACACAACGTAATAATATACTTTGGGACCCGTTTTTCATGCATATGATAACCAATTGCCTAAAATTTTGAGATTATGAGTTTGAAGGTAGAACAATGAGAAGAGCCGTCAATATTTCAGACTGGAAAAATATTAGATATTCAATAAATTTAATTGCATGACTAAACTAATTGCAATAATAAAGAATATGGGAAAATGTGCATTTTTAAAAAATAAAGTGTTTGCAACAAATGAAAAACTAATGTTGTATAAATCTCTGTAGGTTAAAACATTTTAAAAATGTAAGCATCACTGTGTTTCATGAGAAGGTACTATAGGTACTATAGACTTATGCAAACTGCAGGTGGAGAAATAACTCAAATGTTAATGATGCTTAACAGTACTAAAGGGTTGACTGTTTCTTTGTAGAGTGCACAATTGACTGAAATCATCAACAGTTTGATAGCCCCTCTCAACTTGTCTCCAACTTCATCACCCCTCCCTTCTAAATCCTGTAGCCACAAATGTCTGGCTAATGGCAGTTCAAGAAGGTAGGTATTACTTAGGTATTCTAGCTTCTCAAATTGACTTATGTTTTGTTGCTCTTTACCTATTATAGCTATTTTTTCTTCTACATTAAGGACTGCTATAGTACAATGGATACAATTTTATACATCTTTAAACTTATGGAATTAAGGTAATTATAAAACCTTGCAATGAGGAAGTACAACTTCTAGGAATTTTCCTTTCTAAAAAGCATACTAGTGATAATATTTACTATAGAAGTATTGCCTTACTATTATGATTTCCATTTTGTTCCATTTGTATTCTGTAGCTCCATGCTGTTCTTGCTGACCCTAGATACAGTTGGGGCACAAAAGATTGGCACATTTCACCATAAAATTCACCTTAAATTTTAATCTCTTGTTTTGCATCTTAGTATTTATACATTAGTTTTTTTTGTGAATGTATGTAATAGCATATAATCATTAGCAATATTTTATATGTTGTATCAGTAAAAATATATTATATGAATCTGAACCTTCTCTGAGAAACTTGTCTTATTTTGCTTACTTTGTTTATTTTCTGTTTAAAATTTTCTTCAAGATGCAGTTAGCCAGGGATATTAGTAGAAACTCATTTCTTTATGCATCATCTAATTTTCTTTCAAGTAAATTATAATTTTAATTCTTTGCTTTTAATTCCCATATAGGAATAAAAGTAATTTTGTATTTGGAAATTTTTATGTTAGTAATCACATGGTTCATTAAGAACTTTTAATACAGAAAAAAGAAAAAATTATACTGTGGTAAAAATCATATTAAGTAGCCATCCCATTTTTAAATTATACTAGGGAATATAAACTAAGTCTTTTAAAAATATTTATTATTCTTATTTTATGTGTATGAGTGCCTGCATATTATAAGCACATCACATGTGTGAAATGCTTACTAGTTCATTTCTGTAATCTTAGTATATGTGAGGTTGAGTCAAGAGAATTGCTGCTGGTTTGAGGCCAGCCTAAGCTATATAGTGAGACCCTGTCACAGATGGGCTGGAGAGATTGCTCAGTGGTTAAGAATGCACAGTGCTCTTGCAGATGATTCAAGTTCAGTTCCTAGCACCTATACCTGGAGGCTCACAGCCTTCTATAACTCCAACTCTAGAGAATCTAACACCCTCTTCTGGATGCATGGGGACCTGTACTCACATGTGCACATGCCTGCCTTCTCTCAACCCCTGCACATAATTTTTTAAAAACAGACAAAAAAGAACATCACCGTGGAATTAGTCCTTAGTTCATTGTCAACTTGGCCAATTGGTAGGATTCTAATCCTAAATAATTTTGTATATTGCAGGAAAAGAATAGTCAAATTTTCATGGTGATGCATACCTGTTACCCTATCACTTGGGCAGCTAAGGCAGGAGCATTTCAAATTCAAAGCTAACTTGGGCTACATAGCTAGACTGTATCTTAATATATACATATAGATATATTTGAAGGGCTAGGGATGTTGCTCATTTGTAGAATACTTGCCTAGCATGTATGAAGCTAGTACCGATTACTAGTACTAAAGGGAAAAACATATGGGAACCGTCCATTTCTTGGTGGTTATGAAGATCAGATAACAAATGCTATTTTATTTTGTTACTGTTTTTACATTCTTGTTATCTGTGGAGGTCCTTTGTGATTTCAGCTGTATTTTCTGTAGTTAACCATGTATAAGTAACCTTTTAAGTAAAATGTTTTCATTCTAACAAAGCATACCTTCCTCTAGTTTTACATCACATTGTATCATAATTTGTGCAAGTTATGGAAGAAATTTCAATTTTTAAAGTTTATCAGTCTAGTCTGTGAATTAACTTTTTGGGCTGCATAGAACTTACTTTTTGATACATATTTTTTAAGCATTTAGGGTCATTTTGTAATATCCTAATAAACTCTTCTCTTAATGTCTTTAAACTCACTGGTTAATTATTTTCTGGAGAATTTGTTTGTACACTTGTTATTCATTGATTTCTAACCCTCATTTATTATTTAAAGGCAGTATCTACCAAAAATGGTTATAGTTTGATTTTTTGTTTGTTTTAGTTTTATTAATCCTAGCACCAGAGTCTGAGATAAGTCACTAAGTACTGAACAACTATATAAGTCTTCAAATAAATGAAGCATTATGGCTCAGCAGTTAAGAGCACTAGCTGCTCTTGAAGAGGACCTAGGGTCAGTTTCCAGCACACACATGGTGGTAAAAACCATATGCAACTGCAGTTTCAGGGGATCAATCGCCTTCTTCTGTTCTCTGTGGGTATTGCATGACATAGGTGCACTTACGTTCAGGCAAAGCACTTACACATAAAATAAAAAACAAATAAAAAATATTTTAATAATTTTTTATTTAATAATAAATAAAAATATTTTAAATGAAGCATTATATTCTGCCATAGAGGTAGTTTAAAGTTTGTAGACCTCATATTACAACATGAAGATAAAATGTTGTAAATAGATCCTCGGATTATTATCTCTGAGAAAGTAAATTTCTGCTTGAAATGAAGTCTAGATTTTTGTTGTTTGTTTTTGCTTTAATGAGTCCCAGAATGGGGTATGAAATTAAATTCCAATGAATCATTGCCATACTATTTATTTCCATAAATGGTAATTATCTCACATGAAATGCAACTGTTCCTTCTAATTAGGTGTCATAATTGAAAAGCTGAAGCTACATTGTCAAACTCATCACATGTGATTAGTTTTCACTAGTCAGTGCTCAGTTATGAAAAACATTGTTTGCCAACAATATATTCCAAGTTAATGTTTTCAATATAAGTTTGGATTCTATGGATGATGCTAATTATCATATTAGCTAGATGTATGATGTCAATATGGATATAAAACACACCTGCTGTATTTTGAAATTATGCTAGTAGGAGTAAAACACTTTCTTTTCCTTTTTACCTCTAACAACATAAGTGTAAAACCCAATTTTATATGAAAGAATTTACTGAATGTAAATTACGTATGTATAAAATATGCACTTATATAGGAACAGATTTATTTTGGATTATTAAGTAGAATAATCCAAATGTAGCAGTTTATTGTATAATGATTTCTTAGAAAAATATTTGGAGGGTATACAGCAAAATTTTAATGAAAATATTATTTCATTTTAGAAGAAAATATTTTTGGGGGGTACACATGTGATTGGGCATGCTTGTAGAGGTCAAAGAACATCTTTGAGTATTGGTCTTTAGGTACCTTTTGACTTTTGTTGGAGACAGGGTCTCTCATTTACCTAGAACTTTAGTAAGTAGGCAAGGCTAAGTGACTAGCCTCCACAGATCCACTTGTTCCACTTTCCCATCTCATAATTGCTGGGGTTACAAATGCTGTCCATCTCATCAGGCTTTTTATATGGGTTCTGAGTGATCCAAACTCATGTTTTAATGCTTTTGAGGTAAGTACTTTATCAAATTACCCATCTCCCTAGCTCCTTAACTTTAAATTTTTTACCAATTTTACTTAAAATGAAAGATACAATCTTATTCATCTATATACCGACATCCCAAATGGCACCCTCCCATAGACTCCCCCCCCACTGGAGCCCATTAATTCTGTGATCCCTGTTACTGTCCACTGTGTTGTCAATGCCCCCAGCCGTTCTCCAGTACTTGTCCATCCTATCATCATGTCAGCCTATCTAGAGTTCCTTGTTTTAGGAAGATCAGCTCCTCCTCATCTAGTAGCAGTCAGTTGCCAATATATCTTTAGATAAGATTGGGGTCTGCTGTTCATTTTCCCCGTTCTATGCCAAATTACTGTTTGGGAGTCTCTTGGGCCACCCTGGCCAACAACTCAAAGGAAGGTATCTCCCTGTCTGGCATTGTTTCTTGTTATGTAGCTTTTAGCTATACAAATTGACTCTTAAAGAATTATATTGATCCCTTTAATCTTTGGTTATACTTTCCTTTTGGGTGTTTTAGACCATACAGTTGGCCCAGATAAACCAATTTATTTACTCTTAAGGTCGTTTGAGGATCTGTTCCTCAGGGGTCACATGGGCTTGGGAAAGCCCCTGGCTCCTTTCTTTTACCAGTTCCATCTATGTGAAGATAAGTCAAAGGTGCTGCTTGACTGTGGCTGGCTTTGCTTGGAAGCATGGAGGAAATGATTCCTCTGAGTTGACCCTCCTCTTTGTAGACTGGACACTGGTTCAAGTCCATTTGGTGGGGTCTCCATGGACTCCTTGATCAAGAGGACAGGTGACTCACCGCAGTTACAGGACATTTTGAGAGATGCTCATAGTCCCCTGGAGCTTAGTTGACCTAGGAGGGCAAGGAAAAAAACTATCCTTTATGTCCCTCTGAGCAAATTAGTATAGGCCTCAAAGTATGTCTGTTAGACATCCAAGAAGGTTAGTTCCACCAGTCTGGTACTTTTAATTACCATGTGCTATGTAGATAAAGCTTGGGCAAAGACCTATCGTTCTCAGATAAACCTTGCCTAGACATGTATTATATTCCTTGAGCTAGTTGTATGTATAATTTGTCAGTAGGTTGTTCAACTAATGTGGTTCCCTCTGGTTTTTTTAAACTAGCTCGGCATTATTTATCTCTCCCACTGTCTAACCCTTCCACGGTGGTTTCCCCATTTAAAGTGCCCCCATTTATTCTCATTTCTCCCTTAATAATATCCTTCTCCTATGGTCCTGCCTCTCTTGAGCTTCTTCTTTCCCTTTATCCCCAAGGCTCCTTGTATAACCCTCCCTCTCCCCTCCCCTTAAAAACACCCCATTTTTATCCATATCTCCCTTATTAATGTCTGTTTCCTGCTGTTCTCCTCTTTTAGGTTCTTTGTTTTCCTTTACCTCCCTGGTTCCTTTTCATTACCTGGTTCCTGTAGTTATGTCTGGATACATACGATGATTTGGTGCTAGGATCCACCCATGAGGGAGAACATACTTCGTCTTTTTTTTTTTTTTTTTTTTCTGAATCTGTGTTACTTCACTTAGCGTTGCTAGTTCCATTCATTACCTGCAAATTTCATTTCATCTTTATTGCTGAATAAAACTCCATCATATAAATGAACCACATTTTCATTATCCATTTGTCAGTTGAGGGACACTTAACTTGCTTCTGTCTCTTAGCTATTGTGAAAAGAGTAGCAGCAAACATAGATGTCCAAGTGTCTCTGCAATAGGATGAGTTCTTTGGGTATATGCCAAGGAGCGGTATAACTGGATCAAATGGTAGGTTCATTTGTAGTTTTTTAAGAGTTCTCTACACTATGATTGCTATTTTAACTCTAAACAGTTCTGCGTATTTTCAAGATAAACCCTTTAAAATTTTTTTTGGATTTATTTATTTTTATTTTATGTCTATGGGTGTTTTACCTGCCTGTATGTTAGTTGCACCCTGCATGCCAAAAAAAAAAAAAAAAAAAAAAAATCCTGTGGGGCCCAGAAGAGGGCATTGAATCGCCTGCAATTGGAATTACTATTAGCTGCCATGTGGGAGCAAGGAACTGAACCTGGGTCCTCTACTAGACCATAGAACAGCCAGTGCTCTTAACTGCTGATCCAGCCCCAATAAACCCTTTTTAGAAACATGTATCACTTTATTGTCATATTTAGTGTATTTTGAGATAGGGTCTCATGTCACCAAGATTGTCCCTGAACGCTTGATCTTCCTAATTCTATATCTCAAAGGCACACCTAGCATATTAACCATAACATGTTATTGTGCAGTTCTCTATCCACATTTGAAATTCCACACTTGTCTTAAAATTATCTTTTAATGATTAATTTGTTAGAATTAGTATCCAAATAAAATTCATAGATTTTATCTGGTTATAGTTCCAAAGTCTCTTTTGTTCTCAGTAGCCATTTAAAAATATATTAGAAATCCTAATATATATTTTTTATTTGTTTATTTATTTAATTTTATGTGTATGAGTGTATTGCCTGCATGTAAGTGTACCCCTGTCATGCAGTGCCTGTGAAGGTCAGAAGAGGGCATTAGATTCCCCTGAAACTGAAGTTACAGACAGTTGTTAGCTGCCATGTAGGTTCTGGGAATCGAACCCAGATACTCTACAAGAGCAGTTAGTGCTCTTAACCACCAAGTCATCTCTCCACACCCACAATATATAATTTAAAATTTTCAATTTAAGAAGTATTTATGTATTTTGTACTAAGGAAGCGCTCTACCACTGAGTTATATCCTTGGCTCCCCAGCCCTGTTTTTACTTTTTAGAACCTGTGCTTCCATTTTTCCTTAAAAAGAAAAACACTGACGTTTCTGGAACTTTCACAGATCACATATAAATGATTGACAGGCTTTATATCTCACTTATTAGCTAGAAAAATACAGTAATAATAATGGTTATCTGTTTTCTTAGGCTTTTAAAAAGTACACTTTAAGTTCAAGGCCAGCCTGGTCTACATAGTGAGTACCAGGCCAGCTGGGGCTACGGGGAGACCCTGTCTCAAAAAGACCAAAAAAAAGTACACTTTAACTGAGCATTGTGGCACATGCCTATGATCCCAGCACATTTTACATTAAAAAAATATTCAGACTAAGTTGCCTAGGCTGGTCTATCTTTGCCTTATGCTGTATCCAGACAGGCCTTGAATTTTGTAATCTGAACAACCTGCCTAGGCCTCCTCAGTAGCCAGGATTACAAGCATGCGCCACCAGGCCTGGCAAAAGACCATACTTTTTAGGTGACAGCTTTTGTGTTATTACTATAAAAATTCATTATAGGGATACTGGAAAGTTAAAAAAATAATAGAAATAGTTTCTGTTGCTCAGAACATATTTTCTCTGTTTTTATATATTATTTTAGTAGGTGAGATTGACTAGAAGTAGTTTCAGATCTTTTTTCTGTTAATATTAAATCATAACTTTTCATTTTTGTGGCTAAAGTATACTTTAATTTTTTCATGGATATTTCACATTTAGAATGGAATTTTACAGTGTACCTCAACACACTAGAATTGCTAGAATGTAAGAGACTTGTGTTTTTGAGTGGTGAAGTGATTGATACATCATGCTCTATATACCTCCAAATACCTGGATCTTGGTCTGTTTGTTATTGAGAGGCTTATTTTTGTCAGTTAACGGACCAGTAATGGCTTTAGCGGACCAGTTTTAGTAAGTTTGAAATATATATATTAAGGAATGTAATGGTTTTTTTTAAAGAGATTTATTTTACTTTTTTGCTAATTATTTAATAACCACATACTTAGAAGAAGCATTTCATTACTATAGCATTGATATATTCAGTAACAATTTCCAGAACTAAGATGCATCTCTTTCAAAATTGGCTGAAATTTTTAAAAATTATTTATTTAATAACCACATACTTAGAAGAAGCATTTCATTACATCAGCATTGACATAGTCAATAACAATTTTCTGAGCTACGCTGCCTCTCTTACAAAATTGGCTGTACATTTTTAGGTTTACAGTTGAATTATTACAGTTATACAATATTTTACTCAGTATTAACATTATAAGACATAAAATTAAATGAGGTTTTAACCTTTAAAAAAGAACTCCGTTTCATTAATAAAATACAGAGTTTCATGCAATTTTAATGCAATTGACGTTAAGATGTTTGCACATGTGTTTCTAATCTCTATATATCAGATTATTACTAGTCACAGTTGGTTACATTCTGAGCTCCTTGGTATTTGAGCATGGATATAAAATCATCAGGTAAAAATAAATGGGCCCAAGTGTTGATACACACAACTTGAATGTATCTTTTTTTTATGCTTTATTATTTTTTTAATCATTATACTTTTTAAATTTTTTAATAACTACATGATCAGAAGCTTTTCACTGCAGCTTTAACATATTCAGTAACATACTCCAGAGCAACAATACATCTCTTTCACAAGTGGGTGCAAGTTTCTAGGTTCACAGTTGAATTAATATAGTTATATATTATTGAATTCAGTATAAGCCCTGTAAGACATACAATTGGATGAGATTTTAACCTTTAAAAAAGATCTCCATTTCGTTTTAGAATATATTGTTCCTTGCAGACAGACTCATTGTTTTTGCTACTAACACTGAGATGTTGGCACTTGCATCTCTAATCTGCATGTATCTGATTATTACTAGTCATAATCGGTTGCACTTGGATCCTTGGTGCCTGTGTATGTCTATAAAGTCATCGGGCAGATTTCAGTGGTAATGTTTATCACCTCAACTAATTAGCATGACATAAATTCCCGTGCTTCCTCCTCAAATAGAATACATTTTTAAAAATTTGTTGATTTTTTTTTGTGTGTTTGTGTATATCACACAGAACATCCTAAACCATCTCATTTGACGATACACCCACATCCCAGATAGCACCCCCCATAGCCTCCCTTCCCCCACTAGAGCCCTTATACTCTGATATCCCTGCTACTATCTGCTGTGTTGTAAGCACCCCTAGCCA
>NW_008349068.1:7684668-7684998 GCF_000622305.1 Nannospalax galili | reverse complement strand
ACCAAATATATTATAGGCCTCAAAGCATGTCTGTTAAATATCCAAGGTTAGTTCCACTAGTCTGGTACTTTTAATTACTGTGTGTCATGTAAATAAATCTTGGGCCAAGACCAGTTGTTCTCAGATAAACCTTACCTGAACATATATTTCTTTATCTGCTATGTATAATTTGTCAGTAGGTTGTAGGAGTAATATGGCTCCCTCTGGTTTTTAAAACTAGCTAGGCATTATTTATCTCTCTCATTGTCTCACCCCTCCATCATGGTTTCCCCAATTAAGGTGCCCCCATTTTCCCCCCTTTCTCCCTTAATAACACCCTTCTCATACAGT
>NW_008349068.1:7669604-7683885 GCF_000622305.1 Nannospalax galili | reverse complement strand
TTGGGTTGCTTCTTGTCTTGGTTCTCTGTTTTTTGAGTTTGTTATATATTCCAGTTATTTAACCTCTGTCAGATGTGTCACTGGTGAAGATTTTCCCTCATTCTGTGTGTTTTGTGTTTGCTTCCCCGGTTGCCTCCTTTGATGTACAGAAGCTTTTTAGTTTAATGAGGTCCCATTTGTTAATTTTTGCCCTTGTTTCCGAGCAATTGATGTCCAGTTTAGAAAATTATTTCCAGTAAGCAATCAGAAAAAGAGCACATGGAAACACTCACGTTCACAATAGCTGAAAAAAATATATATCTTGAAATACACCTGACCAAAGACATTGAAGAGCTCTATAATGAAAATTTTAAATCTTTAAAGAAAGAAATTGAGGAAGACATCAGAAGATAGAAGTACCTCCCATGCTCATGGATTGGAAGAATTAATATTGTGAAAATGACCATCCTACCAAAAGTCATATATAGATTCAATACAATGCCAATCAAAATCCCCATGACATTTTTCACAGAATTGGAAAAATCTATCCTAAGATTCGTATGGAAGCACAAAAGACCTCAGATAGCCAAAACAACCCTGAGCACTAAGAGCAATGCTGAGGTCATTTTTATACCAGATTTTGAGCTGTATTACAGAGCTATAGTCATAAAAACAACATGGTACTGGCACAAAAATAGACCCGTAGATGAATGGAACAAAACAGAAGATACAAATATGAGTACATGCAATTTTAGCCACCTGATATTTGACAAAGGGGCCAAGAACATTCACTGGAGGAAAGAGTATGTTCAGCAAATGGTGCTGACAAAACTGGATCTCCACTTGTAGTAGAATGAAACTAAACCCCAATCTTTCACCGAGCACAAAAGTCAATTCCAGATGGCTCAAAGACCTCAATGTAAAGCTTGATACTCAGAAATTATTAGAAGAATACATTGGGAAAAACCTACAAGATATAGGTGTAGTAAAGGGTGTAATTTTTTTTTATAATTTATTGAGGATTTCATACATGTATATAAGGTGTTTTGATCAAATCCATTCCCATTCCCTCCTCTCCAACTCCTCCCATAGCTCCCCATCCCTTTTTTCTGATAACTTGATATCCTCTGTCTTCTTTTTTTAAAATGTGGCTTTTTGCTACTCTGATATTCCCCCCTCTGAAGAGGTAACCCTAAAATCTTTTAGGGATTAGTTAACTTATTTTTGGCATTTTTGGCCTTTGAAACAGAGTATATTGCTAAGAGGCCCAAGGACATTATGACTTTTAGCCAAGAAACTGGCTGCTTTTCTTTGGGGCCTTTTTACCCTAACTGCCTAGTCAATTCCTACCTCCTATTCTTATCACACCATTCTCTGAAGGGGTTACCTGACTTGTGGAGCAGACCGCTCTGGCTTCTTCCATGCTGAACAGAGACACAGGGTGAGGCATTTGGGCTATCTCTTCAGTGGGTCTATCTGAAAGACTCCCTAATTGCTTAACTCTTATCTGTAGGGGGAAAAGAAAGTCCTTGACTCGTGAATAGGAGATGTAAAGGAGAAGTAAAGGCAAGAGTAATTAGCATTACAAAGTCTAGACAGGGAAGTAGAAAAAAGAGCAACTTTCAAGTGTTCATATGAGTGTCCATTGAAATTTCATCAGGGCTTCCAAAAGCATCCCTCTATTGGGTTCCATCTCATTTTTCTTTTGTCTCCCAAGGCTAGACTCAAGAGTGATGGATACAAGATTTGCTTTCAGACATTTTGGTAGCTGTTGGATTGTTTAGACTCAGTGTCAGTTCCCTCTCAAAGGCTTCTACACAGAGGGAGAAAATAAATTTATCCATCGTTTTAGAATAGCAGGTTGTCCCCCTTAGCTACAGGTGGGCACTATAGTATTGCAGACAAGATTCAAAGTCTTACATCCGAGTAGCACTTTCTGATTAGAAACAAAATCATCAGTGAGAAATAATTGTCTAAATAACTTTTTATATGGACTTAAGCCTAATGTGTGGGAAGTGTAATCTCTTGAACTCTTAAAGAAACATACTGATGAATTTACTCTTTGGTTATACTTTCCTTTTGAGTGTTTAAGACCACAGAGTGGGCCCAAATACACCAATTTATTTTTACTCCTAAGGTCGTTTGAGGATCTGTTCCTCAGGGGTCCCATGGGTTTGAGAAGAACTCCTGGCCCCTTTCCAGTTCCACCTATGTGAAGATAAGTCAAAGGTCCTACTTGATTGACTGTGGCTGGCTTCATTTGGAAGCATGGAGGGAATATTTCTTCTGAGTTGACCCTCCTCTTTGTAGACTGGACACTGGTTCACGTCAATGCAGTGGGGTCTACATGGCCTCTCTGAACAGGAGGACAGGTTACTCACCACAGTTACAGAACATTTTGAGAGATGTTCCATAGTCCCCTGGAACTTAATTGACCTTGGAGGGCAAGGACCAAAACCTGTCCTTTAAGTCCCTCTGACCAGATTAGCATTGGCCTCAAACTATGGCTGTTAAACATCCAATAACATTAGTTCCACCAGTCTGGTACTTTTAATTACCATGTGGTATGTAGGTAAAGCGTGAGTGAAAAACCAAATGTTCTTGGATAAACCTTGATTAGATATATAGATTTTGTTCCTTAAACTAATTGACTAAACTATAACCTTGGAAATTTTAAGATTAAGTGTGTTTTATGTTTGTCTCATCCTTTATACATCATAACAAACCTACACAGACCTTTATCATTTGCTTAGGTGGTATCATTTTTTCTATTTTGTAAAATATCTCCATTCCCATATCCTTTTAACATTTTTAACATTCTTATTTTCTTTTTTTAATAATTATGGGACATAATAGCATTAACAAATATATTGTATATCTGTTGTGAGAATTCTTTTCCTGGAGATACTTAGCAATGCTTATTCCCTTTTAAGGTTCTAGTTTCAAGCCAGTGTTTGATTAAAGTTTCACTAGAGAATCAATGAATTTACTGAGCTTACTTACCTAAGGTAACTGAGGGGTTGCTGAGGTGTATGAATGACCTGAGGGTATGCACACTGGAAAACCTTTATCCAGCATGGGTCAAGCCTTCTCTCCCGAGCCTTCCCCAGGCTGTGTACTTTAGCCCTCCCCAAATCCAGGAGATCATGTTTAATTAGGGCCAAATTATATACAGTTGGCTAGGAAGAGTGTCCAGATACTCCATTTAGAGTCCAATGACCTTGTTTGCCTCTCCTTGAATGAAGGAGCACAACCATCAATGAGCCCAATTGTGACATTTAGTGATCAGGCACAGGTGAAGTCGTGATGATGGTAGTTACTTCATACAGAAAAGACTGCTGTACAGCATCATCTTATTAAAGGGACATGGAATTTAAAAGGATTTGGTGCTAGAACCCACAAATGAGGGCGTTTCTCTGAGTCTGTGTTAACTTCACTTAGGAAAACAGTTTCTAGATACATCCATTTACCTGCAGATTTCATTATTTCATCATTCTTTACTGCTGAATAGAACTCCATTGTGTAAATGTACCGCATTTTTGTTAACCATTCGTCAGTTGAGAGGCACTTAAGTTGCTTCCATCTCTTAGCTATTGTGAAAAGAGCAGCAACAAACATGGTTGTACAAGTGTCTCTACAATAGGATCAGTCCTTTGGGTACATGCCAAGGATTGGTATAGCCAGGTCATAGGATTGGTTCATTTTTAGTTTTTTAAAAGTTCTCCACACTTTTTTTCCATAGGGATTACAATTCCCACCAGCAGTGAATGAGCATTCCTCTTTCACCACATCCTCGCCTGCATTTGGTATCATTTGTTCTCTTGATCCTAGCCAGTTTGATTGGGGTAAGGTGATACCTTAGGGTAGTTTTAATTTACATTTCCCTAATTACTAACGGTGTTGAACACCTCTTGAGATGTTTCTTAGCCATCTTTATTTCTTCCTTTGAGAACTCTCTATTTAGATCTTTAGCCCATATTTTAATTGAGTCATTTGGTTTCTTGCTTCTTTGTTTTTTGAATTCTTTATATATTCTGGACGTTAAACCTCCATCAGATGTGTCACTGGTGAAGATTTTTTCCCATTCTGTGGGTTTTCACTTTTTTGATTGTTTCTTTTGATGTACAGAAACATTTTAGTTTAATGAGGTCCTACTTGTTGATTGCTGACCTTAATTCCTGAGCAACTTGTCTGATTTAGAAAATCCTTTCCTATACCTATATCTTGTGAGGTCCTGCCAATATTTTCCTCTAAAAGTTTCAGGGTTTCCAGTTTCACATTGAGGTCTTTGATCCATTTGGAGTTGACTTTTGTGCAAGGCGAAAGATAGGGATCTAGTTTCATTCTTCTACAGGTGGAGATCCAGTTTTCCCAGCACCATTTGTTGAACATGCTGTCTTTTCTCCAGTGAATATTCTTGGCCCCTTTGTCATTTTATGACTATAGCTCTGTAATATACTTTGAGATCTGGTATAGTAACCCCCCCACCCCCCCAGCATTGCTCGTTGTACTTAGACTTGCTTTGGCTATCTTTGGTATTTTGTGCTTCTATTATGAATTTAAAGATTTTTTTTTCTAATCTGTGAAGTATGTCATGAGGATTTTGATTGGGATTGTGTTGAATCTATGTATTGCTTTTGGTAGGACAGTCATTTTCACAATATTAGTTCTTGCAATCCATGAGCCTGGGAGGTCCTTCCATCTTCTGGTGTCTTCCTCAGTCTCTTTAACAATTTAAAATTTTCGTTGTAGAGGTCTTTGGTGTCTTTTGTCAGATTTATTCCAAGATATTTTATTTTATTTTATTTTACTTTATTTTTTTGCAGCAATTTTGAATGGGAACATTTCCCCGTACTCTTTCTCCAGTTGCTTCTTATTGGTATATAGAAAGGCTACTGATTTTTTTAGATTGATTTTAATACCTGCAAATATCCTGGAAGTGTTGATAAGTTCTAGGAGTTTTCTGATAGAACTTTTCAGATCTCTTAGGTGTAGTATCATATCATCTGCAAAAAGTGACAGTTTGACCTCTTCTTTTCCAGTTAGTACTCCTTTAATTTCCTTCTCCTGTCTTACTTCTCTAGCAAGAATTTCAAGCACTATGTTGAAAAGGAGTGGAGATAGTGGACATCTTTGTCTGGTTCCTGATTTTAATGGAATTGCTTCCAGTTTTTGTGCATTTAGAATGATGTTGACTGTGGGTTTCTTGTATATAGCTTTAATTATATTGATGTATGTTCCCTTCAGTCCAATTCCTTCTAGGACTTTGAACCTAAATGCATGCTGAATTTTGTCAAAAGTCTTTTCTGCCTCTATTGAGATGATGATGTGGTTTTTGTCTTTGAGTCCATTTGTCTGATTAATGACTTTTTAAAATATTTTATTTATTATTTTATGTGTATGAGTGTATTGCCTACATGAATATGAGTGCACCTGTGTTGTGCAATACCACAGAGGTCAGAAGAGGTTTTCGGATTCACCTGAAACTGGAGTTAAGAACAGTTCAGAGCTGCCATATGGGTTTTGGGAATCGAAACTGGGTCTTCTACCAGAGCAGCCAGTGCTCTTAACTGCTGAGCTGTGTCTCCAGTCCTTGATTAATGACGTTTTTTGACTTGCATATATTGAACCATTCAATAAAGCCTTCTTGATCATGGTGAATGATCTTTTTGATGTGTTCTGTATTCGGTTTGCAGGTATTTTGTGGAAAAATTTTGCATCTATGTTCATTAAGGATATGAGTTCATGGTTTTCTTTTTTGGTTGTATCTTTACCTGGTTTGGGTATTAGAGTGATGCTGGCTTCATAGAATGAATTTGGGAGTTCTCCCTTTTTTTTTCTATCATTTTGAATAATTTAAGTAACATTGGTTGGAGGTCTTCTTTAAATATCTGGTAGAATTCTGTGAATCCATCTGGGCTTGGGCTTTTTTTTCATTGGAAGGCTTTTTAATTACTGTTTTGATTTCCTTACATGTTCTAGGTCTGTTTAAACTGTCGATCTCTTCTTGGTTTAACTTTGGTGGTTCCCGTGAGTTCAGATATCTGTCCATTTCTTTTAGATTTTCAAATTTAGTAGCGTATAGGTTTTTAAAATAGTCCCTTATAATGTTCTGTATCTTTTGGGTGTGTGTTGTGATATTGCCCCTTTCATCTCTGATTTTGTTGATTTTGATTTACTCTTTCTTTTGGTTAACTGGGCTAATTATCTGTCTATCTTGTTCAGCTTTTCAAAGAACCAGCTCTTAGATTCATTAATTTTTTTGTTTTATTTGTTTCTATTTCATTAATTTCTGCTCTGATTTTTGTTATTTCTTCTCTTCTGCTGCATTTGGGTTTCATTTGTTCTTGCCCTTCCAGTGCCTTGAGTTGCAGTGTTAGGCTGTTTATTTGGGCTCTTTCTGATGAGTCCCAGAGATTGCGTTGTGCTGTGTTCTCCTTTTCATTGAATTCCAGGAATTCTTTTATCAAGAATACACTTTCTCCTTTGACCCACTCATTGTTTAGGAGTGTGCTGTTTAATTGCCATGAGTTCTAGTAGTGATTAGAGTTTTGTCCAGTGTTGAGTTTGAGCTTTATTGCATTGTGGTCCAATAGAATGCATGGAATTATTTCATTTTTCTTTTTTGTATTTGTTGAGGTTTGTTTTGTGGCCCAGTATATTAATCAGTTTTTGAAAAGTTTCATGGGTTGCTGAGTAGAAAGTGTATTCTTGGTGCTCGGATGGAATATTCGAAAGATGTCTGTTAGGTCCATTTGATGTATTATATCATTTAATTCAGATGTCTCTCTGTTTATTGTTTTTCCAGTTGACCTGTCTAATGGAAACAGTGGGGTATTGACATCCCCTACTGTTAATGAGTTGGAGTTAAGCTGTGTCTTAAAGTCCTGTAGTGTTGTTTTTACAAATTTGGGTGCACCAGAGTTTGATGTATATATGTTAAGGATTGTAATATCTTGTTGGTTCATTGTTCCTTTGATCACAATGAAGTTACCCTACTTATCTCTTTTGATTAGTTTTACTTTGAAGTCTTTTTTGTCAGATATTAGAATTGTAACTCCTGCTCTTTTCTTAGCTCCATTTGCTTTGTATATTTTTTTTCCATCCTTTCACCTTAAGGTATTGCCTGTCCTTGAAGGTGAAATGCGTTTCTTGTAGAACACAAAAAGATGGGTTTCATTTCTTAATCCATTCTCTTAGCCTGTGTCTTTTGACTGGGGAGTTCAGTCCATTGATATTTAAGGTTATTATTGAAAGATGTGTATTGGTTGCCATCAATTTGATTGCTCTTTGTGTCCTTTGTCTAATTTTATGTTTCTTCAATTATACCTTTATTTATTTTCTTTCATTGCCCCTTGTGTATAGTTGTTTATTCTTTGGAGGGCTGGTTTTGTGGACATGTATTCTTTCAGGCTATTTATATCATGGAAGATTTTTCTTTCCCCTCAACTATAACAGAAATTTTTGCTGGGTAAAGCATTCTGGGCTGGCATCTTTTGTCATGTAGAACTGGAAATACCTTGGTCCAGGCTCTTCTGTCTGTCATAGTTTGCATTGATAAGTCAGCTGTAATTCTGTTGCACTTTCCTTTATATGTGACTTACTGTTTTTCTTTTGCTGCTTTCAGTAATCTCTCTTTGTTCTGTACATTTAGTGTTTATACTGTGATATGTTGTGGAGAGTTTCTTTTCTGAACCTATCTATTTGGTGTTCTGTGTGCTTCCTGTGTATTTATGGGGCTGTTTTTCCTTAATTTCAGGAAATTCTCTTCTACAATCCTGTTTAAGATCTGGTCAATACTATTAACCTGAAATTCTTCTTCCTCTATGCCTATGATATGTAGATTTAGTCTTTTCATGGTATCCCACATCTCTTGTATATTCCATTTCTGTGTTTTTTTAAAAAAAAAAATTCCATAACCTTTGCTTGAATGGTCAGGTTTTTCAACCCTTTCCTCCAGTGTTGATATTCTGTTTTCCATTTCATTCATTGTAGCCGTGAGGCTTTCCCCTGTTTTTTTCAAAATGGCTTATTGAGTTTTTTACTTCCTTCTTCATTTCTGTCCGAGTATTCTTCAATGTTTCTTTCTCTTTTGTGAATTCATTCAGAAGCTTTTCCCTATCTTCTTTTAGTTTTTTTATTTGTTTGTTCATGTGTTCTTTAAATTCATTGAATTCTGGGGCTAAAGAGATGGCTTAGCAGTTAAGAACACTGGTTATTCTTGCAGAACACCCAGGTTCGAATCCCAGCACCCACATGGCAGCTAACAACTCTCTGTAACTGCAGTTATAGGGGATTCAACAGCCTCTTCTGACCTGTGCAGGCATTGCACGACAAGGGTTCACTTACCTATATGCAGGCAATACATGATACACATAAAATAAAAAATAATAAATTTTTTAAAGTAAATTTGTTGAATTCCTTGATCACACTTAGGATTTTTTTTTTTTTTAAATTCTGTGCCCTGGGTTATCTCTAGGGGGTTTCCTTGTAGAACTCATCTACAGGACTGGTGGAGTTTTGTGGGGACATAGTGTTTTGGCCTTCCGTTTTATTATTCTTTTGTTGCGATTTTGGCATGTGAATTTCTTTTGCTGTTTGTGATTCTGATCTGACAATTAAGTTGAAGTATGCTTCTGTTTATATTATTGGTGTGCCTTGGTGCTTTCTTATTGGTTATGTAAAGCTGCTTGATCAAGGTTTCAGGTTGTCTCAGGTTTTATTCTGGAGGGATCTGATGGCCACAGATCAGCTACTCAGGGGCTCCTATAGAAGCTCAAGTCAGGTTCCAGTCAGGTACAGGCAGGCTTCCTCATAAGGTTTGTACCCCTACTAGTGGGAACTCAGCAAAATTTGGGAAGTTCCCTAAGGAGGGGGGCAATTTTGGGACTCTCAGCTGGTCTGCTGAGCTCTCAGGTCCTGTGCCAGAGGGAGGCCAGAATAGGCACTCTCTGGAGGTCTACTGAGATCACAGTACACAGATGGAGGTTGGATCCTGCACTCTCAGGCTGTCTGCTAAGATCTCAGCCTTATCCTACCAAAGCCAAGTCTGCCCCAGCATCTTGGGAAGGGCCTCATGCAATCCCAGTTAGGGGGTTGAGTATGGAGCAATTAGGGGAAGCTTACTACCTCATGAAGGCAGGATGTGGGAACTCTCAGGTTGTCCCCTGTGTTCTCAGCCATAAAATGTAATTCTTATGTGATTATTTTTGTAGTATTTTTAGAGACTCATTTTTATTTATGTGTATGAATGTTTGCCTGCATGTGTGTATGTGTACCCCATGTGTATGTACTTGATATCTATGGAAGTCAAAAGAGGGCATTGGATCCTCTGGACTGGAGCTATAGATAACTCTAAGCCCTTACTGGATACTGAGAACCTAACCCTGGGTCTTCTATAAGAGCAGTAAGTGCTGTGAAATGTGGTGCCATCACTCAACCTCCTATTTTTATAGTTTTATGGTTGCATCTTACATCATCAGATCTTAGTAGTAAAAAGTAGATTTTGTAAACTGAAGTTAGAGTTTTAACATGTAATTCAAAACTCTGTACGTAGGTGTCCCTTTGTAGACTTAGCCTTCTGTTTTGTAACATTATGGCTCTTAGTCTAAATTTTTTTTTTATCCTTTTGTATGTTTAAGGCGATAGAGTTGGTCCAGATAAACTGATTTATTTTTATTCTTAAGTTCGTTTGAGGATCTGTTCCTCAGGGGTCACATGGACTAGGGAGGAGCCCATGACTCCTTTCTTTAACCAGTTCCACCTATGTGAAGATAAGTCAAAGGTCCTGCTTGACCATGGTTGGCTTCGCCTGGAAGCATGGAGGAAATGATTCCTCTGTGTTGACCCTCCTCTTTATAGACTGGACACTGGTTCAAGTCCATCTGGTGGGGTCTCCTCGGCCTCCTTGATCAAGAGGACAGGTAACCCACCACCATTATAGGACATTTTGAGAGATGCTCATAGTCCCCTGGAACTAGTTGACCTAGGAGGGCAAGGAGCAAAAAGTGTCCTTTATGTCCCTCTGACCAAATTATTATAGGCCTCAAAGTATGTCTGTTAAACACCCAAGAAGGTTAGTTCCACCAGTCTGGTATTTTTAATTGCTGTGTGTCATGTAGATAAATCTTGGGCCAAGAGCACATGTTTTCAGATAAACCTTACCTGGACATATATTTCTTTATCTGCTATGTATGATTTGTCAGTAGGTTATAGGAGTAATATGGTTCCCTCTGGTTTTCAAAACTACTAGGCATTGTTTATCTCTCACATTGTCTCACCTTTCCATCATGGTTTTCGCACTTAAGGTGCCCCCATTTCCCCCCTTTCTCCCTTACTAATACCCTTCTCCTGTGGTGCCACCTCTCGAGCTCCTTCTTTCCTTTTATCCCCTAGGTTCCTTGTATACTCTTCCACTCTTCCCTCCCTTAAACTAACCCAATTTTTATGCATATCTCCCTTATTAAGGACTGTTTACTACTGTAGGCTCTTTCTTTTCCTTTACCTCCCTGTTTCCTTTCCATTATCCTGGTTCCTGTAGTTATGTCTGGTTACATACTCATCAGAGTCTGGTTCTAGGATCCACATATGAGGGAAAACATATGTCGATTTTTTTTTCTGAGTCTGTGTTACTTAACGTATTATAACAGTTTCTAGTTCCATCCATTTACCTGCAAATTTCTTGATTTCATCTGTCTTTACTGCTGAGTAAAACTTCATCATATAAATTAACCATAGTTTCTTTATCCACTCATCAATTGAGGGACACTTAGGTTGCCTCCATCTCTTAGCTATTGTGAAAAGAGCAGCAACAAACATGGATGTACAAGTGTCTCTGCAATAGGATGAGTTCTTTGGGTATATGCCAAGGGGTGGTATACTGGGTTAAATGGTAGGTTCATTTGTAGATTTTTTAAGAGTTCACCACACTGCTTTCCATACGGTTTGAACAGTTTGCAGCCCCACCAGCAGTGGGGTGAGTGTTCCCCTTTCCCCACATCCTCTCCAACATTTGGTATTATTTGTTTTCTTGATCTTAGCCATTCTGACTGAGGTAAGGTGAAATCTTAAAGTGGTTTTAATGTGAATTTCCCTAATTATTAGCGATGTTCAACATCTTTCAAGATGCTTCATAGCCATCTTTACTTCTTCCTTTGAGAACTCTCTGTTCAGCTCCTTAGCCCATCTTTTAATTGGGTTACTTCTTGTCTTGATTCTCTGTTTTTTGAGTTCATTATATATTCTGGGTATTAAACCTCAAACCTCTATCAGATGTGTCGCTGGTGAAGATTTTCTCCCATTCTTTGGGTTTTCTGTTTGCTTCCTTGGTTGTCTCCTTTGATGTACAGAAGCCTTTTAGTTTAATGAGGTCCCTTTTGTTAATTCTTGCCCTCGTGTCCTGAGCAATTGATGTCAGGTTTAGAAAATCCTTTCCGATGCCTATACCTTGTAGGTTTTTCCCAGTGTTTTCTTCTAATAGTTTCAGAGTTTCAGGCTTTACATTGATGACTTTGAGCCATTTGGAATTGACTTTTGTGCACGGTAAAAGATAGGAATTTAGTTTCATTCTTGTACAGGAGGAGATCCAGTTTTGCCAGCACCATTTGCTGAACATGCTATCTTTCCTCCAGTGAATGTGTTTGGCCCCTTTGTCAAATATCAGGTGGCTGAAATCGCATTTACTCATATTTAGGTCTTCAATTTTGTTCCATTGGTCTATGGGTCTATTTTTGTGCCAGTACCATGTTGTTTTTAGTACTATAGCTCTGTAATACAGCTTGAAATCTGGTATAGTAATCCCCCCAGCATTGCTCTTAGTGCTCAGGGTTGTTTTGGCTATCCGAGGTCTTTTATGCTTCCATATGAAACTTAGGATAGTTTTTTCCAATTCTATGAAAAATATCATGGGGATTTTGATTGGCATTGTGTTGAAATATGACTCTTGGTAGGATGGTCATTTTCACAATATTAATTCTTCCAATCCGTGAGCATGGGAGGTCCTTCCTTCTTCTGATGGCTTCCTCAATTTCTTTCTTTAAAGATTTAAATTTTTCATTGTAGAACTCTTTAATGTCTTTGGTCAGTTTTATTCTGAGATTTTTTTTTTCATCTATTGTGAAGGGGAGTGTTTCCATGTGCTCTCTCTCTGAATGCTTGTTATTGGTATATAGAAAGGCTATATAATTTTTTTAGGTTAATTTTGTAACCTGCCACTTTACTGAACATGTTAATAATTTCTACGGGTTTTTGGGTGGAAATTTTGGCATCCCTTAGATGTAATATCTTATCATCTGCAAAAAGGGATAATCTGATCTCTTCTTTTCCAATTACTACTCCTTTAATTTCCTTCTCTTATATTATTGCTCTTGCAAGAGTTTCAAGTACTATGTTAAAGAGAAGTGGGGATAGTAGACAGCCTTGTCTGGTTCCGGATTTTAATGGGAATGCTTCCAGTTTTTCTCCATTTACAATGATGTTGGCTGTGGGTTTGTTATATATGGCTTTAATTAGGTTGAGGTATGTTCACTCCCGTCAAATTCCCTCTAAGACTTTGAACATAAATGCATGTTGAATTTTGTCAAAGGCCTTCTCTACATCTATTGAGATGACCATGTGGTTCTTGTCTTTGAGCCCATTTATATGATTTATGATGTTTACTGACTTACATATATTGAACCATCCCTGCATCTCTGGGATAAAGCCAACTTGATCATGGTGGATGATCTTTTTGATGTGTGTCAGTATGTGGTTTGCAAGTATCTTGTTCAGAAATTTTGCACCTATGTTCATTAAGGATATGGGTCTATACTTTCTTTTTCTGGTTGTATTTTTACCTGGTTTTGGTATTAGAGTGATGCTGGCTTCATAGAAGGAATTTGGAAAGTCTCCCTCCATTTCTATGTTTTTGAATACATTAAGTAGTATTGGATGCAGATCTTCTTACATTTCTGTTTGAATTCTGCTGTAAATCCATCTAATGGAGACAGTGAGGTATTGATGTCGCCTACTATTAATGAGTTGGGATTAATCTGTGTCTTAGAGTCCTGTAGTATTGTTTTTATGAAGTTGGGTGTACCAGAGATGAATATATGTTCATGATTGTAATATCTTCTTGGTTTATTGTTCCTTTGATCAGAATGAAGTGGCTATCTTTGTCTCTTCTGACCAGTTTTAGTTTAAAGTCTATTTTATGAGATATTTGAATTGCTATGCCTGCATTTTTCTTAGTGCCATTTGCTTGGTATATTTTTTTCCATCCTTTCACTTTGAGATAGTGTCTGTCCTTGAAAGTGAGATGAGTTTCTTTCAGACAACAAAAAGTTGGGTTTTTTTTTTTTTCTGAATCCATTCACGTAGTCTGTGTCTTTTGCCTGGGGAGTTCAGTCTGTTAATATTTAATGTTATTAATGAGAGATGAGTATTGAATCCTGTCATTTTTATTTTTGTTTACATTCTTGATATTGCTGTACTTTTCCACATTTTTACCTTCATCGGATTTCTTTGCATAATCTCTTGGGTATAGTCATTCAGCTCCTTGTATTGTTTCTAGAACTCTCCGAAGGCCTGGTTTTTTTGGACATGAATTCCTTCAGCCTATTTATGGCATGGAAGATTTTTCTTTCCCCTTTGACTATAATAGACATTTTGGCTGGGTATAGTAATCTCGGTTGGCATCTGGGCGGACATTTAAAACTGGGAATGATTTGTTCCAGGCTCTTCTAGCTTTCATAGTTTTCACTGAAAAGTTAGCTGTAATCCTAATGAGTTTTCCTTTATATCTGAGTTGTTGTTTCTCTTTTGCAAGTTTCAGTATTGTCTCTTTGTTTTGTACATTTAGTGTTTTTACTATGATGTGCTGTGGAGAGTTTCTTTTCTGGTCCTGCTTGTTTGGTGTTCTATATGCTTCCTGTATTTGTATGCGCATGTCTTTCCTTAATTTTGGGAAATTTTCTTCTATGATTTTGTTGAAGATCTAGTCCATGCCATTATCTTGGGATTCTTCTTCCTGTATGCCTATGTTTCATAAGTTTGTTCTTTTTATGGTGTCACACAATTCTTGCATATTCCATTCTTGTGATTTCTTCAGTTTTTCATAATCTTAGCTTGAGGGGTCATGTTCGTCCACTTTATCTTCCAGTCTTGATACTTTGTTTTCCGTTTCATTCATCCTATTGTTGAGGCTTTCTCCTGTCCATTCTAATTGGCTTACTGAGTGTTTCACTTCCTTCTTCATTTCAGCCTGAGTATTCTTCAATATTTCTCTTTTCTGAATTAATTCAGAAGTTTATCCTTATCTTCCTTT
>NW_008349068.1:7652553-7669525 GCF_000622305.1 Nannospalax galili | reverse complement strand
ACTATTGGTATTTGGTGGGGATATGTTATTTTGGTTTTTCATATTATTATTATTTCTCTGTGATTTTTACATGTGAATTTCTTTTGTAGTCTCTGAATCTTCTGTGAGACTCAGGCCTTCAAGTTTAGGTCTGCTTCTTTTTGTGAACTTTATGTGTTTTTGTGGTTTACTTTTTGGCCATGAAAACCCAGTTCTTCTAAGCTTCTGGTTCTCCCTTTCGATTTTATATTACTTTTTTCTTAGATTGCTTTTGTCTTCAGGAGTTCCCACAGAGGCCCAATTCAGATGAGGGTCAGATGTTTTCAGGTTTCTCCTAAAGTCTGGATCCCTCCAGGAATGATTTTGGCCTCAGGAATTTGGGGGTTCGACTGGCCTGGGAGCCTAGCCCCAGAAAGATGCTGGTCTAGGTCAGCTGATGGCTGTGCTATCCAGTGATGCAAAGGAAGATGGGGCAGGAAGAGGCCCCAAGGACTCCTGGGGACTGCTCTGAGGAGCTGAGTTCGTCTGGATGCAAAGGATCAGGAAGAGGAGAGGTCAGCCCTGGCATCCCAGAAAGAGGCTGTTGCGTGGTGCAGGCCCAGGAAAGCAGAGGGTGGTAAGGGCGGGGCCAGGCCCAGAAGCAGTACTCCTGGGGCCCAGAGAAGGCACTCCTTTTGTCTGGATGAAAAGGATCAGGAAGCAGTTGTGGTTCCCCTGGTGTCTGGCGCCCCAAGACAAGGAATGGGGCAGGTCCCAAACTAGGAGGAGAGAATGGTGGCGGAGATGGCAGGGTAAATGAGGCTGGGGGAATCAAGGCATGGAGGGTGCAATGGAGTTTCCCTGGAGAGAGGCCTGCGGGTAGGAGAGAGGCCTTCTTTGGGTCATGTAGGCCCAGGGAAGCAGAGAGAGGTGACGGTGGGGCCAGGCCCAGAAGCAGTGCTCCTGGGGCCCAGAGAAGGCACTACTTTTGTCTGGATGAAAAGGATCAGGAAGGAGTATTGGTGCCCCAGGTGTCTGGGGCCCCAAGGTAAGGAATTGGACAGGACCCAAACTAGGAGAGACCAGTGGAGGAGATCTAGTCTAAAATTTTGGCATTAACTTATTCACCAACTTATTTAGATGGAGTATGTGCTATGCATATGTTGCATTGATAAACCTGACAAGATGTACATATTTTTATATTTATTTAACAATTATTGAGTATCTGCTAGATGTAAAGCTTAGTAAGAATTTTATATACAGTGCATATATATATATATGCATGGTATATAATGCATATATTTATATGTGTATATATATAAAATCTCCATTCTGACTTTCTAGAAGGTACATAGACACTGTCTTAGTTTATTTCTTCATTGCTGTGACAAAATACTCTCTCCACTACCAACTTGGGGAGGAAAGGGTTTATTTATCTCATATATCCTTGGTCACAGTTCATCCAGGAGCCCAACATAGGAACTCAGGGCAGGAACCTGGAGGTAGGAGCTGAAGCACAGCCCATGGAGGAATGCTGGTTACTGGCTTGCTTCCCTGGCCCCTGCTCAGCCTGCTTTCTTATGCAACACAGGCCCACCTGCCCAGGGGTGGCACCACCCACTGTTGGCTGGGCCCTCCCACATCACTCATCAAGAAGATGCCCCTCAGACCTGGCCACAGGCCAGTCCAATAGAGGCAAGTCCCCAATTGAGGCTCCCTCAACCCAGGTGTGTCAAGTTGACATTAAAGCTATCCAGCACAGACACTAATCAAACAGTCATGAGAGATACAGTTATTACAAGAAAGATGATACAAAGGGTTTCTTCTCTTTTGTGGCTATTGCTGAAGTAACAGTGGTAAAAATTCAGTTCAATCCATTTGTGATTTCTGACTGAAGAAACATTATTAGACATTACAGTGCATCTTCCTACATTCATAGCAGGATATGTCTTCTCTTTCCAAAGATCTGAGACAACTTTTCCAAATAGGACATGTTCTGGTTATGCAAAGACACTACAAAGATGAGCACATTGTCAATGTTGTCTAGGTTTTCAGGAAGAAATATGTTGTCTTTGTTCAGTAGGTACAGCAGTAAACAGCCAAAGGCACACTGACCTTTTGGCATTCATTCCAGTAGAGTAGTTATCACTGGCTAAAAGTGGACAAAGACCACAAAAAGAGCCTGGAATGAAAAGCCAGATCTTTTCATGTAGGATAGGAAAAGAGTAAATATAAGAAAGAAACAATTAACCAGATACAAGAATAATCTTATATATAACTTTCCTTAAAAACTGATAAAAGAAGAAGAGATGCATAGATAGAAGAAAAGGTGAATAGTGCCCAGATCATAGAGGCCATAAAGGGATATCTGTTAGTCTCCAGGAAGTACTGTACATTGACTCAAAGACTCATGAAGAACTGATATTTGTATTGGGAGCCAAATAGTTATTGGAAATTCTATAGGTTGAGGAAGATATGTGAACATTTTAGGAAGCAGAAGTAACATGTACTGAAGTCTTGTACTGTAGGGAATAGGAGAAATTTGAAATGAAAGGAGGTAGTATGACTGAAATACAGAGAGCAAGGTCGGGAGTGTTGTGCAGGGCCAGACCAATCAGTACTTTAAAGGATTGCCAATTTAAGTCTTTCAGAGGAAATGGGAAGGCTTTACAAAATGTTAAGGTGTGTGGGGGCAGAGAAGAGAAGGGTATGGCAAAAGATTATCCAAAAAATTTATATAGAGGTATTTATATAGGTGGGAGGAGACCAGAATAGCTCACATTAGTAAGATGATAGTACAAAATGGAGAAAGGTGTTAGTCTGAAACTTCATCTTACTTCTCCCCTTTGAACCATTTCTTCGATTCTTAAACAAAAGTACATGCAAATAATACAGAGGATCAGGCTTTATTTGGGAAATTTTAATACTCTCACTTCCACAAAGAATTCTATGAACAAAAAGTACTTGTTAGTTTGTGACTTGTGAGTTTGCAATTTAAAAGTCTTTTGATATGTCCATTGTACATTAATAATTTTTTTGATAATGCTTACGTGAGAATGTTTAAAAAATACTTGTGTTGTTTCTTTGAGAATGTCATACAATGTTTTTTTTCATCATATTCAAACCTCCTCACCCATCTCGTCTCAGATCAACTCCAAATTCCCTACCTCCCCCAACTTGGTGTCCTATTTTTTTTTTTTACAAGCTTATCAAGTACAGCTTATGTTCTCCAAAAATCTTGCATGTGGATCCATCTCCTGGGATGTGGTCAACCTATTCACCATCACAGTCTTAAAGAATACTAACTCTCCCCTCTGCCAGCAGTAATCAATTGCCAGTAGTTCCTCAGCTTGGGCTGGGACTTCTTGTCTACCTCTTCCCTTCATGATGGGATTTTGTCTGGCTTGGACTTGCACAGGTATTCTGCATGCTGTCACAATTGCTATGGGTGTATAGATGCAACTGCCTTGTTGTGACTGCAAAACACTGTTTCATTGAATTCATCCACCAGCTCTAGCTCTTGCAATCTTTCTGCTAGCTCTTCAGCAACTCCCTGAGCCTTTGGGGAAGGGTTGTGATATAGCTATCCCATTTAGGGCTGAGCATGCCACAGTCTCTTATTCTCTGTAAGCTGACCTGTTGTGGCTTTCTATGTTAATCACCATTTACTGCAAAAAGAACCTCCTTTGATGAGAGCTGAAAGATGCACTACTCCATGGGTATAAAAATAAGTTGTAAGGAGTCAATTTAGTAGTATGTTGATTTAGCAGAATCCCAGTAGTAGGTTCTGCCCTATGACCTGTGACCTGTCTATCCACAGATTCTTGACCCTGATAATGGTGTCAGATAGGTTCCATCTTGTGAAGCAGGCCTTAAATCCAATCAGAAAGTGGGTAGTTATTCCCATGACATCCATGCCACTATTGCATCAGTGGGCATACCTTGCCATGCTATCCATTATTGTAGTTCACAGGGATCACAGATAATACTGATGCTTACTTTTCACTTTTGGTATCATTCATAGAACCTTGCAGCACCATGGAATCTAGCTAGGATGGTTAAAACTTCTAGGTCAATTGGTACCGGTTTTATTTCTCTATGTTCTTTTTTAAAAAAAAATTTATTATTTTTATTTTATGTGTTTGCATAAACTGGGTGCATGTAGATAAGTGCACCTGTGTCATGCAGTGCCTGCAGAAGACAGAAGAGGCTGTTGGATCCCCTGGAACTGGAGTTACAGACAGTTGTTAGCTGCCATGTGGGTGCCCAGATCTCCTGCAAGAACAACCAGTGTTCTTAACTGCTGAACCATCTCTTCAGCCCGTATTCCTCCATGTTCTATGACTTAAGTATGCAGTGTCTTCAGCAGTAGGTTCTCACTGTCATGTTCTAGAGGGAAACCAGGAGATATAGCTATAGTCAGTATTGCTTGTGGGACTATGGAACATCCTTTGTCAACAAGTACAAAAGATGGAGCCCATTCCAGGTATTGGGCTTTTTGTTAGCTAATGTGTGGTGTCTGGTAGGGGCATTGTCTTCCCTACCCACCTTATAGGCTAAGTCCATTTAAACCTATTATGTATTTATGTGTATATATTTTAGGAAGCTTTGACAGTAGTAGGTTTTCTTATGACTGTTTAAAAAAGTCCTTTAATATTACTTATCCATCCCCATACACCATCCTTTATCTTGCCCTTCCATTCCCAACTCCCATTTAACCCTTCCTATTTCATTATTCTCCTTCCCCCTCCTTATGTCACTGCTTACTATGTCCCCTCCTATGAAATCCTATCCTTCATGGTCTCTTACTTGTTTTCTGACGTCTATGGATTTTCCAAATGAATCACATGTACTAAAGATTCAAAACTAGCATCCATATGAGAGAGAGAACATGGGTTATTTTTCTTTCTGAGTTATGGGTTACATCATTCAGGATGATTGTTTCTAGCTCAACCCACTTACATGTGGATTTCATAATTGCATTTTTCTTAATATCTGAATAATAGTCAATTATGTAAATGTGCCATACTTTAATTCTCCATTTATTAGTTGATGGACATCTAGGTTGCCTTTTCTGGCTATTGTGAATAGATACATCAATGAACATTGTTGAGTAGTATTTCTGTAGCAGGGTATAGAGTCCTTTGGGTATATGTCCAAGAGTAGTATGTCTTAGTCATGTGGTAAATATATTTCTAGCTTTAAAAAATTTATTGATTTGAGAATTTGATACAATATATTTTTATCACATTCAGGCCCTGTATCCCTTCTCCACCCCCACCTTACTACTCCCAACCATCACTTCATGACTTTTTTTTTAAAAAAAATGCCTATCAAAACTAATCTGTGTTTCCCCACCCAAGTGTTCTTGGGTGTGGGTCTATCTGTGGAGTTTGGTCAACCTACCAGCTGTCACACAAACAAGGAAAGTGGACTCTCCCTCTCCCAGCATCCATGAAATGCCAATAGATTGTTAGATAGAACTGGGGCTTCCTGTCCACCATCCCCATCCATGCTGGGCCCCTGTCTGGTTTGGTTTTGCACAGGTCTTGGGCATGCTGTGGGTTTATATGTGCAACTTCCCTGTGGTGTCCAGACAACACAGTTTCCTTGTCGTCATCTACCACCTGTTGCTCTTAAAATCTTTCCACCCTCTCTTCCATAATGATCCTTGAGCCTTGGTAGAACAGGGTGCAATGTAGGTGTCCTATTTAGGGCTGAGCACTCTGAAGTTCCATATTTTCTGCACATTGACCATTTGTGGGTCCTTGTGTTAATTGTCATCTGCTGCAAAAAGAACTGTCTGGTGAGAGATGAGAGATGCACTAATTCTATAGGCATAAAAATAAGTCATTATGAGTAAGTTTAATATTATGTCTATTTAGGAGAACGGTACTAGTAGGGTTTACCCTATGGTCTGTGTTTTGTTTAAGCACAGATTCTTTCCCTGATGATAATATGTCTCCCTGTTGTGAAGTGGGCCTTAAATACAGTTAGAAAGTGGTTGGTTACTCATATTTGTGCCACTATTATACTAGTGTGCATGTTTTGCCAAGCCAGTTGTTATTGTAGCTCACAGGGTTCAAAGTTGAGTAAAGCTGATGATTGCCTTCCTCTGACATGCATAGCACCTTCTAATATGAAAGCTAGGCAGCAGAGATGTAGCTTCAATGTCAGTACCAGCTTGATTTCTCCTTGTTTGTTCTGTGACTCAGATATGTATTATCTTTAGCAATAGGGTCTCACTGTTGAGTTCTGGTGGGTAACCAATACTGGTTAGTGCAATAGAACTAACCAATATTTTTTGAGGCTCTATGGGACCTCCCTGGTTAACAACTGCAAAAGAGGGAGTCCATTCCTGATACTTGACTTTTAACTTGCTACCCTGTGGTGTTTATCAGGGCCACTGAACTCGTTATGAGGCAACTACATTTAAACTATTAAAAAAAATTTTTTTTTCTGTGTATGATGAGTGTTACGCATGCATGTATGTAAATACGCCCATGTTGTGCAATGCTTGTGGACTACAGAAGAGGGTCTTAGATACCCTGGAACTGGAGTTACTGACGGTTGCTAGCTGCCATGCGGGTGCTGAAATTCGAACCTGGGTCTTCTATAAAAGTAGCCAGTGCTTTTAACCACTGAGCCATCTCTCCAGCCCCCCCCCATTTAAAAATATTTTTGTATTGAATATGTATATATTGAAAGAAACTTTATAATAGGTTTCCATATGTCTCTTTTAGAAGCTTTTAGTGTTAGTTATTCCTCCACATACCCACTCCCTGCCCTCTCCTCCCATTTTCTGGCCTATTAAACCTGTTCTATTATTCCCTTTTTCCATTTATATCACTGCCTTCTGTCTTCTCTTGCATGAACCATCTGCCCCCATAGACCTATTTAATATTCAAAACTAGAATCCACTTATGAGAGAGCATAGCATGTTTGCCTTTCTGGGCCCAGGTGATCTTACTTCTGATAACTGTTTCCAGTTCTGTCCGTTTACTTGTGAATTTACTTGTGTTAATTGTCATCTGCTGCAAAAAGAACTGTCTGGTGAGAGATGAGAGATGCACTAATTCTATAGGCATAAAAATAAGTCATTATGAGTAAGTTTATTTGCTTCTTTACCCCAATTTTTATTGAATTTGCTATGCATTCTAGTTGTTAACCTTCTGTCAGATGTATAGTGGTACAGATTTTTTCCCATTGTGTAGGCTACCTCTTTACTTGAATGATGGTGTCCTTTGCTGTACAGAAGCTTTTTAGTGTTATGAGGTCCTATTTGTCAATATTTGGTCTTAACACCTGTGTAATCAGGGTCATTTTTGGAAAGTCCTTTCCTGTATATTCCCTACTTTCTCTTCTATCAGATTCAAGGTATCAGGTCTTATGTTGAGGTTCTTGATCCATTTGAAGTTGAAGTTTGCTCATGGTGAGAGATAGGGATCTAGTTTGATTCTTAAATCCAGGTTGACCAGCACCATTTATTGAACATGCTGTCTTGGTCCAGTTTGTGTTTTTGGCCCCTTTGTTAAAAATTAGGTGACTGGGGGCACTGCCTTCCTGGCTGGGCTTCTTGCCACCAGGCAGGAAAGGCCTTTCCACCAGGCCTCCATGCAGCCAGGAAAGCAGGCACATGGCTGGAGATGGAGATGGAGATTGAATGCTGCTGCTTGAGTGCCAGCAGGAGTGGACCCCTGAGCTCTTCAAACATTTGTCAACCAAGCCCATCACCAACGATGACATGACTGAACTTCTCCCCAGGGAGTTGAAGCTAGAGCAGCACATGAAGGAGAAGCACCTGCGGCAGGGATCCAGTCCACCCCAGGCCCAGCTGGTCAAAATGCACAATCATGACTGCTGCCATTGACCAAAGGAGCCTCAATTCAGAATTCCTACAAAAATCCAATCTGATTATGGCCAAGTTGAAGCTACAGATGATTGAGGAAGCCTACAGCCTATGGAGGGTTGTTGGAGGAGAGTCTTGAAGAGAACTTTGCCCTTAGCATTTATAGCATGATTCATCAGATACCTCACAAGTTGACAGCCATCTGAATGGTAATGGAAGTGGTAGTTGCTGCTACTGCTTATGCTGGAACTACTTGAGTAACTGGGGGATTCATGGGCTTCTCCAGTGCTCTGCTCAGCAGCCAAGAAATGATTGGAGATCTGTGCAGTGGACAGGAGCGGACATCGCCTGGGCAGGCGCCCGGCCATCTTGGGCCTGTCCCCTCTATCCAGAGGTTTATAGCTGAAAGACTTTAACCAGAGGAGCAAGGTTTTGGGCCAATCAAATGAAGCAGCTATGTTCTGGTGTACCCAGCACCCTCTTCTGACCACCGTGGGCATTGCAGGACATGTGTGTACTTATATACAGGGAGAAACACTCCTTGAGAGGCTGAGAGCCTGAGAACTTAAGGAAAGAAAGAGAACTAGAACTGCAGTCCCCTGCTGTGCGCTGAAGTCATGGTCCCTTCACATGAGCTCGAGCTGTGGTCATCTTCTGTGAGCTGGAGCCATGGTTCCCCCTGTGAGCCGAAGTTGTGGTTCTTCCTGTAATCTGGAGTTGTGCTTCTTCATGTGAGCTGGAGCTGTGGACCCCTCCAGTGAGCTGGAGCTGTGGTCCCCTCCAGTGAGCTGGAGCTGTGGTCTCCTCCTGTGAGCTAGAGCTGTGGTTCACCTCCTATGAGCTGGAGTCATGGTCTTCTCCCATGAGCTGGAGCTGTGGTCCCCTCCTGTGAGCTGGAGCTCTGGTCCTCTCCTGTGAGCTAGAGCTGTGGTCCTCTCCTGCGGGCTAAAGTCCTGATCCTCTCCTATGAGCTGGAGTTGTGGTTCCCCTCCTGTGAGCTGACGTGGTGGTCCACTCCTGTAAGCTGGAGCTGTGGAGAGCTGCCCCACCCCCTCCCGGCTTGAGCTGGAGTTGTGATCCACTCATGGGAGCTGGAGATGTGGTCCTCTCATGGGAGTAGAGTTCTAGTCCTCCCCTGGGAGCTGGAGCTATGGTTCTTCCTATGAGCCTGAGCTGTGGTCCCCTACTGTGAGCTGGAGCTGTGGTTCCCAACCTGTGATCTGGCACTATTGCCCCCTCCTCTGAAATGTAACTGTGGTACCCTCATAATAATACGGACTCCCAGTCCCAGGAGAGATGATTGGTATGAACTATGCTGGGTCAGGTGCTCACCCACTGTTGATCATTAATGCATCTTTCAACTCTAACCGGAGAAGTTGCCTTATGCAGCAGATGGTGATTGACACAGAAACTTACAGCTTTCTAATGTGCGGGGAGGAAGGGGCTGCAGAGCACTTATCTCTGGGTGGCACACCTCTGTCAGGTTCCTGGAGCTCAGGGCTTGGGAATCATTGTAGAGGAGGAGGTGGAAAGATTGTAAGAGCCAGAGGTGGTGGATGACCGTGGTGGGGGGGGGCAGAGTTCTCCAGACAGTTGACCAGTTACTCATATGAACTCACAGCAATGGTGACAGCATGCACAAGTCCTATGCAAGCTTGAGTGGATGAGCCCATGCTGGAGAACTTTTGGGGATTCAAGTTAGACTCTATAGGCTTTATTACCCAGAGAGTGTACATTAAATTAAGTGGGGGGTGAGGTGGTATAGGGAGGAGTGGATGGGAGCGGGGATATAAATGTCATCAAATTATATTGTCTGGAAATCGCAAAAATTCAATAAAAATGCTTTAAAAAAGAGATTAGTTTTTCCAGTCTGATAAAGATTTTCAAATTAATTTTTTTTCATGAATGAAAAAAAAAGAGAAGCATCTGTTGAAGCTTTCAGCCTACAGTATTTTGGAATAATCTCCTAAGATACTTGGGTGAGCAATTAGCTGGAATTTGGTGATGCCCTTTTCATTATACTTTATGATTATTTTTACTTAAGACAAAGAATACTGGCTTTCCATTTATAATAAAATCAAATTTACTTTAAAAAAATTAGGTGACTATATGTATATGGAATGCTTTTGGCAAGATGACTGTTTTCACAGTATGAATCCTGCTGATCCATGAGCTTGGGAGATCTCTCCATCTTCTAGTATCTTCAATTAATTTCTTCAGTGTCTTCAAATTTTTATTATACAAGTTCTTCACTTCCTTGGTTAGATTTATTCCAAGAAATTTTGTTTTCTGAGGCTATTGTGAATAAGCCTGCTTCCATAACTTTTCTTAGTATGTTTCTTATGGTATATAGGAAGACTACTGATTGTTGCATGTTAATATCATATCCTGCTACTTTGCTGAATGTGTTTATCAGCTTTAGCAGTTTTCTGGTGGAGTTTTTAGGGTCATTTATGTATAGAATCATTCATCTGCATATAAGGGTACTTTGACTTCTTTTCAATGTGTATCCCACTTTTATTGCCTTTCACTTGTCTTACTGCTGTAGCTAAAACTTTAAGCACCATATTGATCAGGAATAGAGAAAGTAGACATCCTTATTTTGTTCCTTATTTTAAAGGAAATGCTTTGTTTTCCCTTCACTTAGTATGATATTGTCCATGGGCTTGTCGTATATTGCCTTTATTCTATTGTGATATGTCCCCTATATCTGTAGATTCTCCATAACTTTTATCATGAATTGGATCCTGTCAAAAGCCTTTTCTGCAGCTAATGAGATGATCATGTGATTTCTGTCTTTGAGTCTGTTTATGTGGTGGATTACATTTATTGGTTTACCTATGTCGAATCATTAGCAATTATACAGATACATATTTAAAATACAGTAGGAAATTACATTGCTCTAGGAAAGTGACACAAGAAGGTTTTTCTCTAGGGTCTGTGACCTATCCAGCCATGTATCCTTGGCTATGTTCATAGTACCCGTGCCTTTGAGCACCTGTTTGACCCCTTTCCATACTTTTATCCTAAGGTGGTATCTATCTTTTTGAAGGTATGTTTCTTGGAGACTACAAAATGATGGGTTAATGTTTTCTAATCCACTTTGCCAGCTGTTATCTCTTTATTGGGGAATCGAGGCCATTAGTATTGAGAGTTATTGTTGAGCAATGTGTTATTTTTTTGTGGTGGTGTTTTCTTAGACCTTTAAAAAAATTATTGAGCTTTTGTAGTTTTACACAACAGTTCTTAATCAAATTTAGGCCCTCTCCCCTATCCATGCCCCCATCCCCCACCAGACCTCATGTATTCCGCCGTCCTGTTAAGTCCCATCTAATAAAGCATTTGTACCCAGATATCCTTCAGTGTAAATATGTCCACCAGAGTATAGTCAGCCCATCTACGGATCGTATGTTAGGCATATTCTCCCTCTGGCAACATCAATTAATCTCCAATAGTTCTCAGTCTAGGGCCACCCCACCACCCATTTCTGTCCTCCTCTCTGGGCCCTTGTTTAATTGAGTTAAGGCATGGATCCTGTGCTCGATGCCACCATTGCCACAAGTTCACATTTGCAGGCTTCTAGTAGCTCAAAAGCCTCTGCTTCCCTGTGTTCACGATCCAGCACCAGCTCTTACAGTCTTTCTGCCCCCTCTTCTGCAATGGTTGCTGAGTCATGGGTGAGTGAGGTTCAATATGGGAGTCCCATCCAAGGACACACACTCTGCTGTCTCTTATGCTTTAAAAGTTGTCCAGTTGTGGCCTTCTGCATACATTGCACTCTGTTGTATAAGGAAGCTTTCCTGGTGAGAGCTGAGGGATGCATTAGTCTTCTCTCTAACCCTTGTTCTGCTATGTTCCATGAGCTTTAGGAGTAGAGGTTCAACTGTAGACATGTCATCTAGTACTTGACCTCTCGCAGACATATATTCTCTGTGTCTGAGCAGCTGTGGAAATCTTCAGTAGCTTATCTGTTGCAAAAGGAGCTTCTTTGATGAGTTATGTATGGTATGCTTGTCTGTAAATATAAGGATCCATATTTAGCATATGGTAAAACATTTCATTTGTTTAGAAATATGAAAGAGATAGGGTTTTCCTTAGGATCTATGTCCTCTCCTGCAATGTGTATTCGGCTGAGTTTACAGTGCCACCCATGAGTTCCCTCCCATTGAAAGGGCTTCAAATTCAACTAGGTAGCTGTTGATTGCCCCCCAGATAACAGTGCCGCTACTGCACGGATAGAGGTAGTTTCCCATGCCAGTCGTTATAGTTATTAGGGTTTAGGGCTGGGTTGGACCATCGATTGTTTTTCTCCCTTGACACTTTGGGTAGAAGGCTTCCAGTTCAGTTCCCACGTCACTGCTGCAAGTCCTGTATCCAAAGCATGTCCTGTATTCAGCAATAGGGTCTTATCTACTAGTTCTGGGAGATAACCAAGAGTTGGCAATAGTCTGTGTTATTTTGGGAGTCTCCTGGACCACTCTCACCAACCATTCAAAGGGTGGTCTCTTCTCTCTGGCACTGTGTTCCTTGCCAAACAGCTCTCAGGTATACATATGCACTAAAGTTTAGACACTGTGTGGACATTTCTCATGGGGTTTCAGGGGCATTGAATTTCCCTCTGGGTTTCCTAAGCCCCCAAGATTCATTCATCTCTACTCTTGTTCCTCCATCCAGTCTACCACCTCCCTCCCCAGTCCCAGTGTCCCCATTATCCTCACTCTCCCTCCAAATAACACCTGCCTCCACCATTCCCCCTCTCTTGACTTCCCTTTCTCCCCCACACACCTTGGCCCCTTACATGTCCCTCCCTCCTCTCCTCCTACTTCTCCCTGGTAACATTTGTTCCCTGTTATCCCCCTCTTTTGGAGTTTTTCTTTTCCTTTACCTCCATGTTTCCATTTTCCTGGCTCCTGGTGTTTTTAGAGGCCAAACACCTCCAGAAGCGATGGAATGAAGAAGAAATGAAAGAAGCAAGGAAATGGCTAAGAGGAATCTTGCCACAATTCTATATGTGGTCTAAGAAAGTGACACCCAAAGCCTAAGTCAAGTTCTATTCCTCAGCTGAAATGCAATCAAATAGAGATAACATATACCATCTACATGCCGATTGTATATAGATGTGTGTATGTGTATATATATATATGTGTTTATGTATTCGCATATAAAGGATTGGTGCTACAATAAGCAAATGAGGGAGAACATATATCGCTTGCTTTTCTGCGTTTGTGTTACTTCGCTTAGTATAACACTCTCTAGCTTCATCCATTTACTTGCAAATTTCATAATTTCATCTTTTCTTACTGCTAAATAGAACTCCATCATGTAAATGTGCCACGTTTTCATTTCCCATTCATCAGTTGAGGGACATTTAAGTTGTTTCTATTACTTAGCTATTGTGAAGAGAGCAGCAACAAACATAGATGTATCTGAACATTAGGATGAGTCCTTTGGGTATATGCCAAGGAGTTGTATAACTGGATCATATGGTAGGTTCATTTTTAGCTTTTTTTTGAGTTTTCCACGCTACTTTTCATAGTGTTTGCATGAGGTTGCATTCCCACCAACAGTGAATGAGTATTCCTCTTTCCCTACATCCTTGACAGCATTTGTAGTCTTTCATTCCCTTGATATTAGCCAGTCTGACTGGGGGAGATGGAATCTTAAAGTGGTTTTATCCACACTTTTCTAATTACTAAGGATGTTGAGCACTTTTAAGGTGCTTCTTAGCCATTTTTATTTCTTTGTTTGAGAACTCTCTGCTCAGGTCTTAGACTTTTTTGATTAACTGTTCTGGAATTGTTTATTCCCAATGCCCCTTTGGGTCTGTTGGCATTCTCTTCAGGTATTCCTTCCAATATTGTCTATAGAGCTGGCTTAGTGCTCATACATTCCTTAAATCTGGTTTTATCATGAAAATCTTTATTTCTCTTTCAGTTAGGACTGGTAGTTTTGTTGACTATAATAGACTGGGCTAGAATCTTTGGTCTTTAAGAACTTGTAGAACATTAGTCCATGCCCTCCTGTCTTTAAAAGTCTCAATTAAAAATTAAGTGTTATTCTTAATGGCCTGTCTTTGTATGTGATTTTATCTTTCTCTCAATATCCTTTCTTTAATCTTCTGTACATTTAGTGTTTTGATTATGTGCCATAGGAGGTTTGTTTTGTTTTGTTTTTTTTTCCTGGTCCTGTCTATTTGGTGTTCTCTATGCCTCTTGTGTCTTGATAAGCATATCTTTCTTTAGATTTGGGAAATTTTCTTCTATAACTTGGTTGTAAATAATTTCTGTGCTTTTTCCCTGGGTTTCTTCTTCTTTTATACCATGATTGATAAGTTTTGTGCTTTTATAGTGTTCTAGAATTCCTGCATGTTCCATTCCTGCTCTTTTAAGATTTAACCTTTTCTTTGACAGAGTGATCCATTCCTCTACCTTGTCCTCAAGCCTTTATATTCTCTCCTTCACTTGATCCATTCTATTGGTGAGGCTTTCCACTGAGTTTTTTATTTTATTGAGTTTTCATTTCGAGACTTATTTCAATTTGGCTTTTTAATTCTATTTCTTTATTAAATTCTCTATTCATATCTTGGATTGTTTTCTTTGCTTCATTGAACTGTTTTTGTTTTTAGAGTCATCATTCTAGAATTTATGCATGTCTTCTTTGAGTCCTTGACCATATTTATAACTGCTGTTTTGAAATGTCTTGTGCATGAACTGTGCTCCTCCTGTCAGGTGACACTACTGTGGGTATAGTAATTTCTAGAGGAGACAAATTGTCTTGGTTATTCATGTTTGATTTTTGTGATGGTACTTAGGCATGTGGGTAGGAATTAGGTGGTGTTTTGTGGTATGAATATTTGCTTTCACCTTTGTTGCGTGGATATTTGGGTCTTAGTTTGCTGTTACTTGGGGTATGGACCAACTGAATGGTGTTTGGGGTTCAGTCTTTTAGTAACTCTGCATTGACGTAGAAGTACATGGTCAGATGAGTTCCCAGTACAACTGGGGGTCTGTGTAAATTTGAGCCTAGGAGCAAACTTTCTGTAGAGTTACAAGATTCTCACTGTTTACTTTCAAAGGTCTATGGAGGTTCTACAGATGGTCCTTGGGTGGCACAGGGGGAGTGAACTGTGCTCCCAGGAGGCTGAGGGAAGGATGTCATACTGACTGCAGGTAGAAGGTGGGTGGGATAGTGACTGAGTTGGATATCTCTACCTGGGGTTGATGTCACAGGATTCCTTGTGGTCCCTAGATGGCTGGTAGGTGGGATGGTTGGTCTGGGATACAGGCTTTGGTAGCACCTGTCTGGCAGTGGGAATGGTTCTGGGAGTGCCAACCTGGTGGGTCAGAGGTTTCAGGAGCAAAGGAATAATGACTTTATATGACAGTAATTGGTAGGACCCATTGTATCCTCAGTCATTATTAAAATAATGTTCTTTAACTCCTGAGTCCTTTTTTTTTTTTTTTTTTTTGAGACAGGGTCTCTCTGTAGCCCCAGATGGCCTGAAACTCACTATGCAGATCAGGATGGCCTGCATCTCACAGAGATCTGCTTGCATGCTGGAATTGAAGGCATGAGCCACCACATCCAGCCCTTGTTCTATTATGACTTTTTTTTTAAAGAACTTCATGTAGTGGTGATGTCTTAAGTTGGCTTACCAGTAGTAACCTTTATTTTAAATTCTTATTTTAGTTAATACTTGATTTTCTAGGCATTCTATTATATCCTAAATATGTTATCTTAGATTAAAATCAGGAGATCAAGCTAATTTTATCTTCCTTGGGATTTTCTTTACCTTTTGTTCATTGAGATGGGTCATTGTTTGAACTGTCCTTACTATAAAATAGGCTGTGAGAAATAAGTGAATTTACCAGTGATTTACAATACTATTTTTATTTGGTTGTGTGTTGTTGGTATGTTGGTATGTGTAGGTGGGGCGGGGTGCATGCACATGAGCATGCAGATGCGTGCAACCCTGAGTGCTTATGTGTAGGCCAGAGCAGGATGTCAGGTGCTTTCCTTTGTCACTCTCTGCCTTATTGCTTTAAGGCAGGGTTTCTCACAGAACTGGAAGTTCCGTTTTTTGGCTAGGCTGACTGGTCAGGAAGCTGTCAGGATTTGCCAGTCTCTTCCCCAAATACTGTGATTACAGACACACTTAGTACTGTTTGTCTTTTTATGAAGTTGCTGGGGATTTCAACACAGGTCCTCATGCTTGCAGAGCAAGTGTTCTTACCGTGCCAACTTCCAAGCCCTACAATGACTTTTAGAAACAATTTCTTTCCATTATTTCCCAAAGTAGTTTGTGCACCAAATTAGCTTTGGTGAGAGTAATGTGGTTTGTACACTAGTAGTAACAGATTTCACTTTGAATTTTGGTAAATTCCCTGTTTATTTGAGAGAATAGATGGTGATAACACTTTGTAATAATCCTTATTAGTTATAAAGTGTTGGAATTTAAGAATAAATTACCTACAAATAGCAACACACTTAAAAATGAATAACTAAACTTTTTTTTTTCCTGTTACTGTACTAGCTACCTTAGAAAATTTAGCATAAAGCATTTAGTGATAGGAATATCAAAGTTTTGTGTTTGGCATTAATCAAGCTTGTAAACCAATTCAAAACCACTTCCTTTTCTTTAAACAGATAGGTGATGGGTGACTTTCTCTGGGTCTAAGCCTTTTTCTGGGAGGGAGAAACTAAGATCTGATTAAAAAGAGTTATAAATAGAGGGAAGAGTTTGTTAAATAAGTTCATGACTCCCAAAATAAAAGCTTTCAATTTTCCATAGGAACTATGAGAGCAAACATTTCTATTGAGGAGGCTATGTAAGATTCTGCCTTAAGAGTTGAGGAAATTTGCTGCCTCTGTTCCTGCCTTTCTCTGTCTTAGATTTCTTAACTTAATTACCTCTAATAACTGCTGTAGTGAAGCCTGTCTTCTTCTGAACTTTACTCACTTTTGTACTGGCTACCTGGCATGCCCAGTGCCTGAACATATTGACTATCTTCTGTGTCTTCCTCTTAACAGATAGTCCAGCTTCATGGCTTGTTTCTCAGTATCAACTGTTACTTAGAAATGCTACACCTAAACTTTTTCATACACCATATATATTTTGCTGTCACAGAAAATAACATATGAGATTAGATGTGTTAATTTGAGAGT
>NW_008349068.1:7648815-7652327 GCF_000622305.1 Nannospalax galili | reverse complement strand
TTTTTGCTACTAACACTGAGATGTTGGCGCATGCGTCTCTAATCTGTATGTGTCTGGTTATTACTAGTCATAATCGGTTGCACTTGGATTCTTGGCACCTGTGTATGTCTATAAAGTCATCAGGTAGATTTAAATGGTAATGTTTATCGCCTCTGCTAATTAGCATGATGTAAATTTCCATGCTTCCTCCTCAAATATAATTCACTTTTTAATCTCTTTTTCAGCCTGCTATATAACAAAAGATCTTTAGAATGTTTTACTTTCTGACACATAGAACATTCTTGCTAAAGCTTTGTGGAGATTTAAGTTAGTATTTTAAAAGTGAGGGTACCATCAGTTTTCTTAATATAATGCTCAATAGTATATATTAAATGAAGTATTTAAAAATACATTATAGTCACCACTTTCCCAATTTGATTCTTCATTTTGGTTTTATCAACATAAACATCCAGACACCTTTGTTTCTGATTTTCTGTTAATATGTAAAGCATTCTTGAATTTTTTGCTTCATCCATAGTCTAACAGAATATTTTATAGTACCTTTAAATGTAATTTAAAAGTAATAATACTGCTATGGAAAAAACCAATCTTTGTTTTTTTAATATTTATTATTTTTATTTTATGTGTATGAGTGTATTACCTGCATGTATGTGAGTGCACCCATGTTGTGCAATGCTGTGGAGGTCAGAAGAGGGTTTCAGATTCCCCTGGAACTGGAGTTAAGGATGGTTCGGAGCTGCCATGTGGGTGAGAATTGAACCCAGGACCTCTGCAAGAGCAGTCAGTGCTCTTAACCACTGAGCCATCTCTCTAGCCCCCATATCTTTGTTTTTTATTATTATTTTTAAAATTTTATGTGTATGAGTGTAATGCCCACACATAGGTAGGTTTAGTACCCTGGGAAGTCAGAAGAGGGCATCAGATCCCTTGGAAGTAGAGTTACAAATGGTTGTTAGCCACCATGTGGGTGCTGGGAATCAAACATGGGTCCTTTGCAAGAGCAGTCAGTGTTCTTAACTGCTGAGCCATCTCCCCAGCCCTGAAAAAAACCATATCTTTATGTGTACGTGTGCCTGTATGTGTATGAATGTGTGTAGGGGGCATGCATGATGGTCAATTTTGGTTGTCAGTTTGACACTCCTGAATAGAGGTAACCACAATTGGAAAATTTCCTCCATCCACTTGTGGGCACTGCTGCCCCTGTGCCCCTGTAGGTAGACCTGTGCCATGTAAGAGCAAGCCAGGGGAAGTGAGCAGTAAGCAGTGTTCCTCCATGGTTTCTGCTTCAGGCCCTGCCTCCATGTCCCTACCTTGAGCTCCTGCCCTGGCTTCCCTTAATGGTAGACTGTAACCTGTAAGCTGAAGTAAACCCTTTCTTCCCCAAGTTGCTTTTGGTCAGTGTTTTATCATAGCAATAAAAAGCAAATTAGAACATTATGGTATATGTATATGTTCATGTGACTCTGTGTGTGACTTTGTGGTGTGTGTGTGTGTACATGGAAGGGTCAGATGTCGACACTGGATGCCTTTCTCAATCTCTCTCCACCTTATTTTTGGAGAAAGCGCCTCACTGAACTTGGAGCTTATCCATTCCACTTGGCTGACGGGCCAATGAGCTCCTGGGTCCCTCCTATGTGCAGGCATCCACCCCTCCCACTTCTGTACCTGATTTTTTACATGGGCTCTGGAGATCCAAACTCTTTTTTAAAATTTTTAAAAGCTGACTTTTAATTTATAAGTGTATTGCCTGCACGTATGTAAATGTACCATAGGCATACAATGCCCATGGAGGCCAGAAGAGGGTATTGCATTCCTTGGTATAGATAGTTGTTAGCCACCATTTGTGTTCTGGGACCTGAATCCTAATCCCTTGCAAGAGCAACAAGCACTCTTAACTACTGAGCCATTTATCCAGCCCTCAGGTCTTCATTCTTGTACAACAGGTATTTTACTGAGCTATTTCCCTGGCCCCTAGAAGAACTGTATCTTATATTTACCTGAAAACACCAATTGTACTTGAGCCCAATAGCATATGTAGAACTTCTATATTGATTGCTAGCTCCACAAATAGTGGACTTATTACTACCAAGTGAAGGTTGGAGAGACTCAATGATAAAGAGACCAAATAGAGACTTCTACCAAATGTTTCCAAGTTCATATAACCATCAAAGAAAGAATTTAGTGAAGAGACAAAGTAGGGAATTTGAAGGAAGTTCATTATAACACAAAATTACATGGTAAAATGTTGATAACTTTCCTCTCAAGAGAGACATACCCAGATCTCAGATATACCTTTTTATGACCAAACTTTGATGTCAGGTAGGATTATTCTTGAGTTAAGGTAGAGAATGATGGAGAAATATAGGAAGGCTTGGGAATGGTCCTGGAATGCAGTGTTGTACTCTTATGTGGGGGTTTTCAGATGTTGCATAGTATAAGATATATGATAGGAGCAAACAATCTTGCAAGACTAATAACATAGAGATGTAATTATAATGAAGAAAAGTATAGTTAGCAGTCCCAGTTGGGTTTGAGTGATCACATAATTCTCTGCCATAATACAGTTTTACAGTTGTGTCAGCCTTTAGCCAGTGTATAGTTTGCCTCTTCAGTCACTGTATCTATCTATTCTACCTCAGATTTATTTGTTAGAACACTAAGTTAGAATCAGTGTTAGAATATTAAGTTGACTAGCTTTAGTGTACATAAATAAATAAATTGAAATTGGTACCTGTTGTGCTGAAAAGCTTGCTTTATAGGCAATATGCTAATATAAATGAAGTTAAATTACAAACACAGCTCTCCAAAAGGCATAGACATCGTTTATTCTAAGCCAACTTTAAAGCTTGCTTTATAGGTAATATGCTAATATAAATGAAGTTAAATAATAAACACAGCTCTCTAAAAAGCATAAGACATAGTTTATTCTAAGCCAACTATGAGTGATTACGCCTAGGAACAATTTCAGGTTGCTCTAGATGACATGTTCCACTGTGGAAGCAGTTTCATAATGTTTTTATAGTCACAGATGAGAAGAAAGTCATATCTCAAAGCAATTATCAATTACATTGGGTGGAGACTTCAGGAAGACCATCAAAGCACGGAAAACTCTGCTATAATTTTCAGATGTTATCTGATGGCATTCTCACCTTTTGGGTTGATGGAAGTTAGTGGTCTGGTAATAACTTAGTTAATAATACATTCTAAGCATTTTTCTGGGTAGTCAATAGAAAGTTAGGTCAGATATAGAGATGGGTGATAAAGGACTATTGAGGGGACTAAAGACAGTGCAAGATAATTTTCTCTTAATCTCTAACATTCCAATATAATCACAGAGTTGTAATCAGACTGATTAAAAACCTTCAAAGTGGATGTGTCTTTTTCAGGAAGTTCCATTCAAAAAACTTTAAATATATTGTTAAAAATTAATACAAAGACCATGATGAAAGAGTTAGACAATGAGAGAGAAAAATAATGCCTACCGAGTTTAAAAAAAAAAAAAAAAACCAAGG
>NW_008349068.1:7633149-7648492 GCF_000622305.1 Nannospalax galili | reverse complement strand
GGAGACCCCACCAGATGGACCTGAACCAGTTTCCAGTCTACAAAGAGGAGGATCAACACAGAGGAAACATTTCCTCCATGCTTCCAAGTGAAGCCAGCCATGGCCAGTTGAGCAGGACCTTTGACTTATCTTCACATAGATAGAACTGGTAAAAGAAGGGAGCCAGGGGCTCCTCCCATGTGACCTCTGAGGAACAGGTCCTCAAACGACCTTAAGAGTAAAAATAAATTTCTTAATCTGGCCAACTGAAGGGTCTTAAACACCCAAAAGGAAAATAAAACCAAAGATTAAAGCGATCAGTGTAATACTTTGAGTCCATGTGTATAGCTCAAGGCTACATAAACAAGAAACAATGCCAGACAGGAGATACCTTCCTTTGAGTTGTTGGCCAGGGTGGCCCAAGAGACTCCCAGACAGTAACCCAGCATAGAACTGGGAAAATGAACAGTAGACCCCAATCTTATCTAAAGGAACTTTGGCAACTGATTGCTGCTAGATGGGGAAGAGCTGATCTTCCTAAAACTAGGAACTTTAGATAGGATGACTAGACTCAGCGGATGGACTGGCACTGGGGAATGGGTGGGGGCACTGATAACACAGTGGACAGTAACAGGGATAATAGAGTATATGGCCTTCTTTGGGGAGGGGCTATGGGAGGGTGCCATTTAGGATGCAGGTATAAAGATGAATAAGATTGTTTGGGATGTTCTGTATGAAATACACACATACAAAATAAATAAATAAATGAGTTATATTTGAGGAAGAAGCATAAAATTTTGCTTCATGTTAATTAGTAGATATGAAAAACATTACCATCTAAATCTACCTAATGACTTTATATCCATGCTCAGGTGCCAAGTATCTCAGAAAGTAACTGACTGTTACTAGTAATAATCAGATATATAGAGATTAGAGATGCATGTGCAAATATCTATGTTAGTAGCATTAAAAATGAGTTTTTCTGTGTGAAACAGTATATTTTAAAAAGACATGGAGATATTTTTTAAAGGTTAAAACCTCATTCAATTTTATGTCTTATAGGGTTTATACTGAGTACAATAATGTATAACTGTATTAATTCAACACTGTGAACCTAAAAATTTACAGCCAATTTTGAAAGGGATGCATCTTTGCTCTGGAAACTGTTACTGAGTATGTTAATGCTGTTGTAATGAAATGCTTCTACTAGTTATGTGGTTATTAAATAAATTAAAAATTAATACAAAGAATAATTATAAAATTATGTTTATTTTCATATGTAGCTCATTTCATTATTTTATAGTAGCCCCTGTGTCATAAGTGTGTTAACTTTTTCTAAAATATGATAGGATTGCAACTGTTTCAGAATTCACTGACCTAGTATGCAATAAGCTTATTTAAGAGAATCTAAAGATGCAGTGATGATCTTAGTACTTTGTAAGCCTTGGTCCTAATGTAATTTCACCCATATGCAAAAAGAAGTGGACATAAATAAATTCACTGTATGTGAATTACTGATTTAGAAGAAACATTAATATTATATTGAAGGACTTTAACTTTGGAGATACATGTTTTGTAGCAGAAAATAGAAATTTCTACAATTTGAATATGTAATTCTTCATTAATGTCAATTATTTCACCAATTGTTACCTGAAAACTGGCTAAAAATGAATATTCTTCTGTCATAATAAACCAAAGAAGTTTACATTTAGTTTTCTTTGTCTTTTTGTTCATTTCATTTTATCTTCCCCCACCCTATCTCCAATTATTTCACGACATTTCAGTGCTTCAGAGAATTTAGATGAGCTCTCTTCCTCCAGTAGCCTGTTACTTAATCAGAAGCACAGTAAGAAAAGGAGAAAAGACAGGACAAGGTTGAAATCTCCATCCTTGGCTATCATGAGTACAGCTGCCCGAACAAGGCCACTTCAGAGTTTCCACAAACGAAAACTCTACAGATTGAGCCCCACTTTTTATTGGACTCCTCAGGTAAGGCTGCATTTGGCAAAACATGAAGAAGATTTCACTGCTAGTATATTTTGAGTTCAAGTGTATGTGGGTTAAACAGAGTTGTTTAGAATAATTACATAGAGAAAACTAAAATGTAGTTTATACATAATTATAGATATTGACAATAAAAATTTGGAATTTAGTAATTTTTAAGCAGTGTACTCTGAAATTTCTCATTCTCAGTGTTTTTATTAATTGTTATTGTTGGTTTCTTTGATGTTGGAAATTTAACACAGGGGCCCCTGCATACTAAACAGCATTCTTTCACTGAGATATGCTCCAGCTCCATGTATATATTTACTTTGTTTAAACTAATTTGTAAAAAAATTAAATGTCAAGGTATTTTTAAAATATACAGTAAAGATATAAGGAAAATAGAAATATACTATATATTTGTGTTAGAATATTTTCTAAAGTAAAAAAAGGTGTAAAAGGTAGATATCTGTGCAATATCTTAATGTTACCAAAACCAAAGGTGTATTAAAATGATGATGGAGTCGTGTTGAAAGAACACAGGAGCTAGCTTTAACGTTTCTTTCAGTCAAATCTGGGACAATTTGAGCATCAAAATTCTATTTTTTAAAATAATGAAATCAGTTTTACTTAAGAATTTCCAACAATGATAACTTTTATGAAAAGCATCCAAGCACAGGTCACAAAACTACAGCAAATATTAACAACAACAAATTTAAAAATTAAAAAAAAAATGACTTTTCTACTTGAGTCAATGCAAAACAGTGTATTTGGTATCCATCCTGTCCAGGCCTTTTCTTTTCTTTCCTTTCTTTTTTTTTTTTCTTTAAATGTATCCTATGCTAGCTTTGAACTTGCTATGTAGCTAAGGTTAACCCTGAACTTCTGATCTTCCTGTCTTCACTGCTGGAATGCTGCGATTATGCGTATGCTGGGGGTTGAACCTAAGGCTTTGTACAGGCCAGGTCAGTACTTTACCAACTGAACTACATCCTCAGCCCCAATTAAGACAGTAGTGAACTATTGAAAACACATTGAGGGGGTTGACAGTGTGGCTTAGTTTGCATAGTGTCTGCCTAGCATGCACAAAGTGCTGGATTAGAGCCACAGCATAACATAAAACTGGGCACAATGGCATACACCTACAATCTTGGCATTTGAGAGGTGGATGCAAGGAGATCAGAAGTTCAGGGTCATCCTAGGCCACATAAAGAGTTTAAGGCCACTGTTGCCTACATGAGACATAAACGTAGAGTGGATGGTAGAATTAGAGAATGACTGGCCAAAACCCATTTGTGAGCAGCAATAAATCTGAGGTCAGGAGTGAGGAGTTTGAAGAAGATATCTGATGGACTTAAAGCACAATCACCCTTCTTGCCAGCTGCCAGGGGCTCATAATAATGTTATTATAGACGATCAGAAAATAATTCGCCTGACTTATCAAAGCCAATGTTGCCTGTGAGAAAGATACTGTATTGGGCATGGATGTATAATTTTAATTTAAGCCTGAGTAGTCATCATTAAATAAAGCCAAAATAAAAACAACTGACTTGGAATCCTTGAAAATTATCAATGTCTTATCATGAGGATTGTCATGGATTGAGAGATTAAGAAAATAAATGAAAACCAACTAAAGTGTAATCCAGAGCAGAACACTTTCAAAAGTGAAAAACAAAATCTTGGGACAATGAAAAAACTGAACCATATTTAAAAAAATATTTTATTGAATTTTTGCAATTTTCTTATACCATAGTTTGATGGTATAGATCCCTTTCCCTTTCTTCAACCCCCCCACTGCCTCCCACCCAATGTCATGTACTCCCATGTATATAAAACACTGCTTATAGAGTCTGATTTGTGTCCTCCAATGTCCTTCAGTGTGGGTTCATCCAGTGGGCCCACCAAGAGTTCCATCCCTGTAAGACAGTGCCTTTCCCACTCCCAGCAGCAATTAATTGCAAAGGTTCCTTAGCTTGGGTTAGAATTTCTTACCCACTTCGCATGTCTGTGCTGGGATTTTGTCTGGTTTGAGTTTGCATAGGACTTGTGCATGCTGTCACCATGAGTTCATATGGGTAACTAACCAGCTGCCTGGAAGACTTTGCTTTTTTGTGTTATCTACCCACTCTGGCTCTTACTATGTTTCTGCCTCCTCTTCTGTAATGATCCCTGAGCTTTGGGAGGCAGAGGTTTGAAATAGATGTCCTATTCAGGGATAAGTACTCTGCAATCTCTTGTTCTCTGCACGTTGGCCAATTGTGAGTTTCTGTGTTAAACACCATCTGCTGCATAAGGAAACTTCTCTAGTAAGAGTTGACAGTTCATCCTATGTGTAGAAGTTGTTTTGAAGATGTATCACTTAAGGTTGAGCATCTCACAGACACTTATTCTCTGCATTTGACCAGTTCTGGAATTCTGTAATAGTCTCCATCTTTTGCAATAAGAAGCTTCATTGATGAGGGGTGAAAGGTACACTTGTCTGTAAATATGAAGACGCATATTTAGAATAAAGTAAGAAATTATACTGGTTTAGGCATGTGGCAAAAATAGGTTTTTCTCTGGATCTATGACCTCTCTAGTCATATGTATTTAGCTATCATTACAGTACCACATATGAGCAACCCTTAATTCCAATTAGATAGCTGTTGATTACCCACACCACTGCACCAAGAGGATAGTTTGCTGGACCAGTATTTTTTAGGCTTTACAGCTGGGTAGGACCATTCATTGTTTTTCTCCCTTGTAAGCTTATATAATGTCCTCTGGTACTATGAGAGCTAGGCTTCAGGGATGAGGCCTCCAGGTCAGTTCCAGCTTGATTATTCCAAGTCCTGTGTCCAAAAGTATGTCCTGTCTTCAGCAATAGGGTCTTACCTTCAAGTCCTGGGAGACAGTCAAGGGCTGTGGCAGTAGCCTGTGTTATTTGGGGAGTCTCCTGGATTACCCTCCAAAGGGAGGTTTCTCCTGCCTGGCACTGTGTTTTTTGCTATATAACCTTCAGCTATACACATGCACTTATATGTTTACTGTATGTATATTTTTCAGTAGGACTTTGACTTAATACATTTCCCTCTGGCTTTTCATACCATCTAAGCATTATTTATCTTGGCATTCACTCCTCTTATATAACCCTCGCTACTACTCCCTATTCAGTTAAAGTACTCCTCTTTTTCCCATTTCCCCCTTAATAACACTGGTCTCTTACTATCCTTCTTCTCTGGAGCATCTTCTTCTATTTCTTTAACTTTTATAAAAACTTTATTGAGAATTTCATATACACATATAAGGTGTTTTGATCAAATCCATGCCCACTCCCTCCCCTCCAACATTCCCCGCCTCTGAAGAGGCAACCCTAAAATATTTTAAGGATTAGATACAAGCTCCCAAATACTTTTGACATTTTTGGCTTTTGGAACACAGTATGTTGCTCACAGGCCCAAGGACATTTGGAATTTAGGCAAGAAAATGGCTACATTTCTTTGGGGTCTTTTTACCCTAACTGCCTAGCCAATTCCTACTTCCTATACTTTTTTTTTTTTCTACCTCCTAGTGTTATCATGCCATCCCCTGAAGGGGTTACCCAAAATGCCAATACGGAATAGGGATGCAGACTGCTCTGGCTTCTTCCATGCTGAACAGGGATGCGGGCTGAGGCAATTGGAGTACCGCAACAGTGGATCTATCTAAAAGACTCCCAAATTGCATAACTTGTCTCTACGGGGAAAAGAAAATCCTTGAATCATGAATAGGAGGTGTGAAGGAGAAGTAAAGGCAAGAGTAATTAGCATTACAAGTTGTAGACAGGGAACTAGAAAAAAGTCAGAACAGGGAAATTTTCAAATGTGCTTATGAGAGTACATTGGAGTTTCTTGACAAGGGCTTCCAAAAGCATCCCTCTATTGGGTTCTTCCTCATTTTTCTTTTGTCTTCCAAGGCTGGACTAGTTGGCTAGGAAAAGTGGCTGGATACTCAAGTGAGGACCCAGTGACCCTGCTTGGCACTCCTTTAATGAATAAGCACAACCGTCCACAAACCCAATTGTGACTATGTTTAGCGATCAAGCTCAGGGGAAGTCATGATGATGGTAGTTATTTCATGCAGAAGGGACTGCTGTATAGCATCATCTTATTAAAAGGACCTGGAATTTAAAAGGATTTGGTGCTAGGAACCACATATGAGGGAGAACATACATCGTTTGTTTTTTCTGAGTCTGTGTTACTTCACTTAGTATAACAGTTTCTAGATCCATCCATTTACCTGCCAATTTCCCTATTTCATCTTTCTTTACTGCTGAATAAAACTCCATTGTGTAAATATACCACATTTTCATTAACCACTCGTCAGTTGAGGGATACTTAGGTTGCTTCCATCTCTTATCTATTGTGAAAAGAGCAGCAACAAACATGGTTGTACAAGTGTCTCTATAACAGGATCAGTCCTTTGGGTATATGCCAAGGAGTGGTACAGTTGGGTCATATGGTAGGTTTATTTTTAGTTTCTTAAGAGTTCTCCATACTGATTTCTAATAGGGTTTTTCAATCTTGCCAACAGTGGTCATATAATTTATATGGATATATAAATTAGGGGGGTATTTATTTTTATTTTCTGTATTTGAATGTTTTTCTTGCTTGTATGTAAGTGCACCTGTGCCTGAAATGCCTGCAGAGGTGAGAAGAGGGTGACAGATCCTCTGGAACTGGAGTTATGGATGGTTGTTAGCCACCCTGTGGGTGCTGGGAATTGAACCTGGATCTTCTGTAAGAGCAGCCGGCACGCTTAATGGCTGAGCGTTTCCTCCAGCTCCAAAATAAAAACGTTTATCAGGTTGGGAATGTAGCTTAGTGATATAGCATCTGTCTACTGTGCTTTGAGTTTCATACCCAGCACTGCAATCAAACAAACAAAAAGCCAGTATTGAATTTCCTGAATGTGGTAGCTGTTTTGTTGTTATACAAGAAAATGAACTTTTTTAGGAAGTGCCCATTGAAATATTAAGGATAATCCATTCATTGTATATAATAAATTAACTCCTATGCACCTAGAATGGCATTAGTTCTCTTTCATCCTTGAAAGAATTGAGAAAATAATCATGTAAGCTTATTTTTATAACACTGGTTGAGAAAAATGCAATGAAGAGGTAGGAGTCCTTTAAGTAATAGATAGGATATAGTAGACACTTGGCTGATCTTCAGTCCTTTTGCAACAATAAAAAATTCATACTATTAAAGACATTAGCAGGACTTGTGGTTTCAGCTCCAAACTACAAAGAAATGGGTGTTGTCACTCCTGTCTTTATTGAAAAACAGTGAGAAGCTTAAAAAACCAGTTCCTTTTCATGAAACTATCAGAGAACTGAGATTGCCAGGCTAATTTCTGAGATCTAGTCAGTTTATCTAGAGTCCCTCCCTTTAAGAAGATTAAGTCTTCCTTCCTCACTCAGCAGTAATCAGCTGCTAATAATTCTTCAACTAAGATTGGAGCCTGCTGTCCATTTCCACAGTTCTGTACTGGGTTTTTGTCTGCTTGAGTGTGCATGGTTCTTGTGCATGCTGACACCGTTGCTGTGGGTTCATAAGAGAAGGGTCCCAGGAGACTGTAGGACTCTTATTTGAAAATGGTTATGCACCTCCTCCCTGGCTCTTACAATCTTTAAGCCCCCTCTTCTGCAATGGTTCCTGAGCCCTGTGTGGGTGGGTTTTAATATAAGAGTCCTTTCCAAGGACCCACACTTTGTACACTCTTATTCTCTACATTGTGGCCATTTGTGACCTTTTGTGTTCCTGACCCTCTGTTGCATGAGGGAGCTTCACTGATGAGAACTGAAAGATGCACTAGTGTTCTCCTCATCTCTTGTTCTATGTTCTGTGAGCCTTAGAGGATGAGGTTATATCATAGAAGTGCCACATAGGTTTGGGCAGTTCACAGACAATCTCTGTGTGTGACCATTTGTGGAACTCTGTAATAATCTATGTCTGTTTCAGAGGAGGAATGTTAAGTCAAAAGTGAACCAAGAGGAGCTGTTAAGATGGATCCTGTAGAAATAAACATCTGCTAGCCCACTTGTAGTATAAGTTAAAAGACAATCCAGAATGAGAAAAGCTAACTAGGGAAGAAATGGTGACCGCTGCATTTTTATATATTTTCTCCTTTTGCCTTGTCTGTTTCTTGGTTTTGTTCCTCTTGGTCTGATTTTATAATTGCTTTGTCTTTCTGTATTTTGCAATCTTCCTCCTGTCATCTCTTATGCCTTCCTGTATGTGCTTGAACTACCACTCCTGTCTTACTTGCTCTATCCATACCCTTTCCACAGGCTCCTCTCTCCTTAGGTATTATTACTATTATCTTTAAGATACCATTAATAACTTTTAAACTCTCTGTTTAAGTAATTAGGCTCTAAGATTTTTTCTTTTCTAATCTTACTGAGGATATAGATGAAGTATTATTTGCTTTTTACTAAATTTTAATAACTTTTCTGGTCAAATAATTGTTTTGTTACTAATCTCATCTTCATCTCTTTTAAACAGTAGTTAACTGTTTAATCCCAAGAGAAAACTATCCACTAAAAAGGTATAAGTAAATAGCTAAATAAGTAAATACATAAATAAATGTGAGAAAAAGAAAAGAGTAACTAAAATACATATCCATCCGCATTGATGTGCAAATCACAATACGGAAACATGAGAAATGAAAAATCTAACTAATATAACGCCTCAGAGATTCTGAAATACTTGAAATATAAGACAAAGAATTAAAAAGCATACTTTTAAACATGGTCAGTGGCTTTAAAGCTGAAGATTCCAACAAACAGATGATTGAAGCATGGAAGTCCACTCAGGAACTGGATATAAGAAAATCAGCAACATAGGTGTGGTGGTTCATGCCTTTAATCCCAGCACTCTGGAGGCAGAGGCAGGCGAATCTCTCTGAAATTGATGCCAGCCTAATCTATATAGTGAGTTTCAGGCCAGGGGCTACAGGGAGACCCTGTTTAATAAAACCAAAAAACAAAAACAAAAACAAAAACAGCAACATAGATGAAAAATTCAGCCAGGATTCTGAAATCAAAACCTGTGGAAAATACAATAAACTAGATCAAGTAGAAGAAAGAATATTAAGGATTAATGACAAGGTCAAGGAAATACTATATTCAGAGAACAATAAAGAAAAAAAATCAAGGATGCCTATGAGTTTCAAAAACTTTGGGACATGATCATGAGACCACGGCAAAGAATCCATGAGGAAGAAGAAAGAGTTGAGTTTAATGATTTGAGTAGGTTTTGTACCTTTTCAATAATGACACATTTGCAGAAAATTGCACAAACCAAAGATATGGAAACCAAGGAACTGGAGACATTTAGAATCCCTACTAGACATGACAAGAATAGAAGCTCTCAATATCACAGAGTTAAAATGCAAACGTTGGAACAAAAGAACAATATTAAAGTTGCAAGAGAAAGCCAAGTGTGGTATCATGTGCCTGTAATCCTAGCACTCAGGAAGCTGAGACAGGAGGATTGTCATGAATTTGAGGTGAGTTTGTGGTACATGGAGAATAAATACCAGGCCAGGGAGGAAAACATTGCAAGACTTTCAAGAAAGTAAAAGCAAAAAGTCAAATAAAACAAAACAAAAAGATGCAAGAGGAAAATGCCTATTTATTTACAAAGGATACTCCATTAGAATAACATTTTACCTCTCAACAGAAACTTGAAAAGCCAGAGAAGTATCATCTAAGCCTTGAGAACAAATAATTACCAAGATTACCATGTGCTGCAATATTATCTTTCAAGATTGATGGAAAAATAACATGTTTTAAATAATTCATAACCAGTAAGCCAGCACTGTAAGAAATACTTTTTAAAATTCTATATGTAGAAAAGGAAGAAAGACAGTCACAAACATGAAAGATAAGGAAATAAACTGAGTGAGAGGAATAGGTAAGCAAATAAGATCTTGGAACGCAACCAATAAAATTCATATGAACTAACAAATACTTCTCAATAATAACCCTACATGTAAATGGTCTCAACTCTTCAAATAAAAGGTGCAAAGTAGCTGGTTGAGTCAAACAAAAGATTCAATTCTGATGTCTGGAATAGACCTCACTGTTAAGGTAGATACAGACTGAAAATCATAGGATGGAAAACAATATACCAGTAATATACCAATTATGTGGAAAGTAAAAGCAAACATAAACATCCATTCTATGTTTTACAAAGGTGACTTTGAGGCAGAATTTGTCAGAAGATAAAGGTCACTGCATATTAGCAAAGTTCATACAGAATTCCAAAAAGATCTAGTTATAGTAAATATGAATGTACCAAATATTTGTTTCATAAAACAATTATTGGACATGAAGAAACAAATATATCCTGATAAAATAACAGTGAGGTACATTAGCGTGACAGTATTACTACAGAAAACAAATTCTTATTTGGCGCTCAATAAAGTTCTAGACACATATAACCTAGTACAATTAACCCAAGATGTAACAGCTTAAAAGGATCTGTAATGAGTAATGAGAGCGTAGCAATAGTAAAAGTCTCCTAAGTAAAAATAGCCCAAGATTGCATAAACTCATCACTGCACTGCTAAATTCTACCAAACCATTAGAAAATAACTGACATGAATGTTCTAGTTATTCCATAATACAAGAAAAGATGCTACCAAACTCATTCCATTAAGCTAGTATCACCATGATATCAAAATCAGATATCTCTCTCTCTGTCTCTGTCTCTCTCTCTCTCACAGACACACACACACAAACACACATACAGAGACAGAGAAACAGACATGGAGTCAGCGATAGATGGAGACAGAGACAGAGAGAGACATAGAGAGAGATCCCATAAAACAACCTGAAAGCCCTGAATACCAATTTCCCAGATGAAGCAAAAATCCTCAATAAAATAACATGTGAAGAAAATGCATCAACACATTGAAAAAAGTCATATACCATGATATCCAGAGATGCAAGGAGTGTTCAGTATATGCAAATTAATAAATACGACACATAAACAGAGCCAGGAACAGAAATCACGTAATTGTTTCATTGTCTCAATAGATATGGAAAAAGCCCTCAAATATATTCAATATCCCTTTATGATAAAAGCCCTGAAGAAATTAGGAATAGAAAGAACCATACCCCCCCCATATATGTGACAAATGTATAGCCAACAATATACTAAATAAGAAAAAGCTAAAAGATTCTCCCTTAAATCAAGAGAAGACAAAAGCTGTCTACTCATTCCACTCTTACCTAATAGAGCACTGGATTTTTTTTTTAACTTTTTAATTTTTTAATTTTTTAATTTTTTTTTTTTGAGACAGGGTCTTCCTGTACCTCCAGCTGGCCTGGAACTCAAAGTGTAGACCAGGTTGACCTTGAACTCACGGAGATCCTCCTGCCTCTGCCTCCCGAGTGCTGGGATTAAAGGCGTGCGCCACCACGGCCGGCCAGCAGCACTGGAATTCTTTTTTTTTAAATTCCAAAGAAAGGCAATTTTCAACACATTTTTTCCAGAAATAACTTGAAGCAGGTGGCATTTAAAAAATATATATATAATATATATGTAATATATACAATATATATAATATATATAATATATATAAAATGAAGTTTAAGGGGGAAAAGGGAAATAAGAAACCAAAGGATTTGCCAACATGAGGTCAACTTTGGTAGAATAATAAAGAAGGTTTCTATTAGCTCTGTTCTTTTTTTTTTAAATCCTAATGAGTTTATTGGGCTTGCTAACAGTATAGAGTGGGGGTTTATTTACAGAAGAGTGGGCACCCTCCTCATTTACGACTATGCTGGAAAGTCCACACTCAAATATAGATCCTCTGACTTCCTGACAGCCACACAAAATGGCGCCAGAGATGCTGGAAGGTGCTTCCTGCTTATATATCCTTAGCCCCTCCCCGACATGCAGCTAAGGTCAACTGATTGGGTGGGAGGGGTAACTGACTTCCCCTTCCTCTCCTTGAGTGTGCAAAGGAGGTGTGACTATAGCTTGCTGCCACAGTAGTTGGAGGACGCTTCCAGGTAACATACCATCCCTTCCTCTGTTGGACTCTTACATTCTTTCTGCCAACCCATTCCTCAAAAGTCCCTGAGCCTTGGGGGGGGGGGGGGGTAGGTATGGGATGATCTTCCTCCCATTGTGGCAAGGCACTGAATTTTCGAGTCTCTGCATCATCTGTTTTCCACAGGCTGTTGTCCCATTTCAGTGGGATTCCATCTACTATAAAAACAGCAGAGGATGGAGGGATGGCTCAGCAGTTAAGAACACTGGTTGTTTTTGCAGAAGACCAGGGTTTGAATCCCAGCACCCACATGCCAGCTAACAACTGACCATAACTTCAGTCCCAGGGGATCCAACAGCCTCTTCTGACCTCTGCAGGCATTACACAACACGGATGCACTTACCTACATGCAGGCAATACGCACATACACATAAAATAAAAAAAAATAATAAAAAAAACAGCAAGAAGGAAGAACATCTAAAACAGTGGCTGCTATAATAACCTATGGTGTAAACACAAATGCTTAGATAGTACTTTAGCAGGTGCATCACATCCGTCTAACAAAACAATTGCAGTGGCTTCCCCTGGGGCCTATATCCTTCCCTGCCACAGGGGGTTGGCTTGGTCTACAGTACCAGATGTGTGTTTCACCTCTAACATCAGGTATTATATCCAATCGAAAATTTGCTGGGTGTACATACACTAGATGCTCTGCTATTCCACCAGCATGAATAGCTTGTTTGGCATGTTGATAGTGCAGCATGTGGAGTCCATCATTGAGCAGAATTATAGGGGACAGTTCTCCCCCAGTCATCTGCATATTGCCTTCTGGCACTATGAAAGCCACCCATCCAGTGGCAGGGAGTTTTCAGCTCAGTCCAAGCTTGATTTCTCCCTTCCTGTGCTCACATCATGCAGTGTCTTCAGCAATAGGGTTTTACCATCCACTTCTTTTGTGAAACCATTATTGGCAATGGCCTTCATTGCTTTGGGGACCTCTAGGGCCCCTCTGGCCAACAGGTCATATGGAGACAAAGCACTGGACTTATCCAGAGCAATAAAGCATGAGAAAGAAAGGAAATGGATGCAACTCAGAAAAGAAAGAGTCAAATTATTCCTATTTGCAAATGATTTGATACTAAGACCTTGAAGACTCCCATAAAACTCTTAGATCTGATACACTTTAAAAACATAGTGTGATATAAAATCATAATACAAATATCAGTAGCTTTTTATATAAAAGTTACAGTCATGTTGAGAAAGAAATCAAGGAAGTAATCCCATTCACAATAGCTCTAACAAATAAATACAGGGGCTGGAGAGATAGTTCATCAGTTAAGAGCACTTTCTGTGCAAAGGACCTGGGTTAAATGCTCAGCACCCATAGAGTGGCTCACAACTATACATAACTCCAGTTCTAGGAATCTGACACCCTCTTCTGGCCTTTGTGGGCATAAAGCACTCAGGTAGTGTACATATATACATCCAGGCACAACACTTATAAAGATAACAAATATTAAAAATAAAGTATCTAGGAACAAGCCTAACTAAGGAAGTGAAAGAGTGCTACAGTGAAAACATTAAACATTGCTGAAAGAAACTAAAGAAAATGGAAGCTCTTATGTTCAGGGATCAGCAGAGTTATTATTGTGAAAATTGATATGCTACTTAATGTGATCCACAGATCATTGCACTCTCCATAAAAATTCCAATGACGTTCTTTACAGAAAATGAAAAAGCAATTCTAAAATTCATATGGTAACACTTAGGCCCCAAATAGCCAAAGCAATTCTGAACAAGAACAATGCTGGAAGTACCAAAATATCTGTAAAAAAAACCTAGCAAGGTACTAGCACAAAAATCAATCATATAGACCACTGAAATAGAAGAGGATTTTTGCTTCTTCAGGGAAATTGATATTCAGGGCTTTCTGGTTGTTTTATGGGATATAGAAGAGAAGAGCCAGACATAAACCCACAGAGCTACTGACATCTGATTTTCACCAGTGGTACCAACAATATACCTGTGGAAAATATATCCTCTTCAACAAATAGTGCTGGGAAAACTGGGTATTCACATATGGTAGAATGAAACTAGATCCTTACCTCTTATCCTGTACAAACATTTATACAAAATAAATTTAGGATTTAATGTAAGACCTGACATTTTGAAACTAAAACTTAGGGGAAGTGCTTTAAGGTATAGGCATAAGCAAGGGCTTTCTGAATAAGAATCAGAAAGCAAAGGAAATAATAACAATTTATTGGACAAATAAGAGTGCATGAAATTAAAACATTTCTAGGGGGTGGGGAGATGGCCCAAGTTCAGATAATCAGCACCCAGGTAAAAGCTGAGAGCGGTAGTATGTGTCTGTAACCCTGGGTAGTGTAAAGGAAGCCTTGGAAACAAGCAGATCCCAGGCGTTCTGCAATGGAAGGTCCAGGGGCTAGAGAGACGCCTCAGTGGTTAAGAGCACTGACTGCTCTTGCAGAGGACCTGGGTTCGATTCCCAGCACCCACATGGCGGCTAAGAACCATCCTTAACTCCAGTTCCAGGGGAATCCAAAGTCCTCTTCTGACCTCTGTGGCATTGCACGACGCTGGTGCACTCACAGACATGTAGGCAATACACTCATACATATAAAATAAAAATAATAAATAAAATATTTTAAAAATGGAAGGTCCAGATTCAATGAGAGACCTGATGGCAAAAGGTGAAACACTATAGATGAAGACACTCGGTGTTGACTTCTAGCCTCCACATGCTTCCCTGGTACTTGCTATGTAGACCAGTCTGTCCTGGAACTCACTATGTAGACCAGGCTGGAACTCACAAAGATCCACCTGTCTCTGCCTCCCAAGTGCTGGGATTGAAGGTGTGCGCCACCTCACCTGGCAAAGGGAAAATCTTGGAAAAAGTCAGGGATAAAAGCATTTTACCTATATAAGGAGAGAATTATAGATGACTTTTATTAGAAACTATGCAAGCACAGAGGGTAATGAAACATTTAAAATGTTGAAAGGCAAAACCAACTGTGGTATGTAGAATTTTTACAATAAAATTTTAAATTGAATTTTTGAGAATTTCATATATCCACATTTAGACCCCCTCCCCTATCTGCACCCTTCTCATAGATCCCCCCTGCTGGATTTCGTGTACTCTGTCATATATATCAAGGCCCATCGAGTCAAGTTTGTATCCCCAAATGTCCTTCTATGTGTGTACATTCATTGGAGCCTGATTAAACTATTTGGTACCACACCTTAAACAAAACCAACTCTCCCTTTCCCAGTGGTTAGTGGGTGACAATAATTTTTTTATCTGCTATGCTGGGATTTTGTCTAGCTTGAGTGA
>NW_008349068.1:7630986-7632882 GCF_000622305.1 Nannospalax galili | reverse complement strand
ATATATATATATCCCTAAAGATGTCTATGTCATAACACCTGGTACTTAGGAGTGTGACCTGTAGACTGAATTTTGACCCTAAAGGTCACTTCTGTTCTAATCTCCCATTATGTCAGAGGGTGACCTAATTTGGAAATAGATTTGTTACTGAAGTAGGTAGATGAAGTGATCAGGGCAGGATATAATCCAACATGACTGGTGCCTTTAAAAGAGAATGAATATGGAAACAAATGAATACTTATAAGGTAAATGACATATGAAGGTGAAAGCTTAGTTCAAAATGGTGCTTCTATAAGCCAAAGAACATTAATAACCAGCAGTAAACACCAGAAGTTTGGGGGAAGACATAAAACAATTTTTCCTCCGAGTCTTCAAAAGAAAACAACCCTGCTTCCATGTCAGTGTGATTTTTAGCCTCCAGAGCTTTGGAACAGTAGATTTCTGTTACTCAAGCTACTGATTTGTTTCACTATGGACATCATGCATCCCTAGCTAATTATGGCTATGAATTTGTCAGTCCATAGGGTCTTAATCTATGTAATTAAGGAACTTCAGACAGAATCATTTTGAAATTAGGATGAACTCTATATCCAGTGAGTAGTGTTATAAGAGAAAAAGAAAGGAATTTGGTACACACAAAGAGAAGACATTGTGAAAATAAAGGCAGAGATGAGTTATGTTGTCATAATTCAAGGATACTAAAGAATCCTGGAAGCTTAAAAAAGCAAGGAAGGATTTCCTCCTAGAGCTTTTGAAAGTGTGGCCCTGCTAACATTTAAATCTTAGCTAGCTGGGAAGACATAATTATGATAAATGTGTGTTGCTTCAATTCCCTTAATTTATGGCATCTTGGTATATGGCAGCCCTAAAAGTGAGTGTGAAGGTATGCATGCTTTGAAAGCCAGAGCGTGGTACTGGATCTTCCTTTGTTACTCTTTGCCTTACTGCCTTGAGACAAGGGGTCTCATACACTGACACACATTAAAAAAAAAAAAAAGTGAGGTTCTCTCACTGAATTGGATCAGGAGTTCTTATGATCTGCCTGTCTCTCCCAACCCTCTCCAATACTGGGATTACAGGAATGCTCAGCTGTGGGCATTTGAATTCAGGTCCTAGCCGTGGGGATTTGAATTCAGGTCCTCATGTTTGCAGATAAAATGATCTTAACTACTGAGCAGTCAGTCTGGCTTGAAATACAGAACTTTAAAGCAGCGAGTTTGGATATTTACCAAAGGAAATTTTTAGTCAAAGTGTGGAATTTTTGATCTGGTTTCTCCTGGCTGCTTTTAGTAATATATGAGAGAAAAGAGGTAACTGAGTAAGGAACTATTAGGTACAAGGAACCAGAACTTGATAGCGTGAAAAACTCTCATCCTATTAGAAAAAAAAGGACGTATATAACATGCTCTGGAGAGAATCCAGAGAAAGAACAAACTTGCCAGAGAGACTATGTGTATAACTTATGGAGATAGTAAGACATTTCAGCAGAAGCCAGGTATGGAGGCAGGGCTAGTCATGGAGAATCTTTAAAGAACTCTTTGGTCTGGAGGGATCACCTTGAAATATGTGGGAGTCCTGAAAGGTTTTTGGGAATTGTGTAACATCAGGGATGCTATCAGCTTATATTGAAAGGATAGAGATTTACATGCTGTGAAAAATTTTTCAGGCCTCCCAGATTTTGTAGGCAAAAAATGGACTGTTAGTAATACTTATTTGTACATCTTAAACTACCTTTCAAGTCAAAGGAAGGTGAATGACAGACCTAAAAGTGAAAGCAAACAAGCTTCTAGAAGAAAATGGGACACTATCTTGGGTAGAAGATTTCTTAAACAAAATATAAATATCACTAATTACAAAAGACTGCTAATTTGGCCTTTGATTAAATTATTTTCTTTT
>NW_008349068.1:7604941-7630907 GCF_000622305.1 Nannospalax galili | reverse complement strand
ATATATATATATATATATGATTTTTAATCCAGAATGGATACATATTATATATTTTTTAAATGCCTACAAATCCAAGAAGAAATAGAATAACTAAAAACTGGCATAAACAGAAGCTGGAGAGATGACCCAGTAGTTATGAGTACTTGCTTCCCTTGCAGAGGACCCAGGTTCAGTTCCCAGCATCCAGATGGCAGGGTATCAAATGCTGCCTTCTGGCTTCTGCAGGCACCAGGCACATGTGTGATATATATACATACATGCAAGCAAAATACACAGAAAATAAATAACTCTTTTAATATATATATGTTTCCTGATATGATTTTCTTTTTTAATTTGTTTTTATTTTGTTGTATTTTATACCGAATATCTTAATCTGAATAATCTTTATTCAGCACCCTCCCATTGCCCCTCCACTGGAACCTATATACTCTGTCTTGGGTATTAAGGCCTACTGTGTCAAGTCAGTGTCCCCAGACAATCCCCAGTGCAAGTCCATCCACTTGCAGTTTAGTCAGAGCCCTCTCATCTATCTATCCAAACACCTATCATTTTCTTTTTTTTTGTATTAACAGAGCATAGGGTGGGGGTTTATTTACAGAGGAGTGGGCACCCCACCCCCCCATTTACAGCTGCACAGGAAAGTCCACACTCAAATATAGATCCCGTGACTTTCCAATAGCTGCAGAAAATGGTGGGAGAGGTGCTTCCTGGCATTCTTGGCTTATATAACTTTAGCCCCTCCCTGACATGCTGCTAAGGCCAACTGATTGAGTGGGAGGGGTAACTGACTTACCCCTCAACTACTTGATGAGTGTGGGAAGGTGGTGTGACTATAGCTTGCTGCCATAGTGGTTGAAGTACACTTCCAGTTAACACTCCACCCTTTCCCCCAGCTCTTACATTCTTTCAGCCAACCTCTTCTGAAGAAGTCCCTGAGCCTTGGAGGGGATGGTAGGTGTTGGATGATCTTCCTTCTATTGTGGCAAGGCACTGAACTTTCAGGTCTCTGAATCATTTTTTTTCCATGGGCTGTTGGTCCATTTCAGTGGGATTCCATCTACTATAAAAACACAAACAGCAAGAAGCAAGAACATCTAAACAGTGGCTGCTATAATAATCTATTTGTGTAAACACAAATATTTGAATGGTACTTTAGCAGGTGCATCACATCCATCTCAGAAAACAATTGCAGTGGCTTCCCACTGGGGCCTGGGGTTGGTCTGGTCTACAGTACCAGATGTGTATTCCACCCCTAGGAGCAGGAATTTTATCCCATTGAAAATTTGTTAGCGGTACATAAACTAGACCCTCCAGTATTGCACTGGCAGGAACATCTTGTTTGGTATGTTGATAGTGTAGCATGTGGAGTCTGTTGTTGAGCAGAATTATAGGGGATGATTCTCTCTCAGTCATCTGCATATTGCCTTTTGGCACCATGAAAACCACCCATCTAGTGTCAGGGAGTTTCTAGCTTAGTCCAAGATTTATTTCTCCCTTTCCTGTGCTCACATCTAGCAGTGTCTTCAGCAGTAGGGTCCCTTCATCCACTTCCAGTGCACAACTAACATTATTGGCAATAGCCTTTATTGTTTTGGGGACCTCCAGGGCTACTCAGGCCAAAAGCTCAAGGGGGGCAAATCACTTCTGGCACTGGGATTTTCATTTAACAAGCATCTTGCTTCTGGAGGGCTTTCTTTCATCCCCATAGGGTTCCTTCTATGCTTAAGTCTTTTTTTTTTTTTTTTTAACTGTGTATCTGGAGAATTTTTCCCCTTTATTGCCATAGTTCCTTTTAAATATATTTTATAATTTTTATTTCATGTATATGAGTGTTTTGCCTATGTGTAAGTGCATCTGTGTCATGCAATGCCCACAGAGGTCAGAAGAGGGCATCCAATACCCTGGAACTGGAATTATGGACAGTTGTTAGCTGCCATGTGGATGCTGGGAATCAAACCTGGGCCCTCTGCAAGAGCAGTCAGTGCTCTTAACCACTGAGCCATCTCTCCAGCCCCAATACATAGATCTTTTAAGAAGTCAGTATAAACAGAATTGTGTGCTATTAGATGGTTAAAATGTCAAGTCATATATATTTTACCCAAATAAAACTTGTTAGTAAAAATATATGAGACTACAGCCTGGCCTGGCAGTTACATGCCTTTAATTGCAGCACTCAGGAGGTAAAGGAAGGTGGATCTCTGTGAGATCAAGGCTGGCCTGGTCCACATAGTGAATTCCAGGTCTGCTAGGGCTACGGGAAGACCCTGTCTCAAAAAAAAAAAAAAGTATGAGACTTGAAGAGCTCTTTCATAAAAGGCTTGAAACTGTGTTAAAAAGAACACATCAAGGAAATGCAATTAAAAATGATACATTTATTCTTGTGACTGAAATTTCACACTTACAAACAACTAGGAATATCGATATAGATGTAAACAGAATTTTTATAGTTTGTATGAATTGTGGATTCTGTAAAGAAACAGACAGGTAGGAGAAAGAAGGGAAGGAAGAAGGAGGAAGACAGGCAGAGACATAAAGAGTAGACTGGCTTAAGAGTTTGTTCATAAAATTTTGAAGTCCAAGAAGTACCATGGTTATGCCATCTGCCAGCTAGAAAGCTAGGAAAACCACTAGTATAATTCATTCCAAGGCCAGAAGTGGATATTTGTTCTGTGCTGCACTTTCAGAGTAGCACATCCCTTTTGTTTAGTTATCTGTTGCAGAAAAATCCAATCCAAACAGAGAGAGGTTTAAAGCCATTTGGTGTTAGCTTCATGATTCTGTAGGTTACCAGAGCAGCAATTCCTCCAGTCTTGCCTAAGGCTTCTTAGTAAGTGTAGTAAGACAATAATGGGATAAATCAGCTGGAGTCTTCCAGGTGCTGGTAGCCGGACTTCCTTTCATCTCCGTTTTGTCTGTTTTCCCCTGTTATCTCTCCACTTGATCTCTTTAGAAGAGTAATCACACTTCTTACATTGTGTTCCAGGCTCCCCCAAATGCAAGTGTTAAGTTTATTGATTAAAGTGAGTGAATGTGGAATTTAATATGGGAGGGACTATACTAGGACAAGAATACTGAGAGACATGGTACATTGGGGTCATCGTTTGTAACTACCTACCATAGTCCATTCTTTGATTCCCAATTGTTCCCAATTACTGACCCCTCTCTTATATGTAAAAAACCACTTAACCTATTTTCCCCAAGAAAATTTCACACTTAGAAACTTACATAGGAGTATTGATACAGATGTAAACAAAGTGACTTTTATAGTTTATACGAATTGTGGATTCCGTAAAGAAACAAACAAGTAGGAGAAAGAAGAGAAGGAAGGAGAGAATGAATGAGGAAGACAGGCAGAGACAGAGTAGACTTGCTTAAGAGTACTTCTATTTCTGCCTCATTTATGGTAGCCTCAGGTTTGAGGTCTTAGGTGTCATCGAGCATATGTCTAGGTACCTGGACTGAGACTTTAGGTATGGCTTCCCAAGAGTGGCTGTTTGTTTGCAATTTTCAAATATAGCTCCTCTGGATTAAAATTTTGTTCTTGTGAATAATATTATTAGTTATTTGCTCTACAACTAACAGAAATAAGCAGAATAGTAACTATGCAGTTTGGGGAAACTGGAAGAGTAGAGCAGTTATGAAATACAAATAGGCATATGTAGTTTTGTTGATGAAGGTCTATACTCACAGAACTAGTTAACTGTTTTGAGCTTGCAATAGTCCTCTTACTTCTGCCTCCTAAGTGCTGGGATTATGTCACCATGTGACATTTTTCTGAAGTCTCTCTTTTTTTTGTTTTGTTTTTGTTTTGTTTTGTTTTGTTTTAAGACAGGGTCTCACTATGTAGCCCTGGCTGACTTGGAACTCACTATGTAGACCAGGTTGGCCTCTGACTCACAGAGATCTGCCTACCTCTGCCTACCAAGTTCTGGGGTTAAATATGTGGGTTATAAGACCTGTCTGAAACAAAGTATTTAGCAATGCTTTAATAGTATGTGTGCTTTTAGGCCCCAGGGCCTCTTCCATCCTTATCAAGGGGAATGCTAACCTTTACACAGTGTTTTTCTGAGTATAAACACAGGCTCTTGCAGTTTTATATTTGAAATCTTGACACTAAGGACACAGTTTTACCAGTAGTAGTGTCCTGGAGTTAGTCTTCATACTGATGGCATTTCTTACTCTAAGATAGATAGCTGAGTGGGTAGCTACGCAAGTGAATCCACAGTGGAAGGAGATAACCAACTCCCAGAAGTCATTCTCTGACCTCCACATGTGCTATCAAATGCGTACACATGCACACACATGCACACATACATACATACATAATGATAATAGGTTTTTTTAATTCTAGAAGAAACACTTATCTGTATTTTGTAGGGAGCTGTTATACTAATTGTTCTGCTACAGCAATTAGCCAGATGATACACAGGTCTAAGGACTGGAATATTAGAATGATTATTTGCAGAGATTATGATCCTTGTACTAAACAGGATTAATAAAATGCATAAATTTAGTATGTATTTTTGCTTGATGTTGCTTCTTTTGTAATTCTCATCTCTGAAAACGTCACTAATTGTTAACACCTATTTTTAACTAAAAAATAAAAATAAAGACAAAAGTTGTGATTAGGCATACGAATAGCCTATGTACGATTCTAATTATAACTGAGTCTCTTTAAATTGAGTTATTGGGATTATTTTAAGATTTTAATAAAGAAACCAAAATGTTGAAACAAGAATATGTCAAGAAATTTTTGTTTTCAACCAGGTAGACAAGAGTTTATTTCATGTGCGTTTGATGAAAGTAGAGACAGTCGGCTGAGAATGAGGACAGGAGATGGAAAAAGCTAAGAGTTATATATGGTTACGTTCCCAGTCTTCTTTTAGTTTGGGGTATGAGGACAGAAACAATTACCACTTCTGTATTAATACTTACATCCCCTGAGCACAAATTACAAATTATTGCAATATAAGTATAATAACATGATCAGGTCAGGATTTTTAATATAAACGTAGGACCCTCTCTGGTTTTTTAATAATCATCTCCCTTGTGGTATTTCCTGCCATTTCTAGTGTTTTTTAAATTTAATTTTATTTATATTGAGTTTCTGTGAATTTCATACAATATATTTTGATCATATTTAGCTCCCCTCCCCTATTTGCACCTCCTTACTATTCCCCACCAAATTTCATATACTCTAAATATACATGGCCTAGAGAGTCAAATTTGTGTCCTCAAATATCCTTTGGTGTGGGTCTATCCACTGGAGGCTGGTTAACCTACCAAGAATCATACCCTTAAAAAAAAAAAAAGAAACCTGACTCTCCCCTTCTCAACAGCCATCAGTTTCCAATAGTTCCTTGAGTAGGGTTGGGGTTTCTTACCTACTTCCCCATGTCTGAGTTGGGATTCTGTCTGCTTTGAGCTTACATAATGCTTGTGTGTCCTGTTCCATTGCTGTGAGTTCACTTTCTAGTGTTTCTAATTAATGTAAGCTTCCTTCCTGCCTATAGTATTATTCAAGTTTTCTTTTCTTTCAAGCACATCAGCATATCGCACAGCAACATGAGGTTTCAGTATTAAGTCCCTTGACATTCATCACTTGTGTCAAGTTTTCTAAGAGTTGGTTTTTTTTTTTTTTCACCTTATTTCTATGCCCATCTCTAAATCATCTCTAAATCATCTTTTAACCTTTGGTGAATTATTTCTCAGTGATATTGTTGCTCTGAAGAATGCTATTTGCATTTTGAGAAGCTAGTCTTTCCTACAGAGTAAATTAAATATAAAACAGACACATTTAGACTGTGGAATGGGGAGAGGGAAATAATTTTTTAAAATATTTTATTATTTTTATTTTATGTGTATGAGTGTATTGCCTGCATGTATGTGAGTGCACCTGTGTCACGCAGTGCCGCGGAGGTCAGAAGAGGGCTTGGGATTCCCCTGGAACTGGAGTTAAAAATGGTTTGTAGCCACCATGTGCGTGCTGGGAATCGAACCTGGGTCCTCTGGAAGAGCATCAGTGCTCTCAGCCACTGAACCATCTCCAGCCCCAAGGGAATCCATTTTGATGAGAATTTTGTTGTTGTTGTTCATAATTTTTAAGTACATAATCTACAAGCCATTTCATGTATAGTTATGAAAAGTTCCAATGTATTTAAAATCTGAAGTAAATTTTAAAATTAAGAATATTGGGGGCTGGGGGCTGGAGAGATGGCTCATCAGTTAAGAGCACTTACTGCACTTGCAAAGGACCCAGTTTTAGTTCCCAGCACCATCCATAACTCCAGTTTGAAGGGATCCAATGTCCTGTTCTGGCCTCCACAGGCACTGCACATGTGTGGTGCACTTACAGACATGCAGACAAAATATACATATAAAAAATAAATAAAAAATTTAAGGAATAGTATGGGATGGAGAGATACCTCAACGGTTAAGAGCCTCTTCCAGAGGTCCTGAGTACATTTCTCAGCAACCATATTGGGTGACTCTAACTGCCTATAACTGCAGCTCCTGGGGGATCTGCACCTCTGGCCTCTTTGGGCACCTGCACTCACATGCACATACTCACACAGAAACACATATACATAAATTAAAATAAAATCCTTTTTAAAATAATATTATAATTTATTTAAAATAGAACCATTCCTGCTTCAGTTTCTGCTCACTTAAGTTCTTTTATAGACTTATTATGGCAAATTGGCAAAAAAAAGTATTTCTATGTATTCAGTAGTCATTCTCATCACTGCTGTTTTAGAGCTTATCTAATCATATGCTAGGTAGCTTAATAAAACAACCCCATTTTTCAAATTATAATATACTAAAAATTCTGTTTTAGTGTTTTCATTTCCTTTTTAAAATGTGAAATGTTTAGGTTTATCAACTTTAGTTATATGAATAAAGGCTAATTTTAAAATATAGCAAATAGGATTTTTGTATAAATTTAAGTTCCTATTGGGGAAATTAGAAACCAATATTGACAAATTAAATTTCACCAGAATTGTCTCAGATAATCTCTTATACATTGAAACAGAAGAAAAATAGGTAACAAATAATGAGTGGAACTGATATAGGAAATAAGTTAATTCCAGAGTATAAGAGGTACCTGATTAAATGAAGAAAAAGTGGTGATTTATGTGTCACTTAATAGTATTCTTATATTACCAGGAGGCCTGTTCTTTCTCTTTTGTGTCATAGAAGAAAGAGTATCTTCTTTTGGTAGTGAGAAGTAATCTTGGTGGAGGAGTGTCTCTTTTTGACTGTTCTATAGTACAAGGACTTTATGAGTTGGAGAAATTAAATTTACTATATGCATAACATTATTTCTGTGAGAAAATATGCCATATGTAACTGTGGATCATCTGGAAGTTACACAATTATAAAGAATCAAATTATTCCCTATAGGGGAGTAGCACATCTTAGTCATTTCACATGTGGTTTCTAGAAAATACACTGGGTTAAAAATCGTAGTTCAGTTTTTTTTCCAGTGCTGGGGTTGGAACCTAGGGCCTGGTCATGTTAAGCAAACTGTACCACTGAGCTACAACTCCAGCCCCAGTACTACTTCTTGATAGTAATGTATACTGTTGTGCCAAGCTGGAAGGAGCTGGCCTTACTCTTCAGGCAGGCAGTACTGCCTATTGGCTGGGACAAAGCAAACCACTTGGCCATCCCAGATTCAAGAGGATTGAGAAACAGAGATCATTTTAGAAGGGAATTGCAGCAAAGATACAGTGGAGGAATTTGGCCCATTATTATTAAGCAACCTTCCACTCAAGGTCTGCTTTGGAGCTCATAGGTAACCCCAAATTAAGATATTAGACAAGTGGCTGGAGAGATGGCTCAGCAGTTAAGAACACTGGCTGCTTGTACCAGGTTTGGTTCCCAGTACCCCCATGGTGACTAACAACTGTCTGTAACTCCATTTCCAGGGGATCTGAGACCCTCTTCTGACGTACTCAGACATTGCATGACACGATGCACTACACATGTAGGCAATACACTTATACACATAAAATAATAATTTTTCAAAAAGACATTAGATAAATCAAAGAGGGAAAAGACTAGCTACATTATAGACTTGTATTGATATTAAATAACATTAAAAAGGTACATAGTCCAGTGTCTTCCATATAAGCCTTCAAGTGTTAATAAGGGTAATAATAAAGATTCAGTAAGATTTGAGTACAGTGGTGCAGTTTAGTATGGAGAAGTGAAATGTACTATTTTTGAAAGATTACTATGGTGCCTTTGAACATGACAATTTGAAATAGGGAGAGATTAGAGAAACAAGTCAAGTAACTATTGGAATAGATTAGATGTAATTGATAAATACTTAAGTTTGAGTGAAAAGGATTGATATAAAAACATTCTGAAGAATGAATGACTGACTTGGTATGATTAAAGAAAAGCGTTAGGAAAAATAGAAAAAAGGCACTGCAAATAAGAGTATTGCTAAGTTCATTTTGGTAAATGTCTCAGACAAGTCCTAGTAATGGTATACTAACAAAGAATTATGATGTGATAGAACATGAACCAAATCTATTCTTTATTTCATGCATCTGATTTATGTCTGTAAACTCCACTATGGTGTGAATGAAATACCTCGTTCAGAACACAAACTCTAAACCCCATACGTTACACTTGTGTGTCCCTAGTTCTGTTTTGTCTATAGTCATTCTTCCCTTATTTAAGTATCTTTCTTGAAGCCACTGAGGAAAGAATGGCATTCTCCATCTTCTTTGCCTAGGTTAACTGACTGGTGATGACTGTTGGCTTTCTAGAGCTCTGAGAAAGATTTTGATACCAGGCTTGGAGAAGGGAGTGCAATGATGAATCAACAGTATATACCACAAATGAGGGAAAGACTGGTAGCAGACCTGCTTATTATTTGGCATTTATGTACTGAGGTATCATATATTAATACTACCATGTTAAAATTAATTTATTTTCTATATTACTTTGAAGGTAATATGTATATAAATAAATGCAGTGTTTTGTTATTTATAGATAGATCACTTGCGTGTGCCATTTAGGAGTCACATAGCAAATGGGAATCCTATTTATTTAGTGTGTTAAAAACGTTAAAGGAACAGAGCCAGTAGTAGTTTACAGACTTTTTAATATTTATAAAAATCAATCTGTATTAGTGTTCAATCTATAATAATTTTGTTCACTATTTCACTAAGGTTTTTGTTATAGTCCACACTATGTACATTTGTATTATTCCTGGGCTGCTTTATTAGTTACCCTCTTCTTTGTATGTTTCTCTTAGAAAGGCATGTTCATCGGCAGTGTGGATATGTAAATATCTTTTGACATCTGAAATTAGAAGTGCTTTGTCTTTTTCATTACAATTAAATGTTTACAAAGGACAAAAATTTTAATTAATATATAATGGTATTATGTGAGAATTCTGACTTAGTAACTAGATATCTTTAGAAAAAAAGATACACAAAGTTTTTCCGTGTTTTGTTATTGGAGTGAAAGACTTTTTAAATACTCTGCCATATTTCTGTTGCTATGATGCTACAGTGTTCTACTCATTGCTGATAATTCTTAGCAATTTTTCATCCTTATTGATCAATCAGTACAGCTTTTAGCAGGGTTCTCTAATTATCTCTGAGATCCTTACTTAGTCAATGTCAACTTTTCCCTTCTTGCTTAAAAATAGAACCAAATTATATTCAGCACAGAAATGTGTTCTGCTAAAAATATGCATTTTCCTATAGATGACCATAGAGGAAAACAGGACAAGTTCTCCCAAATAGGGAACATATAAAAGTAGAACTTAAAAGAAATAGAAGGCTGGAGGTGTTGCTGAGTAGTGGAGAGCTTTCCAAGCAATGTGTCCCTAAGTGCATTCCTCAGCACCACAAGAAGTACATATAGTAGAATAAAAAATTATTGATTTATTGTAATGTATATAGCCAAAGATGCAGCAGTTCATTACAAGAAATCTGTTAAACTCAGGGCTGGAGAGATGACTCAGCAGTTAAAAGCATTGACTGCTCTTGCAGAGGACTCAGGTTTGATTCCCAGCACCCACATGGCAGCTACCAAACACTTGTACCTCCTGTTCCAGAGGATACAACATCTTCTTTTGACTTCCTTGGGCATTGCATGACATGGGTGCACTTGCATGCATCAGGCAATACACTCATACACATAAAATAAAAATAATAAAATATTCAAAAGAGAAATCTGTAAAACTTTATTGAAGATATTAAAGAAAACTTAAATGGTAATATATGTTCATTGATAGAAAAATTAAAATACTGCAAAGAAGCGAGTTCCACATTGACGTGTATACCTTAGTGCCTATGAAAAATCTCAAAAAAAAAAAAAAAAAAAAAAAAAAGCAGGCCTGGAGAGATAGCTCAGTCAATAAAGTACTTACTACACAACATGAGAACCTGAGTTCAATCCCAAGAAACTACTCTATGAAAGTCAGGTGTGGTGGCATGCACTTGTAATTGCACAGCTGAATAGTAAAGACAGGTGAACCCCTTCATCTTGCTGTCTGGCCATCCTACCCTGCTTGGCAATTTCCAGACCACCAGGAGAACCCATCTACAAAACAAAACAAAATGTGGGCATGCCCTTAAAGAACAATATCCAAAGTTGTCCTCTGTCCTCCATAATTATGAACACACGTATACACGTGGACATGCATACATGCACATGTGCAAACACATACTGAGCTTACACACATTTCAAAGGGCATATATGTATTGTGTGTGCGCATGTGTGTGCGTGTGATTGCTTTGGAACTTGACAAGTTTATTTAAAAATGTATATGGTAATGCAAAAGATCAAGAATATATGTGACCCTCTGTGTAAGAATTATAGATCACTGACACTCTAATATTAAAGATATGATTTCTCTGGCACCCAGCTGAGAGGTGTTATGTAAGATGGATGGGGCTTTTCATTCGCTAATAGAAGACGGGATGTCAGGAGTGAGGGCGGTAGGGGGTGGTGGTAGGGTAGAGATGGGGGAGATCTGAATATAATGAAAATTCATTGTACAAAATTTTGGAATCAATAAAATTTCTCTTAAACTATAAAAACAAAGAAGAATAGGTTTGACATTGTCAGGGTGCACATATGTCCTACCAGATAATGGTAGGAGCCAGGGGAACGTGGTGCTGCTTTAGGGAAGCCGGTTTGGGCACGGTAATCTCTCTTAACTAATGGTTCTGAGACAGGTGGTTCTCCATGTGGGGAAAATGCAAATTGTATTTCTATCCTTTACATTTAGAAAACAGTGTAAACATAAGCAACCATGTGGAAAAGGGTATGTGTCAAAAATAAATAACAATAGAAAACAAAGTCAAAATATAAATAACTAAAAGAAGAAAATGTCGACCAGCTAAAAACAAGCAAAAGTCTGAAACATGCCATTTCATAGTATGGATTCTATTCATCTATGAATTTAAAACCTGGCCACCTCATTGGCAATTTGAAAAATACAAATTAACAATTAAGTACTGTCTGTACCTACCAGTTTTGGGGAAAAATAAAGTAACCTAAGTTTTGGTATGGATAGATTAATGGGAATGTTTCACGGTTTTGTAGTAATTACTATAAGCATCTTGATCAGTTTGGTACTGACTAGGCTTCTAGAAGGAAATATTTAAATATTCTAAAACAAGGTGATTTTTGTGAATCAGGATATGTAAAGTATTCAGAGAAGCATTATTTGTGAGACTACAAACTAGAAACAAATCAGATAGTTCAAAATAGATTTGATAAGTAACTTTATGACATCCATGTAGTAAAATTAACACACTATATACAGAAACATGCAACAAACATGAATTTTATACTAGGTTTGAAACCAGCAAAAATAATAGTGTTTAGGGACACACAAAGTATGAGTCTAAATGTAGCTTATTTCTATACCCTAAGTTGTATCCCATTGGTCTGTCTCTCCAAATGCCTTTACTGTTATAGGTATGTTTTGAGATTTGGAAATATAAATCATCCAACTTTGTAATTGTTTTCAAGATTGTTTCGGTTATTCAGAGCTTCTTCCAACTGTTAATGTTAATATTAGTCCTAAGCATTTTGTGCTTTTATTTGCTAGTATAAGTAGTTTTCTTAAGTTTTCTTAATTTCTTTTGAATTACTCATTGCTGATATATAGAAATACAATTGATAGAACCTTACATTTTTTCTGATTAAATAGGTAGAGTTGCTTTTTTATGGATTCTTTGAAATGTTCTCTTTGTCAGAGTATGTCATCTGAAAATAGTTTTCTTATTGTTCTGACTATAATTTTTAGTATAATGTTGAATATCAGTAGTGGAGAGAAAAAAGATATGGTCATCTGTCTTATTCTGAATCTTAGGGGGGAATACCAATATTTTTTTGTTAAGTGTAATTTGGGGTGGGCAAGGGAGGTGGTGTGGATTTGTCACCCATGTCCTTTAGGAAGTTAAATTCACAAGTTTCTAAATATATGTATTGGAAGCAGTACCACAAGTGTTAGTGCTGGGACAGAGTATGTACATTTATAAATTAAATGTTTTGGCAAAATTGCTCTCAATATAAAATTGAACCAAATTACACTTCCATCAGCAAAGTATCAGTGAGCCTGCTTCTTTGCATAGTTAAACACAATGAATTGCTAAACATTTGAACCTTTCAAAAAGCTGACCCAAGTCAGCTGGAGAGACAGGTCAGTGGTAAGAGTGCTTGCTGCTCTTGCAGAGAACTGGAGTTAGTTTCCAGCACCCAGGTGTGGCAGCTCACAACTGACTGTAGCATTGTTGCCTACTTATTTGTAGGAACTCTCCACATGGACTAGAAAGATTCTGTTTTTACTACATAGTTTCTCTCTCTTTCTCTCTCTCTCTCTGTGTGATTTGATATTTTCTCTCCAGCCTATCTTTTGCCTTTTAAATTTTTCTTGAAGTTTCTAGATATTGAACCCAGAGCTTTGCATATACATTTTCTTCTCGTTCTTCTCATACATTGTTGGTTTATTTCTACTAAAGATTGTGACAGGTTTTTGCTCAGTATTTCTTATTCAGGAGAAATTATCATGACTAAAAAGTATTTCCATTCTTCCCTGTCACAAAAAAGTAGCATAGGTCTGGTTAATATGAAAGTTCAAAATTCCTATAGGTTAAGTCTAACAGTTGAAAAGTACCATAAATATATGTTGAACTTCATTCAGGAAAGACTTCTAATGAGGAAATAGGCCTTCATATATAATAGTGGCATATTTAGATTTTTACAATAATGAACTTAGTATGTCATTCCTTCTTTCTCCCTTTCCTCCTCCTCTCCTAGTCAGACATACTAAGTACCTACTATGTGCCACATTGTGCTTAAACATTAAAGATCCCATAGGCAGTCTAATAGTATCAACAGATTAGAACTAAAACCATTTTCCATATACCGTATAAAAATATAACTGCTGGGTATGGTGGCACATGCCTGCAATCCCAGCACTTGGGGGCAGAGGCAGGCAGGACTACAATGAGAGCCTGTCTCAAAACAAACAGACAAAAGCAAACAAAAGGAGATGATTAATTTTCTAATGTCTCTTATAGAAACATCAAAGTTTTTATGGAGGATGTAAAAGGTCTTCCTAAACAGCAGACATTCAGTACTCTGAATGAAGGAAATCTCAGTTAAAAGTTTGCCAGAATGCCACCTGGCTTCCCGCCACCCGAGTGGGAGAAGGCGGGGCTTTCCCTCCAGGCCACCATGGCAACCAGGAAGGCAGCACTCTCCTGGAGCCAGAGATGGAGATCAAGCACTGCCACACCAAGTGCCAGCAGGAGTGAACCCTGAGCTCAAGCATCTGTCAACCAAGAGCTCTTCGAGCATCTGTCGACCAAGCTGATCGCCAGTGATGACATGAATGAACTTCTCCTCAGGGAGTTGAAGCTAGAGCAGCACTTGAAGGAGAAGCCCCTGCAGCAGGGAGCCAGTACCCCCCTAGACCCAGCTGACGGAAGTGCACAAGCATTCCACTGCTGCCCTGAACCCAGGGAACCTGAAGTCAGAATTCCTATAAGAATCCAATCTAATCATGGCCAAGTTGAAACTGCAGATGATTATGGAAGCCTACACTACCAAATATGGAGGGTTGTTGTGGAGGAGAGTCTTGAAGAGGACTTTGCTCTTCTGTATTTATAGCATGGTTCCTCAGAGATCTCAAAGTTGACAGCCGTGTGGATGATAATGGCAGCACTTACTGCTGCTGCTCGACTTGAGTGACTTGGGGGCCTTCATAGACTTCTCCAGCCCGTGGCCATGATGGCCTCCCACCCCAGAGCACGTGTGGGGCTCCACTCAACAGCTGAGAAATGAGTGGGGATCTGCACGGTTGGCGGGAGCGGGACCCAGGCACCAGCTGAATCTGCTCTATCCAGAGGATTATATCTGAAGGATTTTGACCAGTGGACCAAAACTTTAGCCAGTCAAATGAAGCAGCAGTGTTCCAGGGGATCCAACACCCTCTTCTGAATGCCATGGGCATCACAGGACATGAGTGTGCTTTATACATGCAGAGAGAAACACTGTTTGAGCCTGAGAACTTAAGAAAGAGAACTTAAGTTCTCCTGTTGTATGCTGGAGCTGTGGTCCCCTTCTATGAGCTGGAGCTGTGCCCCCTACTTCGGAGTTGAGCTGTGGACCCCTCCTGTGAGCGGGAGCTGTGGTTCCCCTCCTGGGAGCTGGAGCTATGGTCCTCTGTGGGCTGGAGTCCTGGTCCTCTCCTATGAGCTGGAGTTGTGGTTCCCTTCCTATGAGCTGAAGCTGTGGTCCTCTCATGTGAATGAGCTCTGGTTCCCCTCCTGTAAGCTGGAGCTATGGTTCCCCACTTGTGAGCAGGAGCTGTGGTTCCCCTCTTGTATGCTGGAGCTGTGGTCCCCTCCAATGAGATGGAGCTATGGTTCACCTCCAGTGACCCAGAGATTTGGCCCCCTCCCATGAGTGGTACCCTTTTAATAATAGGGACTCTCAGTCCCAGGAGGGATATTTGGAATGAACTGTGCTAGATCAGGTGCTCACCCACTGTTGAAGATTAATGCAACTCTCACTGGAGAAGTTTCCTTATGAAGCAGATGGTGATTGACACACAAACTTATGGCTTTGTAATGTGCAGGGAGGAAGGGGCTGCAGAGCACTTATCTCTGGGTGGGATGCCTCTGTCAGGTTCCTGGAGCTCAGGGCTTGGGAATCATTGTAGAGGAGGAGGTAGTGGGATTGTAAGAGCCAGACGTAGTGGATGACCATGGGTGGGTGGGGGGTGGGGCAGAGTTCTCCAGACAGTTGACCAGTTACTCATATGAACTCACAGCAATGGTGACAGCATGCACAAGTCCTATGCAAACTTGAGTGGATGAACCCATGTTGGAGAACATTTGGGGATTCTAGTTAGACTCTATAGGCTTTATTACCCAAAGAGAATACATTGAATTAAGTGTTGGGGGCGGGGATGTAGGGAGGTGCAGATGGGAGAGGGGATATAATTGTCATCAAATAGTATTGTCTGGAAATCGCAAAAATTCAACAAAAATGCTAAAAAAAAACCTTTTAGATATAAATTATATTTTTTGAGGGGCTGGAGAGATGGCTCAGTGGTTAAGAACACTGGTTGTTCTTGCAGAAGACCTGGGTTTGAATCCCAGCATCCACATGGCAGCTAACTACTGTCCGTAACTCCGGTCCGAGGGGATCCGACAGCCTCTTCTGTCCTTCGCGGGTATTGCACGACGTGGGTGCACTTACCTACATGCAGGCAATACACACATACACATAAAATAAAAAAAATAAAATACAAAAAAAAAAACTTTTGCTATTTTTGAAACTCAATAACTTAATATATGCTCAAAAATATGAATAGCTTAGAAGGGGAATGAAATGACTCAAAGCTGGGACTTTTTTTGACCTAGAGTACTATATTACCTGATATAGGCAAATGGTAACAGAGCGAGATTAATAGAGCAATACCATGTACATAGATTTAAATATTTAAATTTTATTGAGTTCTGTAATAATGCATATAAGTAAAGCAATCCAGATCAAACATAATAGAATGATTGCTAATGAGGGTAAAAGGAAATATCAGGAAACTAAGGATTAAAGAAAGCATAAAACAGTGGTTATACATTGTGTGGTTATACAATTTATCTACTATTGGTTATCTGAATTGTTGCTGATTTGGACTATTACTAATAAAGCTGCTAATATATTCTTGTACAACTTTTTGTGTCACTGTATTTTGGACAGTTTCATTTCACATTACCATCAGAAATAATACATAGGATTTCTGGCTTCTTAATGTATGCCATAAGCCAATATGATCAATGCTTTTCATTTCAGCCAGTCTGCTAGGAGTGTCTGGTTATCATACGCACATGCTGCCTACTTTAGGCTTAATTCCAATTCTTTTTCCTAGCTTCTTTGTTAATCTAAGCATATAATGTTTCCTTTTTGAACACTGTCCTAGTATTCTGAAGATTTAAAAAATATTCTCAGCTCAAAATACTTTCTGATTTCTTCACTTACCTTGTATTATTTAGAATTAATTTCCAAATATTATTGATCTGTATTCTAATTGCCATGTGATTAAAAAAAGTTTTGTATGATTTCGGTCAGGCTTTTTAAATGAACTGAGATTTGTTTTATGGTTCAACATAAGTCTTATGTATGTGAATGTTGCACACTTATAGAAAGAGCATAATCTTGGTTTGTATGTATTAGTTTTTGAATAAGTGTTTTGGTCATAATGTTTATCACAGCAATAGAAAAGTAAGTAATATACTCAGTAAAATGCTTGCTGTACAAGCATGAAGACCTGAGTTTGCATCCCTCACCCATATAAGAAGCCATGAGCAGCGGCACATAATTACAATCCCAGCACAGGGGAGGCAGAGGCAGGAGGATTCCTGGGTCTTGCTGGCCAGCCAGTCTTACTGAATGGTGAGTTCCAGCTTCAGTATGAGACTCTGTCACCAAAATTAAAGTGGAGTGTTACAGAGGAAGATGCCTGACATCAACCTCTGGCCTCTACACATGAACATACTGGGGCTTGCACTTGTGCACTCATGTGCACACACACAGATGAATACGTACACACTCATATGCCACACACACAAATAATTTGAATAATATATTTATTTAACAGAGGGGAAAATGTAGCAAAATATTTAATTGTACAGGAAGGCAGGAATCAAAGAAATATAAGACAAATATCTAATATCACAAGTCAACAGAACCAATTGCCTCATTTTTGGAAAAGTAAATCTAACAAACTCCTAAGATTCTTCAAAATAACCCATTTGACTTGGCATTTATATATCTGTTAATACATTTTACTACAGTGATAAAGAGGAAAAGCATGTAGTAAGTTCAGAAAAAGCATATGATAAAATTCACTATTAATATATTTTAAAAGTTCTTGGCAAACTGGAAATATATTTTGGTAAACATATCATGAAAGTCCTACAATTCACGTCATTAAAGAAAATTTGTGTGTGTTCATGTGTGTGCACCTGTATTTGTGTGGAGGCCAGATTGATGCCCAGAGTATGCCTTTCTTGTTTTTCATCTTATTTTTTGAGGCAGGGTCTCTCACTGAACTGGGAGCTTGTCAGTTGGCTAAAATGGCTGGTCAGTGAGCCTTCAGTATCCTCCTGTCTCTACCTCCAATCACTGGGATTACAGGAGCATGCTGACAGATGTGGTTTTTTACATGGGTGTTGGGGATCTGAATCATGTTCTCTAAACCATGTCCCCAGCTCTACCTACATCATTTTAAAGTTTTATAAATTGAGGTCATTCCTTTCAATATCACTTGCAAAAAAGAATATTTCCTTTGGTCATTTTTCTTTTCATTTTAAAAAATAGGTTTTTTTTTATGTGTATGAGCGTTTTGCCTGCATGTATGTAAGTGCACACATGTGTGCAATGACCCAGAAGAGGGTGTTGGATCCACTGGAACTGGAGGTATAGACAGTTGTTAACTGCCATGTGAGTACTGGGAATCAAACCTGGATCCTCTGCAAGATCAGCAAGTGTTCTTAACCTCTGAGCCATCTCTCCAGCCCCTCCTTTGGTTATTTTTTAGTTTTTTACTTTAATAGTGAACATGCAGTATGGCTAGAATTTTCAAATAATAATAATAATAAAGATAATTAGGATTAAATGAAAATGACTTGAAAATAGTATATTTGGATTATCTCCTACTGAAGACTAAAGGAAGCTAAATTCATTGGTAGAATAAGAAAGTTGAGCACACTTGTGGGGACATGTTCAATACATAAAAGTGAATTTCATTTTAAATATCTTTTACAATGGAAACAATATTAAACTGAAAACATCTAGTAAAATGTATAAGGCTTTATACATTAAAACTTGTGTGGATGTATGTCTTCATGTGTGTATACCACATGTATGCAAGAGCTTAGAAGGTGGCATCAGATTGCCTGAAGCTGGAGTTACAGGTGGTTGTGAGCCACCTGACGTGGGTTCTGGGAGCTGAACTCAATTTCTCCAGAAGAGCCACAAGTTTTCTTAACTGCTGAGCCATCTCTCTTGCTCCAGATGTACAAGACTTTTATAGGAAATATTTAGTTTATTGTAATTAAGTATGACCAAGTAAATGAAGGACTAGGCCAATGGTACAGAATCTTCTCTCTTTATTGTGACTTCCTTTTATGGGAGAAAGACTTATTTTCATGGGCATTGCACTTCATTTTGAATAACCCAAAAGGGGCTAGTCACACCTCACCAGATTTGTGGTCAATGCATTTGCTTCTGTCATTTATCCTACAGCAACAACAACAACAACAACAACATCATCATCATCATCATCATCATCATCATCATCATCATCATCATCATCAGTTTTTCTCACACATAATCTCCCCCAGATGGCCTGGAACTCATTATGTAGATAAGGGTGGCCTCAAATCACAGAGACACACCTGCCTCTGCTTGGATTGAAGGCGTACACCATCATGCACATCATTTTACTTTTAAGTGTGTGTGTGCATGTGTGTGTGTGTCTGTGCACAGGAGTGCCAGTCCTGAAGAGATCCTCTGGAGATAGTTGTGAACCACCTCACATGGGGTGGGAATGGAACTCAGGTCCTCTGTAAGAGTAGCAAGTGCTCCTAACCACGGAGCCAACTCTCCAGCCCTTAAATCTTTTGAAAGCTCTTCGGATTGATTTAGTAAGCCAGGACTTTTCTTCTGATGGCATTCAGACACCTTATTATAACTGTTAAACTGTCTTGGATCACATTTTAAAGCAAAAATAGAACCTTTAAATTATATTTTCTACTTGCAGACTTCACCTTCAAAGGATGCATTTTTAAATGTTACGCAAATGCCTTACCTGCCATCAGCTTCAAGTTGGGGTAACTGTGAACACAATTCCAAGTCTCAGATGTTAAGAGAACATGTTTCAAAAATAGATTCCTCTTTTCATCCCGTTCTATCATTGCCATCAGGTAAGCTACCTCAAAAATTTCTAAGGAGCAATGCTTTCTGTAATGAAATCTAATCCTATAATAAAGGGAACCTCATAAAATTTTATTAGTTGTATTTTCACTGGAACTAAATCATTCTCATGAAGAAATTAAACTAGCCACATTTGGAATTAATTTTCTATGTATGTAAATTGATTTTTATAATTCCTATTTTTAGGAATTTTTATAATTCCTCTGCAAAAGCAATTCTTAACCAATGAGCCATCTCTCCAGCCCCTCTAATTCCTTTTAAATCAATTTGATTTTCTTTGGAAATAACTAGTTTTTAATCTCTTTTGTTACATTGTATTTTTATTGATAACATGGCTATGTTGAAATGTTTCTTGGTAGCAAGTCAGTGTTCAAAATAATAAGTTTCATCATGACTTGGTCATAACATACTTTGTTCATACTCATCCCCTGCACCATTGTCCTAGTTTGTCTTCCCTTTCCTCTTGCTGGTCCCCTTCCTCTTCCCAAATAGTCTTCCTTCTCCCACTGATCTTAGTCTTCTGTGCCATTTTGCACGGAGTTCTACTATCTAATATGTTTTTACTTATTATCAGCATTCAATTTCAAGTTGCAAGAAAACTGTCCATTAATAGGTTTAGTCAAGTTTGAACCTCAAGTTTTCTATAATCTAGAATTGAGTAAATAAAGCATATATACCCCCACATCCCTGTGATTTTAAATTTGCGGTTCTTAATTTTCCTACCTTTCCACTATAGTCTATGTTGGTACTCAATATATTTTTTAATATTTTACTTATTATTTTTATTTTATATGCATGAGTGTATTGCCTATATGTAGGTAAGTGCACCCATGTCATGCAATGCCCAGGGAGGTCAGAAGAGGGCATCAGAGCCCCTGGAACTGGAGTTACAGTTGTTAGCTGCTTGTGGGTGCTGGGAATCAAACCCAGGTCCTCTGCAAGAGCAGCCAGTGCTCTTAACTGCAGAGCTATTCTTATTTATCTCATCTCTTTTTGTAAAATCCAGACACTTCATTGGTGTATCCTGATATATGTATGACTAGTTTTTTACTGAATTTTTGCAAATTTCATACTATATTGATCATATTTAGAACCCCTCCCCTATCTGCACACCCCTTACTACTACACACCTAATTTTCTGTACAATTTGTAGCCCACATGCCCTTTCATGTAGGTTCATCTACTGGAGCCCTGGTCAACCTACCAAGTCTCACCCTCAAGTGAGAATGACTCTCCCCCTCTCAGCAGCCATGGGTTGCCAATGGTTCCCCAGGTAGCATTGGGGTTTCTTGCTTCCCCATATCTATGCAGGGATTTTTGTCTGGCTTGAGCTTTAGATGTAACTTGTGCATGCTATGACCATTGATGAATTCATATGAGTAACTGACCAGCTGTCTGGAAAACTGTTTCCTTGTGATCATCCACCTCTTCTGGCTCTTAGAATCTTTCTGTCTCCTCTTCCACAATGAACGCTGAGCCTTGGGAGGCAAAAGATTGATAAAGGTATCCTATTCTGGGATAAGCAGTATAGCTAGTTTTCTTAAAGATCTTTTATCACTAGCAAAAACTTACTGTTTTTAAAGATTATTTGTTTCTCAGGAAGAAGTGTAGATGTCCATCCATTCATTCATTCATTCTCTCCCCCCCCCATTATGTACACCATTAGATGGTCATTAGATGTCCGTTCATTCATTCTCTTTCTCCCCCCCCCCCCATTATGTAGACCAGGAAAGTCTGAAACTCCTAGATACACTTGTCTTTGCCTCCTAAGTACTGAGATTAAAACTGTGTACCACCTTGCCTGACACTATCATTTGTAAAGATTTTGTTTTTACATTCTTCAATTTTTTTACATTTATTTTTATATGTTGCATGGGAGTGCACTCACCATGATATTTGCTTGTGGAGGCCAGAGGACAACTTGCAGGAACAGATGCTCTCTTGCTACCATGTGGGTTCCGGGGATCTTATTTGGGTTGTCAGGCTTATTAGCAAGAGGCTTTACCCTTACCTGCTGAGCCATCTCATTGGCCCAGTTTTTATATTCTTGAAAGAAAAAAAAACTCCTTAATAAAAATACTACATTTGGGCCAAAGAGAGAGCTGTCTCAAGAGGTAAAGGCACTTGCCACTAGGCCTAAAACCTGAGCTTGAACCCTGGAACACACATGGTGCAATAAGAAAAGTGAGTCCCATCATATGTCCTCTGACTTCCACATAGCACTTGCATATCCCTCTTATACACAATAATCAAATTTAATTAAATATGAAGCACGTCTTATTTATAACTTGGCTTCCCATTTTGAATATAAAATCTGCAAACATTTTAAACTGAATTTCTCTAAGTATTTAAAGGTAGACAAGCTTGTCAGTGTTTAATCTTTGTAAAACTAGCTTCACTTGATACTAATGGATGCTAGAATGTGAAACTTGAAGTTTTCATGTATCCTGTTTATAGCAGTGTTCCCCTACGTAACTAAAACCATATAATAATATCATTTAGGAAACTTCATTATTTTAAATGCAGTTGGCAGAGGGCTGTAAGTTTTCTTAAATAAGACCTTTTGGGTACATTTGTTTTCATTCATCTAAGATTATTATATTTGTGACTATACTTTTTACTACTTTAGGGATGTGTTAAGAGCTGATCACCTGTTGGCTTTTGTTTATTAAATGAATCTAATTAGCACCTTCCTAAACGTTGCTACCAACATTCTTGGAAAATGTATTTTGATGCTTCTGAAAGTTCTAACTTTCTAAGCTTATCTACTATTTATTAAAATTAGTATTAGTCTATGAAAAGTGATATTCACTGAAAATAGTTTTTTTTTACTTTGTTTTTCCAGATGTGCCTCTTCATCTTCATTTTGAGACATTATTTAAAAAGACTGAAATAAAAGGAGAGCTTGCTGAAAATAAATTTGTAGGCAACTATATCATATCATCATCAGCTGGTATGTCATATTTACAAATTGTGTACATTATATCCTTTTTATATCTTCCATATTTATTTTTGCATTAAGTAAATAAAATTTAACAAAAAGAATCCTTAATTATTTAAGTCTTTTCCTATAAACCACATACACAAACAAAAAGCATGTGGGTTGCCTAGTGCTTGAGACCCTAGGTCCTAGCCCTTTAGATGGAGAGGGAATAAGTGGGAAGGGTTCAGGGAGATATGAAGGAATGAATGAACGCAGGAGCAATCCTAGCAATAAATTTATGATACCTACCAAATGAAAATTACAAAGTACTGATAAATAGAAAAAAGTACTTTTATATGGTAAAATTAAGGGTACTAATTCTCTTTATTAGTGCAGATGTTTAGTACAATGTGAGTTGGAGTTACAGTAGACTTGGTGATCTTAAAATTAAGGGAAACTTTGTATATATTATTAGAATTCGCGTACGATTATTATCAAACATGTTATAATTAAATATGTTAATAGAAAAAAAAAGAAATAATGGGTGTTAGGGATGGAGAGGTGACTCATTGGTCAGTTCTCAGCACCCACATGGAGACTAACAACTGTCCTTAACTCGAGTTCCAGGAGATCCAACGCCCTCTTCTGGTCTCTACTGGCATTGCTTCCATAGGTACACTTACATACATGTTGGTAAAACATTCATACACATAAAATAAAAATAAATAAAAAATTATCCCATACCCCCTCAGGAGAAAGAAAGGGGCAAAACATAAAAGGAATTTCTAGAAAAACTGTTGAGAAAAATGTAGCTCAACCACAGAGGGAGACAGGCCAAAAATCTCTAATAGTGTAGATTTTTATTTTGTTTATATTCAAGAAAAACATCATGAAACAGACCATAAAGCTTATACTTTATTGTATAATCAAGAAAGTTGGGAACCATTTCATAAATAGTATTGTTGGGTTTTTTGCACAAACAGTTTTCACAATTATATCACACCGTACATCACAATATTTTCTAGTTGGCTTCAAGAATGTAAAATAAGATTTTAAAATCTATACAATAAAACTTCAAGAAAATGATAATGAAATGTTTATGGGTGTTCTCAAAGGATATGAGAACATTGTTTACACTTGAAAGCAATTATAGGAAAAACAACATACTTTGAGTTTTTGAAAACTTGTAATTTTAGTTTCAAAAAAGTCACACAAAGATAAATTATTTTCAGGTAATAAACATCTACCTGAGAAATTGCAGAGTAAATTCAATGTATGTCAGATGAGTATTATAAACATCTGCTGTTTTAGGGCTGAGGAGGGGGGTGTGCTTGGCTCAGTGTCTGATGGCCCTAGGTCCAGTCAGCAGAACTGGCAGGAGGGAAGAGAAACAAAAACCCAACATCATTTATAAATTGCAGCAACAACTAGATAGAATATGTAATCATAAATGGCAATATCTCTGATTAAAGGTAACGAGGACTTAAATTAAGAAAACTTCAACCATTTACTAAAGGACATAACAGATAAGACAGTCCTATATGGAGCGAAATACAGCATTCTTATCAGAAGATAGTTTGTAAATTGAAATGTCAGTTTTCTCTAATAAATAGGATGCCATTTTCATCAGAATCACAAAAGTATTTTGAAAGTTACATTTATTAAGAATTCTCTTCTTCCTAAATTCTCAGTACTTGGAAGGCTGGCAAGGGCACTGAGAGACTTTCAACATTTTATTTTATTTTTATGTGTATGCGTATATTGCCTGCATGTAGGTAAGTGCACCTGTGTTGTGCAATACCCACAGAGGTCAGAAGAGGCTGTCGGATCCCCTGGAACTGGAGTTACATATAGTTGTTAGCTTCCATGTGGGTGCTGGCATTTGAACCCGGGTCTTCTGCAAAAAATCCAGTGTTTTTAACCGCCGAGCCATCTCTCCAGGCCCAGGAGTGAGAGTTTTAAGCCAGCCGGGGCTACACAGTGATTCTGTGGAACACATGGTGAGACAGCCCATACTAGCCTCAACGATTGTTCCCCTGTCCCAGTTTCCTAATTCCTGGGATTATAGGTGTAGGCCACCATGCTTGGCTGAAATACTCTTTGAATAAAATTATTCTGGTTTAACTAAGAGAGAAAATGTTGAAGGATGGCTGATACTTTAAAAGAGCAAAAGGAGTTTCATGTATCAAAATGTTTTATAAAGGGGCTGGAGAGATGGTTCGGTAGTTAAGAGCATTTGCTGCTACTGCAGAGGACCTGGGTTTAATTCCTGACACCCACATGGCTAATAACTAACTTCAGTTCCAGGGAAATTTGACGCCCTCTTCTGATCTCTGTGGGCAGTGCATGACATGGGTACTTACATGTAGGTAATACACTCATACACATGAAATAAAAAATAAAATGTTAAAAAATGTTTTATAGTTATAATCATTAAAATATGCTAGTGTTGATGGAAGCCATATAAAGTAACTAAATATAAGATTAAAAAGCCCAAAGATAGATACAAAGACTCACTATATTTTCTTATTAGTATGAAAGCAGGCTTAGTCAATAAATATTAATGACGCATTCCTTATATGCCAGCACTGGTTGAAGGGCTATGTAATCTAATTATTTTAACCCAAAGGCAGGTATTATTATTATTATTATTTAAATAACCTTTCCTAAATTACAGTGGAGCAAGGGTAGACCAGTGGCTCAAAGGCTATCCTCTTAATAACCAACTTTCATTTATAATCAGTTGCATTAAGTAATGACTAATAATGAGGTCAGTACTTACACAAAACATTAAAACAAATTTAAGCTAGATGAGTTACATGTTAACAGTGCCTTAACAGGTAAAAGAGCTAGATATGCCTGGTGATAGTCATAATGAAAATGAGAATACCAAACATTTGCTGAGGAGTTACATTAGATACTTTGTGAACGTTTATTATTTTTGCCTATTGAGAAGGCAAAATACTGTAAGTCAGTTCTATTACTACAATAATAGTATTCTCATACTTCACATAACATTAAGAACTAATACATGGCTTTTGGAAAGCACTATAGTGCATTTATAAGACCATGTAAATATATAATTATATAATTACTGTGGCTTAAAAATTACCTTGTTTACTTTTCTAACTGCCCAGAATGTTTACTGAACAGCAAAGTCTGTATTATGACCTATTCTTTTCTTTAAATCTAGTCTAATCTTAAATATGAGGCAGTCTTTATTCAGAAGTGTCTCAGCATTTTTGCAATAATGAAAAATCAGCAACAGCTTGAACTTAATAGAATTAATTGGTTTAATTATACACTAGAATGTGTAACTTTTTATTTTATAAGTGTATCGCCTGCATATATGTGAGTGCATCCGTGTCATGCAATGCCACGGAAGTCAGAAGAGGGTGTCAGAAGAGGATGTTGGATTCCCCTGGAACTAGAATTAAGGACGGTTCATAGCTGGCATGTGGGTCGTGGGAATCGAACCCAGGTCCTCTGCAAGAACAGTCAGTGCCATCTCTCCAGTCCCTCTCCTGTTTGTTTTTTTTTTTAATGTAATTT
>NW_008349068.1:7599761-7604645 GCF_000622305.1 Nannospalax galili | reverse complement strand
TCGAACCCAGGTCCTCTGCAAGAACAGTCAGTGCTTTTAACTGCTGAGCCATCTCTCCAGCCCCTAGAATGTGTAACTTTTAAAATGCCTTAAAAGTTCTTTTAAGGATGGAATCATTTGTTTAAGGAATATTGAAAATGGAAAAAGTATTTTAGTTTTATATTTGGTACAGTTATAATCACATAAAAATTTTATCAACTAAATGCAATATATAGACTTTATTGGAATTCTATTGGAAAAAGATTTAAAAATTTTAAAAAAAATACTTACTAGCACATAAACTTTTTAGGCAGTCCAAATGTGAACATGAATTATTGTATATTAATGAACTGTTTTGTTAGCAGGAGAGTGATGAGAACAAGATTGGTCATTAGTTGATAGGTACATGGGGTTCAGTATTGTAGAATCTCCTTTTGTCTTTGTTTGAAATTTTTCCATAGTAAAAAGTTACAGGGGAAAAAAAAAAGAACATCAAGGGCCAGGGTAAGCAACCTATGCTTAGGGAAGACAAAAGAAATACTAGAAAATATGAGGCTATGTTCAGGTATTTTTAATGATATAATTCTACTCAATAGGATTTACCCTGAGAATAAATTCTTTCCAAAACTCCATGAACATGATGATCTTAAGAATTTTTACATCATTAGGTTCACTGTGATGATGGTAGTAACTCTGATGGCCAACAGTTATGGAATACCTATTAATACTGAAAAATGCTAGGTAAAATCTGAAAAATGTAAAGCAAGTTATGGGATAAAACACACACTTAGATGATTCTTATCAAAGTATGATTTCACACTTGAAGTATGTATGAAATATGAAATGTGCATATGTATGAGTGAAAGGGAGTTTGCACTAGAGAAGGTGATTACATTTCCGATGATGCTGTTTTTATAGCTTAAAAACATAAGTATAAATGTTAGGCAATGAATTGATATCAAATACATCAATAATGTACTGATATGTTACATGCCATATAGAATGGAAAAGTTTATAGGTATCCAGAACATCCTTGAGTTTAATGCTGTCATGCCACTAGGAAAACCAATGCAATATTCTTTTGTGTAACAGTCTCTCATTCCCCTACTCACTCCCTACTACTCCCAACTCAAATAACTAAGCATTAGGATCCATCCTATGTCTTAAATAAAACTGAGAGCTCCACATGAAGAAACCTAGTCTGCACCAGGCAGACTATTAAGTGCCAAAAATCACAGGGGATTAAAATAAGTAAATGCAACAGCAAGAATAACATTATGGGGTATGCAGAGCAAAGATACATGGTAACAACTTATAAAGTAGTATATAACTCTACCTAGGATAAGGCAAAAAGTTAAGGGAGACGAGAAATAAGCAAAGAACTCCAGAAAGATGAAGATGTAAGTGCTGTCTTAGAATTTGCAGGATGTGGTTTCAAGCCAATGTTTTTCAAACTTCAAATGCAAACATTATTTGAGGAATATTACTAGAATGCAGACTCTGATTCACAAAGTCTGGTATGAGGCCCAAGATTCTGCACTCTAATCATGTCCCAGCTGATTCAAAATCTGGCACAGAATTCTGTATTATGTAACGTCATAACATGCAATCTCAACCTCTATTATGTTACAACACTTTAAATAATAGAAATAAACACACATAATCGAGACAGAAAACTGTGTGGTGCTTTCAAGTATTGAAAATAGCTTGGTACTCCTGCAGAGTAAAATGTGTGAAAGTAAGTGGATCTTCGGTTTGCCACAGCACTTTGACTTAGCCTATCCTCAGAGATTCTGCACTTACACAGTGTCAGAGTGGACTACAGACAAGAAAGTAAAGCCAAATTACAAACCTCAAGAGTAAACACACTGTCTCACCAAGATGAAAAGCCAGACAAAGCCAATTTAAGGGGCTGTATTTATCAAAATATTACAGGCTAAGAATGAGTGAGCAGAACTCTTCGATATATGACTTTCAAGAGACCTGGTGAATGCAATGCATAATTAAGACTATAAAGATTACAGGGAGAACTGGTGAAATTTGACTAAGATCTATAGATTACCTAATAGTATTTCCTAAATCTTGACAACCATGTGGGTATGTAAAAGAATGAGCTTGTTCTGGGAAAGTACACGTCTGTATATTAAGGAGTAAGGGACTGTGATGTTATGAAACACCCACAAAGTAAAGCAAATGTGATAAAAATACTAACTTTCGGATAACCTGAGTAAAGGGCATATGGAAATTGTACTAGTTAAACTTCTTTTTGGTAAATCTGAGAATGTCAAACTTTTTTTGGTTGTTGTCTGTTTTGTTTCAGAGTAAATAGCTGTAATAGAGTAAGATCATAACCAAAAATACAGGGCTCAGGCTTCTTCACCCAGACTTCTTATCTAATCAAGTTACCAATATGGTCTTACAAACTTGTTTTCATATATATCCTTATGCCTACATTAACTCCAACATAATGATCTTGTAGTCTGTACTGAAAGCCCAATTTTTATTTCCCTTTGATCATTGTAGCCAATGATCTTTAGACTGCAAACTGTTACCCCCACCCCTGTAAGGCATTTTCGGGAATGGAGAACCGCTTAAGCCCAGACTACACAAACTGACACTGCCTGCTGCTTTTACATCATGCTCTCTTGGTCTACATTGCACACCTGTTTTCCAGTTCCCAGATTTGTCCTGCTCCCTTACACCTTTGTACAAGTTCTTCTGTTTCTTTCTCCTCAGTATGAACTATATAGGAAAGAGATTAAAGGGTGATTTGGTTGGGACTTAAAATAACAAACAGTAAAGTTTTACCTCTGATGTAAACCCCCAGTCCTGTAGTTTATCCTGTCTAGACATGTGTAGGATTACCCCTGCCATCTCATCCTATTAACATCTCTTTGTTGGATGGTGGGAAATCTTAGATGTCCTAGAGTTCTACTAATTTTCCATATTTAGGCACTGTTTTCTTACACGCAGTTTCACTCATCCTCATTCCCTTATGGTAATCTCCTAAACACCTGTCTTGCAAGTTTTAAGGGTATTTTCAATCTGTAATATTATGACACACAACCCGTTTTTTAAAATTCACTGGCATTCAAGTAAGTTATTTGAAATCATAGAGTTAATGTAATAAAGGAAAATTTGCGGCTATTTCTTCAAACTCCTTCATCCTCTTTCATTTGTTTTTCTTTCCTTGCTTCTGTTCATTCAAGTTGTGCAATTCCTCTTTAAGCTCAAATTTTAATCATTTTAAAATTTAAACAATTATATTTCATGTTTCTGAGATCTCTGGAGGGATCTTCGCTTTGTCTCTCGTGGCTGTTTTACAGATCTGTACTATTAATATTCCTGTATTTCCTGAGACATTCTTCACTTCTAATTTGTGGTTTTATTTATGGTGTTAGTAATAAAGATTTTGCAGTTTGTGTACTCATATTTGAAGTTGATATTCACTGTTATGACTGTTATACCCCTACTATTTATTACAGCCAGCTGATGAAAAGGACAGAGATTTAGACGCAACACTATTTTCAGATAGATTTGGGAAAAGGCAGAACATTTTAAAGTGAGGCATGAGGGCCTTATTTCTTCAGCAATCCATTTTTCTACCAAAAGTTCTGATTTTGTCATCTGAGCAATAACTTCTCTGAGTAGCCTGGCTGAGGTAGCTACTGTCTTCTGTAGTCCACCAGTTGCTCAACATCCTTTTTTCTCTCCTCCAGTTCTAACACCATTGGTTCCACGTGCTTCTGCTTTGGGTTCCTTCTTCAGCCAAATTCCACAGGACCTTAGTCTTTCAGAGATGCACCCTTACAGATTTATAAGCTTTCTTTTTGGCTGACAAAATGTGTCCATTTGTGCATAAGCCTATGTACAAAAAATAATTTTGTCTGTCACTTTTAGAGTGCTCTGCCATTTTGCAACTAGACTCCTGATCACTGCTGTTGGGTTATGCCCTTTTATGTCAGTGTTAATGTGTTTGACATTTCAGTCTACATATTTTTTCTATTCCTTTCCACATTTCCAATCCTTTCCCCCCTTTGAAAAAAAAGAAGAAAAAAAGGAGCCAATTCAGTGGCTTAAACAATACTGGAAACCAGGAAATTCAGATAGATGGCACTCATGATGATAAAGCTAACCTTAAGCACATACCATATGAGATACCTATTCTCATAACCCCCAAACAGCTGCTGTTATTGCTGGAAGGAGACTGAGGCAAAGATAAACTGACATCAAAATTTGGTTTTTAAAAGCTAAATAATAGTCACTGTCATAATTGGATGAAATCAGGTTTTTGCTTCAATGATTCCTCATGTGTGAGGACCATGTTGAATCTCACTTGGCACTGAACTGACTTCCAGGTTAATACTTCGGGATTTCAATTGTAGGTCAGTCAAGATTTAGACCTGAACCCATCCTCACTAATTTGGAAGTCTTTGATGGCATAGTACCTTCTCTATATCAACCTGATAAAAATAAAAACTTAAAAAAGAACAAAATTGGGAATTTCCTGAGAATGTTTTTGAGAAAGCCTATTACATTTATTTTTAGTTTAAGAGTAGAGTTGCCCACCTTGGTAATTAAGTTTTTACTTCATTACATGCAATTTGAGTATCTTACAGTTTTCACCATTATACATAGAAACAGATTGGCATGCTCATCTGTCTCTGTTAAAGAACAAAAACTTCACACAGCCTTTCTTTTCATTTATTTAGTACATGGTACTTCTCTCAGTCAGTGGAGAAATGGATATTCACCTATATGTAAACCTCAGATAAGGTCAGAATCATCTGCACAACTATTACAGGGAAGAAAAAAAAGACATTTGAGTGAAACAGCATTAGGTAGGTTAAAGTGAAGATGTAACCATTAGTGTTAAATACTGCAAATAAAAATTTCTAATGTCCA
>NW_008349068.1:7555037-7599706 GCF_000622305.1 Nannospalax galili | reverse complement strand
GTGACCCTGTCAGTGTATTCATGTAATTAATTCAGTATTTGTAGACACTTTATAGCAATCAGGTAGTTGCTTTACATGTTGTGTGATAACTTGTCTTCTATCAACTGTCATATAAACAAATTTTCGTATCCAAGTTTATAGTAGACTCAGACTAGGTCAGAAAAAGGTTTGCTTGACAAAAATTTATGATCATTTCTAAGTATCTCACATTTTGAGAAAATGGTCAAGATTCAACTGAGGAACTTAAATCACCTTGTTCAATTCTTCTTAGGAGTCTTTCAATGTACAGTTAGTTACAAGAAAGTCAATAGGTAATACTTGAAAGAACTTTTCTAATAATACCAAGTGTGATTTATTGTGGTGACTTAGAAGACAGTAACTATAGTTACTGTGAGTGATGAAAAAAATAAAACTGGGAAGATGTATTTTAAACAGCAGGTAATCTATATTTGGTTCTTGTTCACTGATCTAATGAATCTAAAACTGTGTTTATTATTCAAGTTTTTTTTACCATATGTAATAGGTCAATAAGATGGACACACCAAATAAATCAGGAACTCATTGTATCCAAAATGCACTAAATCATGATTTTACACAGTGGACCTAATATAATCTTCGGTGCCTTTAGAAATTCCACCTTATACAAAAGACTTGATAATCACTATCTGATCAAGTACATGGTGGCACAACATGAACAACTCTCAAATGTTCTAGGGATTTTAAGTGTCTCGATCTTAAGAACAGATAACCAAGGATCACCCAACCTTTAAAGAACATTCATAGACACAGGCCAAAACATAAGAAAAATTGTAATCACATAACAAGATGCACTATGAAATATATGTTACCTAAATATAAAATATAATTAGATTCAAGTTAAATATATATTTAGTTAAAACCAGGTAATTTCAAAAATTTGACATCTCTATAGTAAGTTATTGCCTTGAAAAATGAACTAGTTTAGAATACAAAAAACCTAGAGGGCAATAATCAATTTCAATATGTGGATATTGCTTTGAAGAAACTAACAAAGACTATTTTTTAACAACTGAAGAAATATAAATGCAGGCTTGGTATTAATTACATTTTACATCATGCAGGAAAATATTCTATTTTTTAAGATTCAGACTAAATACAAATAACAGTAATACATAAGTGAACACATTTATAAACACAGATAACAACAGCAAAAGAATGGTAATTGAATGAAACATACAATATCAATGAGAGTAAATACAAAATGAAAATCTTGAGAAAATAAATTTCATACATAAAACAATAGGGTGTTATAAAGAGAGAATTCCAGAGAACAAGAACCTTTAGATTTTATTAAAAACTGGATAAAAATAAAATTTAATAGAAATTAAAACTCGATTGTTGATCAACTTAAGGAAATCTCACAGAAAACAGAACAGGTAAAGAAAAAAAGAAAATGGATAAGAAAATTAAGATCAGTCTTGTCAGTGCAGTTTCTATAGATGACCCATAGAAAACAAGACTGTGGATAAGATTATTCAGGACAATGCAAAACATACTAGATAGAAAACACCATGGCCCTCAAAATACAGCTAGTTGTAGCAAGACTATTGGCACTATTCTTGTTTCATAATTTCCTTTTGTTTTCTGATACATGACTTTTAAAAAAAAGTCAACAGATAAGGCTCAACCACCTCTCAGTTAACTGGGAAGATAATTCTAACACCTGCTGGTCATTTTTAACATGTGACATTCTGAAGGGTTCTCTCCATGGCAGGAGAAAGAACTAGAATTGAAGAATTTGCTTTTCAACGCACAGAACCAGGATTCCATTGCGATTTTACTGCTGTCTCTAATGTCAATGTCACATCAAGAGCCCAGAATTCGTCCTCACAAGTAGGTTTTTATATCCTGTAATTAAGCTCTAAAGCACCTTTATAGATTTAAAAAAAAATATGCTGATTAAAAAAAAAAAAAACAGAAAATAGTTTGCTACTCTATGCCAGACTTATTTACTAGCATGTTTAGAACTATACCATTAGGAAATAGTAAATTTGGTTAAATAGACATTTTTACTTGGAAGCTTAAAGCTCATCAATCTTTGGTTATGAATTCTTTTTCTGTTAAAAAATTTAATAACCATCTCTACTTGTTACTATACAAAGCTAAATATAGTCCTGCTAATGAACAATCAGAATTTATATTGCTATTAATATGTTTTCTCCCTACCCCCCTTTCTTTTGGCCATCTGGAGTAGAAAGGTCAAAGATACAAAGGTTTAGAAGTCTGAAGCTCAAGAGCCAGGAATAAATAAATGAAGATTTGCAACGATGATCCCCAAATTTCATATGCATATAAATATTCATCACATATATTCCAAAAGAGACTGTTTTGGTTAATAAAGATGGGGCATAGTCTCTTAATTTGTTTTCTTGATATTTTGTAATCAGATTTGTTAACAGCTAGTTTATAAATATTATGTGACAGGTATGCTACATATTTTTATATAACTAATGACAAAAGGTTATCACCACAGGTAACACAAACAGTACTATAAAGTAGTACAATAATTCTGTTTTACAGAATACTGCACGACGCAGGTTAAGAAGTGAGAGCTCTTATGACATAGATAACATTGTGATTCCCATGTCATTAGTAGCCCCAGCCAAGTTAGAGAAACTCCAATATAAAGAAATACTTACTCCACGGTATGTATGAATATCTACTTTCTTTCTTCTTTTTTTAATAAACTAAATTCAGGATCAAGTTAAAATCTTTAAAAAATATTTTTATTTTATGTGTATGAGTGGTCTGCGTGTTTAAGTGCACCATGTGCAAGCAGTGCCAGAGGCCAGAAGAGAGCCCTGGACCCCTGGAACTGGAGTTAGGGATAGTTGTAGAGCCACCATATGGGTGCTGGGTACTGATAAGAGACCTTGCTGAAATGCTCTTAAAACCTAAGCCATCTCTCTAGTCCTCAAGTTAAGAAATTTTTTATTTTTTTTTTTATTTTTTTTTTATGTGTATGAGTGTACTGCCTGCGTGTATGTGAGTGCACGATGTTGTGCAATGCCTTGGAGGTCAGAAGAGGGTTCGGATTCCCCTGGAACTGGAGTTAAGGACGGTTCGTAGCCACATGTGGGTGCTGGAAATCAAACCTGGGTCTTCTGCAAGAGCAGTCAGTGCTCTTAACTGCTGAGCCGTATCTCCAGCCCCTAAGATCTTAACTGAGGAGGATGCTCTCCCTTTCTTCCCTATTTGCACAAACACAAGAAAAATGGTAAAAAGGACTATTTATACTAAAGAAAAACAGCTATACAGTCCTACAACTTTATCTTTAGATCTCTCTCATTAAGTGAGAAGTGCTAAACTGATTTATTTTAGCATTCAAATTTCTTTTTTTCAGTCAATTATGTTCTAAGTACCTGTTATGAACATGTCACTAGTATGGTACTACTGACAGTGTAAAAGCTACAGCAATAAACAGTTCATGCACTGTAAGATAGACGAGGCACACATAGTTGCAAAGAGTTCAAAGAAGACAATGACTGCATTTATATGTGTACCCATACTGTACGACAGTAGCACCTGTGACAACAAAGATTTTGATTTATTTCCAAGTCAGCAATAAATACACTAATAGAAAAAAATGAAAGGAATGTCCAGGAAGATATCCATAAAGGTAGAAGTGGTTATGTATAGAAAAACAACAAAGGCACACAAGTGTGTAAGGCTTAGTCAGACACCAAGGCTCCTCAAATGCCATGCACAGATCTGCTTGCACTGGCAGTGAAATGAGCCAAACTTTTTAGCAACAGTATAAGCAGTTTCTTAAAAATGTGATTATGGCAGCAGGAAATAGAAAACGTTGTAAATCAAAAACATGAGCCAGGTAACAGTTGTCATTAACTCCGACCTCCTTCATTTTAATTTTTTAAGCTTTCTTACTACTTCATAATCACTGAGGTGAAGTCTGGCACTCTAGGAGGTATTAGAATTGTTTGTATAGAAGGATTGACATTTTCTGGAACTAGGAATACTGTTGTGGTTATAAGGTTCTACAGCAACAATAGTAACCGCCTGGAGTGGCGGGCTGGCGCTAGCTAGCAAAAGTGGTTAAATACAGAATTCTGTGAGCCAGCTGTTAAACTATTGATAACTCAAGTGGGGCCATGATACACACATTTCAATACCAAAGAAAATTGGCAAACACTGTGAACCAGAACTGCTTTTTCTTCTTCCTTCTTTTGACCAAGCCACTGAATTAATTCAGTCAGCACAAAATTATTACATATAAAATGCAGCTATGCAGAAGAGACTGTCCACTGAAAGTCACAAAAATTCATCTACCTCCCTTAAAATTTTTTTTTCTCTTTAAAAAGAGAAACTATTGAAATTCAGTCATTTCAATTATGGAAGGCCCAAGGAAATAAATCACTAATTTAGCTGAGCTTAGAGATAAGAGTTGCTGTTATTTGGGTAAAAGCTGTTTGAAATTGGTTTGTATCTTCAACAGCTGGAGGATGGTTGTTCTTCAGCCTTTGGATGAACACAATTTAAGTGACGAAGAGGTAAGCTGCCTTACATTCAATGGGATAATTGCAATTTCTACATTATAATGCCTACATAATTTAAGGACCTAAAAGAAAATATAAATCCCTTAGCATCTGATATTTTTCATTTATGAAACTTCTTTCAAAAGGATATTCATTTTGCTAGGGAAAATGTTTCCTTGAAAATTTGAATACAAAAGTAATAATATAAGCCTAGCCTATCTTCCCAAACAAAAACAAACAGAAAAAGTAATGTGGTATATATCGCGTTAATACCAATTCAGGGACAGTTCTAGTAACAATCAAAAATTAATGGTTTTGTAGCCAAATATACAAAAGCAAATGTAATAAAACATTAAGAATATTCTCACATTTCAGATCAGAATTATATGAAAAATTTGTGCGATTTTTCAGATTTTTCAATATAATTTGTGATAAAGGTTTTGAACCCGTATAAACTATATTAAGAACAGTTACAGAAAGCACTATATAACCAAGCTGATTGTGAAGTGGTGTTTAGAAGCTGAATGATATAGAAGGCACAGAGTTTCCTTCAAGCAACAGTGCTTCTATGCCCAGTGCTTGTGTTTTTCACTTACCTGATACCTTCCTTTAATGCATTTTGCTCTTCCAGTGAACTCTTTTTAATTTAAAAGTAGAAAGAAGCAGAAAGCCAGGAAGACCAAATTCACAAAAAAAGTTATCTAGTCAAAAACCTCCCGTAAGTCAGTAACTGAATTCTGTTTTATTTAATCAGTTTTACTTTTCATATTAATATGTTCTTAGAACTCTGTATGGTTAATATGAATAATCAAAACTCTGTGGAATGAATTAAGATTAGTACTATTTTATGTAAAATGGGCATGGTGACATAATACCTGTAGTTCCTGCACTCAAGGTTGAGGCAGGAGGAGTTCACATTCAAAGCTAGTCTTAGGCACAGAGCAAGCCCCTGTCTCAAACCAAAACAAAGCACCATAAGCTGTGGCAAATGGAAAGCACTATGAATCCATTTATAATCTAGGTAAGTATTAAAACACAAGCCAAGAATAAAAATTGTGTTTTTAAAAAAGCTTTGTGCTTTCAGCAAAGACTATTAGAAACCTGTTTTCATATTTCAAAAATCTTACCAGATAGAAGATCTTTCTGATGAAGTCTTCTCCCTAAGACACAAAAAATATGAAGAGAGAGAGCAAGCTAGGTGGTCACTCTGGGAGCAAAGCAAGTGGCATAGAAGAAATAACAGGCAAGTATTTCAAGTTTAAAACACAAAGGCACAAAATATATGAGAAATGAACAGAAATTAGCCATAATAAATTTTGAGAAAGACCACTGAAAAGGAAAACGTAAGGATGTAATACCAGGTATTGTATAAAGTGGCATCTGCATATACTAAACTTACATTCAAAATACATTTGGGCTAATTACATAGCCAAGAATTGAGTTTCTATATTTTTCTCCCTCAGGTGCTGCTAGTCACAAGATTACATGGCAAATAATATGAACACTCTATATAAACTAGCTCATTTCATCTAGGCACAGTGGCACACACCAGTACTTAGGAGGCTGAGGCAGGGCAATCTCAAGTTTGAGACCTAGGTTACATAGTGAGAACCTGTTCTCCAAAATCTAAAAGCAAACCATTTCAGTCTACTTTTAGCAACATGCTATAAATTCTTGTTGAAAGGATTCTCTTAATATAAATGAGACATCTTTTTTCACACCCTAGAGATAAAACTTCACAGAGATTCAGGGGAAAAATGTGAATTGAGGCCATCATGCATGGTATTAAAATGATTATAGAATACCCTGAGACTCAAAGATTGTAAAGGTCAAGTAAAATTGTCCTTTTTTTATGTCTTGCAAAATCCAAGTCTAACCAAATAAGAAAAACAACTATTGTAAATGACTAAATATTTAATGAAGATGAAGTACTATTTTTAAACCCTTGAGATATGAAAACAACATTGGGAAGATCATCAGAAGACCCCTTTGAAGTCTTTTGGAGAGAAGTAGTAAAAGAAGAGCTCTTGACTTGTGATGCCTTGTATTCATAGAATGTTAAAATAAGTCTTTGTTTTCTTGCTAGAGTTTACAGTAAAAATGCTGAAGGACAGGATTTGATTTTGAAAGAACACGCTAATGACTTTAATAATGGTCAGCAATGTGCTGCTCAAAGTCCTCTTGAGCTTCCAGCAGAGAGCCATGATCTGTGTGGACAGGATTCACTTTCTTTAAATGAAAGTCAAGAAGTCAAGGTAAGCCCAAGTTATATGATTAAACTTTAACTGCCTTTTTAAACTTCATTTTTCTTATGTACAGAAACTGCTCGTTGCAAATTGTTTCATCATTACATCCCAAATTCAGTCTAGTATGTTCGGTAACATCTGTATTCCAACACTCTAGCTCCTGATGTCAGTACCACCTTCCATCTATAATTTGTTAGGGAATGGGGATTCTATCAGTTTCATTAAAATACAAATCTGATTAGTGGAGCACTGCACCTGGTCCACAGTAGGTGCTACTTCTATTTCTTTTCCTCCTCTTACGTAGGGTTTTTACTTGTCTCCCCATAAATCCAGTTCCTACTTTAGGATAATATATTCTAGCACCACATAAAGTTTATGCATCTTTCGTCATAAAAGCTGTTGAAAAAGAGCTAGATCTCGAATGGAGTGATAACAGAAATTAATAAGCAAGTTGTACAAAAATCAGGCAGGAAAAACCAATGTATATCTGTAATAATAAAGAGATAGAAATTCAGTGGGGCAAATTTAAAAACACTTTTAAAAGGAGTTTCCTAAGGTGTACTTGGGCTGAAAATGAAGACCAGTGGTCTGTAACAGCATTTCTCTTTGTGGCAAAGGCAAAGTGAAGAAATAAGTCAGTAAAGTCTCAGTATATTCCATTTTGAGTTGAGATGAACTGAAAATCTGTACTTATGTGCTAAAGGAATAATTATAAAATTGACATTTACAGATTACTTAACAAATAAATCAAGTTAGTTGAAACTTAACTGAAAATGTTTCCCCTTTCAGTCTTTGTGGTGGGAACGACGAGCTTTTCCACTGAAGGATGAGGACACAACAGCCTTATTATGCCAGGATGAAAGAAAGGATCAGACTGAGAGGGCACACACAGCCTTCCACGGTGAAGTTTTCTGTCCTAGCGCAGCAGAGGACGGCCACCCTCCAAAAATGCAGTCAGAGGGAATGGAAGAGCATAAAACCTTTGGTATAGGAGTTGCTAATGTTAAAAGAAATAGGTGACAGGGAACATGTTAAGAAAACTGAAAGGAAGACAGGAAAAAAAAACAACCCCCTTCTGGATTTTCCACCCCATGGTCACAGTTCCAGAACAAGAGGACATGCTGCATGCATCCATCTTATACTGTCTGTGAAGCAGGCCAGAGAAGTTTCTCTTTCCTTCCTGCACCACAGAAGTAGCTAGCTTTTCATCTACACAGAAAAGCTGGTCATTTGTGCTTGTCAGATAGGTCACAAGCATCAAGATTAACTGCTGCCATTTGAAGCTAAATCACATTGCTGGGTAATTTTTAAGGTGATATCTCCCCATGTATACTTGACTTGCCTCAAATGACAACTATTTTTTTTTTGTTCACATGGTAATTCACTAAAATTGCCTCAGAAATATGAGAATATACCAATGTGTACATAGAAAACACACACATATGCACGCACTTGCACGTAGTTTTAAGACTGTGCTAACAGTGATCCATGCCACTTAAAAATGCATGTATGAACTACTCTATGCAATGCAAGCTGCAACAAACCTCAAGCACAGGTGTCCACTAATAAAACACCTAAAAGCTTTGACTATGTAGAGGGAGGTTTTTTTTTTTTTTTCTTTTTAACCCTTTAACCAACACAAGTTATTCACGTGAATTCTTACATCAGATAACACAGTATTCATTTATTTGAAATCACTGTTATCTCCTGCACTAACCACAGGCTACTTTGTTTATTACTAATAGAATTAAGAGAAGCAACTTAGAATTTAATATTGGTACATTTTAAAATGATCACATTTTTTGAAAATTCAACTTGAGTTTTTAACCTACTTTATGTACCTCATGGAGATATCAATTTAAAATGTATAAACATAAAAATTGTAAGGTGGTTGTAATTCTAGCTACTGTACAGCTAGAAAATTTACTGTATTCTAGTTAATCCGTTCCTCCTTTGCTATAGCTTACATTATTCAAATGTCTGCTCTTATGGGCATCCTAGATTAAGAATTCAGATTTTTCAAAGAGTCAGACTTTAATATCGATTACTGACCGAGGAATGCACATAAGCAAAATTCTTTTGGAACCTATGATACCATTTTTCCTATATGAAAATTGAGGATAATTTGTATGAATCACTTTGTCATGTAAAAAAGGTTATTCAATTTGTAGTACTCATATTACTGAAAATCCTGGCCATTAGTTCTAAAGTCTGTGGGAATGGACACTAAAGGGGGTAACAAAAAAACCATTCAAATTCAATACTTACAGACTGTTGCTTATAGTTTCACTGTACATTTATTTTTAAAGAAAAAGAAAACAAAAGCCAGAAAAACACAAGTTGCCCCAGCAAATAAATTCAAATCTTTGTCATGTCTAATAGTATAATCTACATTTTTTAATTAAAGTTATTTCTATATGCCTTGTATTGTGTGATTTGATTAAATGCTATTATTCATGAAACCAATCTTTCTTAAGCTAAAATAAAAACAAGTATTAATAAACTTCTACCTTGTAGGGCAGGAAGAAGCCCAAACAAGTTCTATTCCATGAGAACGTGTCAGTGTTCTTATTTTTTTAACCTTATTTTTCAAAACATATAGCCTGAAGAAATTTAACAACACTGGTTTTTTTTCCTTGTCATATTCAAAAGTGAAGTAGCTGATACATAGTCTCTGGGTTACTGGGAACACAGTTATAAATACTTAGCTTACAGAGTAACTCTGTATCCTATCATCTCAGCTTATTCTTTCTTCCTTAGAATAAAATCTGTATCCCTGGGGTCAAAATCCATAGATTAGCAGAGTAGTTCTTGACACTCAATTCTTTAGAGGGTACAGTTAAACTGAAAATAAAGACAAGTAAAAGAAGTTTGTTTTTTGTAACCTCAAGAGCTATTTCTAATTGAGGAAGTCCTAGTAGTTAAAGCAGTAGAAGAGACCAGAAGGCCTATTCGGTGTGGGACCCTTCCCAGGTACCAGCCCAAGGGCAGAGCTTCAGTTTCTATTTCTTATAATGGACAAAAATAACTGCTCTCCCACTTATAGAAGAATGTAGGGGCTTAATGAAATTATACCAGAATGCTTCATAATGCACAAAACAGACATAATACTACCCATTTTGTGTTGAGCAGAAGTTTAGTAATACCATAGGCTTTCTAATATCACATTACCTCTTAATTCTCAATGGCAGTTACAGTTCCATTCAACATATGAGTTAATAGTGAAAACAGACTGGGTGATCTATTATGGTCAAAGAGGTAGAAAGGGGCAGAGTCAATATTGAACACTATAGAACTTCCGAGACTACATTTTTTTCTTTCTGCTCACAGCTAACACAAAAGCATTATTTGATAGCCCTAATGGTGGTTCAGAGTAAGAACCAGGAGCAGGAAGGAATCACTGAGCCACCTGCTTTGACCCAAAACAAAACAAAACATCTTGGTAAAAATCTATGCTTGGATTTTAAAAACCCTGGGCTTCATACATTGTTTTTATCTTCTAATAAGCCAAGTGCAAGTGAAAAAGTTTCAGATGCCAGACTCTGACATGCCACCACACCCGAGCTTCTATTTTCAGCTCTATTCCATTCATATGATCGAGCATATAAACAAATCACAAATGGCATGAAGCAGGAAGAATAAGGATGCCATCTGCTTTAGGGGTAAAGCTGGGAAACAACAGAACATTCTTTTTAAAAAATGCAGGGAAAAAAGGTTTTCATAGTAGCTAATTTTCCTCCTCAGTAAGACACATTTTTGTTTTTAACCTTAACAGGGTCATATTTTCCTTCTTTACAAAAATCATTCTCCCAGTATAAACAGATTATTTCATCACATTAATCTATAAATTGCTTCACTAAAAAGGTAGTTATACACACCAATTTCTAACCTCTTAAACATCCTGCACAATAGATTTTAATGACTGGATTTGCTCAGAAAAGCAGTACTGCCTCAAATACAATACGATTTGGTAGTCAATATTCCTCTCTTCCAGTGAAAAAGGCTTCACAAGCAGAAATCCTTGGATCCTTGTTGTTTCATCGATCAAGAGAACGTTTCTGAGCAGCTTCTGAGCAAACGTTTCTCAGTAAGTTGATCACAGCTCTGGGGTCGTCACTCCTCATAATGGCACTGCCAGACACAATCATGTTAGCTCCTGCCTGGAAGAAGCACACACTTAGGTTACACAGTGAAAGCAGAACCGAATAAACACAAGTCCTAGACTAGACTCTCCACCCTTGCCTCTGCCAGCACTTTCCAGAGGCTGCTTTGAGGTGAGCAAACTGAGGCACTGTAGTTCACAAAGGTAAGGATAAAATGCTTATCAACAAGGCTATGGAGTCATTTTACATGTCTACATAGTCATTGACCTTTGGGGTTAACTAACTTTAAGCTACATAGTACCTTTGTTAATATTTAGATGAAGTTGTAAAGTCCCCAGTCCTCAATTCAAGTTTTCCCTCATACTAATAACCCAAAGATATTAAAGAAACAATTGTTTAGATAATCTGAAAGTTCAGAGACAATTATTGTGAAAATGTTGCCATAGAATACTGGCAACATTAGTAACTTCTCACTCTGTGTCGGAAAGAATATAAAAATTTATCTTTATGCTTTCTTTGTATTGCAGAATGGTTTAATGTGGTTTAGGAAAAATTCTCCAGATGACATTTTAAAAAGTATAAGCAAAGAAATGGGGGGATCCCCAAACCTTATAAGCTCAAACAAGGTGACTCCAAATTTAGCTCTGGGCTTCTAAGGATTTACAGGATTCAACCTGAGAAGGGAAACCCAATCTGCTGTGTGACTCACTGCTGGAATTGGGAGAATCACAAGTTGAAGAAAATTTCTCCAGGGAGACCCAGTCACCTTATGGCAAAGCATCACATCTCCAACAACTTCTTTCCAGAAATTATTATGTATAGGGTTATTGCTTAACAGGTTTTTAATTTAAGCAGGGATAGCATAATATCAAAGAAGAGTTCAAAAGAGAGCAATTCAACCGGGGAAAAGGCGACATGCTTAGTAATCATCTGACCAGCTACTTTTCCATAAATATTTATCACTGCTCAGCCTTTCTGTTTATAGCTGTCTTTTTTTTTTTTGGAGCTGAGGACCGAACCCAGGGCCTTCCACTTGCTAGGCAAGCACTCTACCACTGAGCTAAATCCCCAACCCCTGTTTGTAGCTAAGTCTTACTATGTACCCCAAGCTAGTCTGAACCTCATTTCAAAGTCCTCCATTTTAGCTTTTGTCAGGTACCTATTTACCAAGCAGAAAAGTGTAGGTATTATAGAAGAACCTGAAAAGGCAGATACATGCACTCCTGAATAAAAGGCAGATGGGCTTCAATCATTCAATCACCCAGAGTTCTAGAGGGGCTGCCATCTTATGAAGGTCAGGAAGCAAAACTAAGCAAGGGTAGCCACCTAGAGAAAACAAACTTAGCCCTACAAATGGAACTAGGCCTGGAGTTTCATCAGAAGTGGTTATAGTCCCTTTTTTTTTTTTTTTTTTTTTTTTTTTTTTTGGACAGGGTATCAGTATTAGCCCTAGCTGGATGGCTGGCTAGTCTTGAATCCTGAATCACAGAGATCTGCCTGCTTTGCCTCCTGAGTGCTAGGGTTAAAAGTCAGTCATTTCCCCTTTTTTTTGGTCTTTTTGAGATAGGGGCTCCCTGTAGCCCCAGCTGGCCTGAAACTTGCTATGTAGACCAGGCTGGCCTTGAATTCACAGAGATCCACCTGCCTCGGCCTCCCTAGTACTGGAACTAAAGTTGTGCATTACCTCGGCTGGTCAGTCATTTCTTACAAAGAAAAAACACAGCTAATTATTTTTAAATTCTGAAGAACAGCATAATTAGGTCAGTTAAATTTCTTGATATATTTTTTTTTTTCCTTAAAGACAGAAATATCTTTTTAAAGAAAAACTTCTCACTGCTAGGCCTTGAAACTTAATGGTTTTACAAAGGGCTAATATTCAGGATGTTCTTTATGTTTTTTTGAGACAGGGTCTCTCTGTAGCCCTGGAGGGTCTGGAACTCACTATGTAAACCAGGCTGGCCTCCATCTCACAAAGATCCACCTGCCTCTGCCTCTGGAGTGCTGGGATTAAAGGTGTGTGACATCATGCCTAGCTCAACATATTTCCGTATAAAGCACTACTTCACCATTACCCTGATGACCAGAATATGCTATTTAATAATTTATGTATCTTTGAAACTCATTCTTTATTTCCCTAGTCCTACATTTGAACAAAAATATTATCCCAAGAAAACCAACTTGAGAAATTTTTTGGCCACAAGACTGTCCTGTAAATTACATATGGAGGGAACTGTACTGGTCACTGTTGGGGAGCAATCTCACCTCTGCACATTTATGGACAGTGTCAGGACCTACTCCACCATCGACCTCTATATCCAAAGTTGGGAACTGGGTCCTCAGCCAGTGAACCTAGACATACATGAAGAAACAGTGACTCCCAAAGAGAAGATGCAGGGGAATACAGCCAAGCACACAAAATATCAGAGAGCTGAGACCAGCAATTAAAACTCCAAACCTCTCACGAAGTTAACTATACCAACACAAAATAGTGGGGATCACTTTTTAATATACTAAGACACATTACATTTTATAAAATTTTGTTTAGCAAATGACATTCAATTTTTGATAGCTTTGTTAAGACTGTAACTTCAAGAAAACAAGACAAACTTCCAAACCTCAATGAAACCTCAAGTGATCTAAAGATTATGAAAATAATTTTTGAAAGAATAACAGGTAAAATATTAGCTTTGGTTTTTAAAAACATTCACCTACAGCATCAGATAATACTGTATTTCAGTGATGGAGGGCATTCTTGTCCCCTCACCTCCAAAACACGACATGTCTCAACAACAAATATATCAGTACATGCTTACTGAATAATACACATAAAGAGTAAAAGCCTCATCCAAAATTAAATATTTCTTTTACCTTGGGCATCATATCTTCCATGAATTTCTGTCCTCCAAACCCAGGTTCTACGGTCATTACCAAGGCCATATCGATTTGATTAGCCCAGGGGGCCAAATATTCAACTGTGGTTCCAGGTTTGATGGCAAGGCCAACCTGTAACAGAGACAAAGCTGCTACATCATGTTCTTTCCCTGGTGTGCTACTGTGGCATAGCAGGCCTAGTCAAAATATAAACTTATAAAACAGAATACCTAAAGTATTTAGACTATTGCATTTGTGTTATCTTTAACCTGACGTGGCCACCAAATATGAATGATTCCAAAGGTATTAGCTTTCAAAAAACATTAGAAGAATGTATATTGCAAATATGTAGTACTTAAACTCGGCATCACAGCTGGATCCCAGCTGCTCACACCCTCTTTACCCATCATCTGCTTTCTAACGAATCTTCCACGCTCTGACTCCTAGCACTGACTTCTTACCTTCATCCCATTCTCCCGAATGTCTTTAATCAAAGCTCCGGGGTTTTCTGTCGCCTCGAGATGAAAAGTGTATTGATTGGCACCTGCCACGGCCATAGGCTTTACCCACTGCTCTGGCCTCGCCACCATCATGTGCATGTCTGTGAAGAGAAGGCGGCTCCTGATCATCATGGGAAGGAAATGCCTGGCTCCTGGTATTGAAGTCAACCTCTAGTTTCTGCCATTTTGAATATAAATGCTTCTTGCACTACAAACATGATCAGTTACTTTGGTATAGGTAGTTTTCCTCTCTCAAAAATAAGTTTAGTTAAACTCACTTATGAAATAAAGTTTTTCCACAAAGAGCACAAGCTGGTGCATATGAAAAGTAATGACAAGAAATCAGGAAACAGTTCTAAGTCCAGTAAATGCCACACTAAAAAGCTTAAAGAAGTCACACTACCTGTTCAGTCTTGCTTTCATCAGAAATGATGTAATTCTCTCCATCTGTTCTTTCAGGCAACCATTACCTGCACTTTCTGCACCATGAATGTTACTCTAGGTCCTAGAAATCAAGTTGTTTCTCAACTACCCTGATGACTTTTCTTCGTGAGACAAACAGTAAAATAAGTAGAGAAAACACAAATAGGTTGGGCAATCACCCCAGCATAGCTGGGATACAGGAGGAATGAGGAGGTGAGAGGAGACAGCGAGGAAGGAAAGCAGAGTTCTGCTGGCTGTTGGGAATTCTGAGTGACATGGGGAAAAACTCAGGTCTTTGAGTGAAGTGACAAGATCCAAACAAGGCGCGACTGGGACAGAAACCAAGGTAAGAAAGGCAATGGCAGCGACTGAGGGCTCTAGGTGTGTTCTGAAGGCACAGCCAACAGGAGAGGTGAGTGTCTTCAGATGTAGACAGTGAAAGGAGAATTAAGACAAAGCCAAGAAGGCGGGCGGGAGCAGCTAGAGCAAAACTGCCATGAACCGAATGATACAAGATTTTAGAGGGAAAGGCAGGCTACTAGAGAGGCCTGAGAGCCTAATTATGTTTGTTTTATATAAATACGTAAGGAGAACATGGGCATGGTCTTCTTAAAGTTCTAATAGTGTTTTATAAGAAGACAGCTTAAATGAGACTAGACCAAAAAAATCACCCTGGGAAGAATTCTATTGTGGGCAGTGAGGAGAGTTGTTTTATAAGAGGAAGTACATTTCTGACATTGCTAAGTTGTATTTTAAAAATAAATTCTAGGGGCTGGAGAGATGGCTCAGTGGTTAAGAGCACCCACTGCTCTTGCAGAGGACCCAGGTTTGATCCTCAGCATCCACATGGCAGCAAACAACCATCCATAACTCCAGTTCCAGGGGAGCCAACACCTCTTCTGATCTCCACTGGCACTGCAAGACACGGGTGCACTTATATACATGCAGGCAATACACTCATGTACACAAAATAAAAATAATAAATAAAATATTAAAAATAAATAACTAATATTCTAGAACTTAACAAAGATTATAAAATCTAATAAAGCTCTAGAAAAGAGACAATGAAATCAGTATTACAGTATGTATTTCTAAACTAACAAAAACAATTAAATAGAACATATATTAACAGCTAAAACTCAGATTCCAGCACTCTTTTGTGGATATTGGCTAGATGTGCAAATATTTAATATTAGAAATTCAAACTAAGATAGTTCAAAATACTTGTTAATGCTTTAAATGGTAATAGAGATTCCAGCAATCCCCTTCACCTACAGTTTGACTTCCTGCGGCTTCGTTTCTGAGATTTTCTGGAGTCAATGGTGGTGTGAAATTACCAAACATAAAATTCCACAAGTAAACACACTCTAAGTTTTATACTGAGCACCTCACAGCAGCTTGCTCTGTGAATAATCCCTTTGTCCAACAACTTTAAGGAGTCCCTTCTTTCACTCCTGAGATCCACCTAAGGTTGTGAAGCTCACACAACAAGCACTTTCATAGGCTGAGTCATCTCACTGGTCCCTATTTTTTACTTGACAACAGCAACATAGCACAAGAGTGAAGATGGCAATTAGACAAACCTTAATGCTTTCTTAAGTATCATCTCATCACAAGGATTACAGTCACATAATTTGACAGAGACTGCATTCACATAATTTTTATTATATTGTCCTAACTGTTCTAGTTTATTACTATTTGTTCTCACTAACTATACCTAATTTATAAATTAAACTTTATCACTGGTAAATGTAAGAAAAACACTGAGGATGCTCTATGCCTGTCCTAGTTACTTTCTATTGCTATGATAAAAACACTGACTAAAACCAACTTGGGGAGAAAAGGGTTTATTTTATCTTATAGCTCTTAAGTCACAGTTCATCAATGAAGGAGGTCAGGGCAGGAACTGAAGCACAGGCCATGGAGGAACAATGCTTACTAGCTCACTCCTCTGGCCTGTGCTCAGTCTGCTTTCTTATACAACACAGGCCCACCTGCCCAGAGCTGGCACTGCCAACAGTGGGCTGGACCCTTCCCACATCATTCAACAATAGAGAAAATGCCCCACAGACATGGCCACAGGCCAGTCCATGGAGGAAATTCCTCAATTGAGGTTCTCTCTACTGAAGTGTGTCAAGTTGACAAATGAAACTGGCCAGCACAATGTCCTCAGCACCAAATATTCAGCCAATATTTAATTCTTTGTGCAAAAATTAGCACACCAATCTTATTACTATGGAAATTTGCTTCCATGTTAAATGGAAAAAAAAAATACACATACCAAAGAGTTGTTTTAAAATAAATTTATGATTTGTTACCAGCAAATGTTTGATTTGTTGTCCATTTTATATAACTGCAGACCCAGGGTTGCATAAGAGTTCCTTAGGCAAAAAGGGATTGTGAGGGAAAGAAAAAAACTGTAAGAAGTCCTGTTCTATGTCAGGCATTGTGGTGAACACCTGTAATCCTAGCGTTTGAGAGGTAGAGTCAGAGGATCAGGAGTTCAAGACCAGCCTGGACTACATGAGCTCCTATCTCAAAATTTAAAAACTAAAGTAAAAGTAATATAAAGTAAGAAATCCTTATTATACAGTATATTAGTAGTATTTCTTAGATAAGGTACCCAATAAATTACATGAGACAGTCACCACTTTATTATAAAATACACCTCATTAGATGGTTTTTACTGTAGGCTAATGTAAGTGTTCCTGAGCACATTTAAGAAAGACTAAATTATGCTTTAATGGTAAAAATGAATTGACAGGTAATTCTTAAGTCTATGAATTTTTTTTTTTGTCTTTTTGAGGCAGATACTCCCTGTAACCTTAGCTACATAAGACAAACACCACTTTATTATAAAATATACCTGATTAGACGGTTTTTACTGTAGGCTAATGTAAGTGTTCTGAGTACATTTAAGACAGGAGAGGCTAAACTATGTTTTAGAGGTAAAAATACATTTTTGACAGGTAATTCTTAGTCTATGAATTTTTTTTTTTTTTAGACAGGGTCTCCTCCAGGTAGCCTCAGCTGGTCTGGACCTCACTATATACACCAGGCCGGCCTTGAACTCACAGAGATCCGCCTGAGTGTCCCTCCGAAGTGCTGGGACTACAGGCGTGCACCACCACACCCGACAGTCTATGAAATACTTACAGGAGCATAACCCTGTGATAGGCTGAGAAACATCTGCATGAGGATGCCACCAAGCTCCTAAGACGTAAGTGTTGTACAGAAATCTTACAGGCTCCATGGCAACAAACATTGACAAGGCATTTTCCTTGAAGTTCACTTGTTAATTAAAAAACAAAAAGTCAGGGGAGGGGGTCTGAAGGTGACCAAAATATAATAAAAACATTTTTGGGTAAAAAGTCATGATTAAAAAAAACAGTTTTTCAGTTTTCTTTCAAGAGGAAAATGATGCTTGAAACAAACAGCTAGTTCAGATTGTAACTCAAACTATGATACAACTTATTTTACCTGAGAAAAGGACCACATGCAAGTGCATTCTACTTCCTACTGCCACATAAACAAAATGCTCAAAGACTAATTTATTATAGCTGGCATGGTGGCGCAGGCCTTTAATCCCTCACTTGGGAGGCAGAGGCAGGCAGATCTCTGTGAGTTCAAGGCCAGCCTGGTCTACATAGTGAGTTCCGGGCCAGCTGGGGCTACAGGAAGACCCTGTCTAAAAAAGACCAAAAAAGGGCTGGAGAGATGGCTCAGCGGTTAAGAGCACTGACTGCTCTTGCAGAGGACCCACGTTCAATTCCCAGCACCCTCACGGTGGCTACAAACCATCCTTAACTCCAGTTCCAGGGAAATCCAAAGCCCTCTTCTGACCTCCGCAGCACTGCACAACACAGGTGCACTTGCATACATGCAGGCAATATACTCATACACATAAAAAAAAAATAATTAAAAAGGCCAAAAATAGAGACCACTTTATTAAAATCAGTAATCTATATTCCACTTCACCAAAGTGCACACTACAAACACACAGCAAGGAAGCATAGTACTACTGGTAGAGTTCAACGCCACTGCACCATTGATTTGGTCATGACGCCAACGAACTATTGCTCTTGCAACATCAGTATGGAAAACAGTAAATACAGTTTTAGTATTATGAAAATGGTTTTGAGAGCCTGGAGATATGGCTCAGCAGTTAAGAGTACTTGTAGCTCTTACAGAGGACTTTGTTCTCAACATCCACATGGAGGCTCTCAATCATCACTAACTCCAGTTTCAGGGGATCTGACACTCTTTCCTGGCCTCTGCAGGTACCAGGCACACACATGGTACACATATATACGTAGGTAAAACATACATCAAAAAAAAGGTAAGTAAATCTTTAAAAACAAAAAGAAAATGGTTTTGACAGAGTATCTAAAATGGATTTATATGGGCTCTTGAAGACCACTCCCTTAAATAGTAAGTACAGACTTTTCTTATTACTTTATTTCTTAAGACTTTTTTTCTGCTCAATACTAAGAGTTTTAGAAGCAGCAGAGCCCCTGCTCATGCAGGCCTGTAATAGAAGTTTCTCTGGAGGCTGAAGCAGGAGGATTTCAAGTTCAAGGTCAGCCTGAGTTCTAAGAATGAGTTCTAAGTCAGCCTGAGGTATTCAGAAAGAGCCTGTGTTAAAGTAGAGCCAGAGAAATGACTCAGTGGATAAAGGTGCTAGCTATGTACACCTGACAACCTGAGTCAGATCCTTGGAAGCCATGTAAACAGCCAGATAGAGTACTGCACACCTGTCATTCTAGTACTCCTATGGCAAAACAGGAGATAGATAAATAAAGCAGCCAGGAAGCAGAAACCAGACAGACCTTCCTTCCAGCAGGTGGAAGGGGAGAAGGGGCACCCAAAAGTTGTCTTCTGACCTCCACACCTGTGCTTTGTCACATGCACACCCATACTCACAAAGATTAAAAACATTTTTTTTAGGATTTAAAAATAAGGGGCTGAAGAGATGACTCAGCAGTTAAGAGCACTGGCTGCTCTTGCAGAAGACCCAGGTTTGAATCCCAGCACCCACATGGCAGCTGACAACTGCCCGGGACTCCAGTTCCAGGGGATCTAACGCCTTCTTTTGGCCTCCTCTGGCATTGCAAAACATGCTGGCATAACACTCATACACATAAAATAAAAATAAAAAGCTTAAAAAATATTTAAAAATAAAAGTAAAATGGCTGGGAATACAGTACAGTGGGAGAGTGAGTGTGCAGCATGTGTGAGGCCCTGGGTTCAATTTCCAATACCAACAAAAAAGAAAGATTTAACAAGTTATACATATGACATATCATCCACTTCCTAAAATACATTCAAACATCAATCATTCAATAACCAAGAACCAAGAATAAATAACAACAAAAATACTTCTGAACTAAAAAAAAACAATGGGGTTGGAGAGATGGCTCAGCAGTTAAGAGTACTGGCTGCTCTTGCAGAGGACCAGGGTTCAATTCCCAGCACTCACATGGCAGCATTCAACAACGTCTATAACTCCAGTTTCAGGGGATCTTACGCCCTCTTCTGATCTGTGGGCATTAAAGCTGGCATATACTCATTCACATAAAATAAAAACAATAAATAAAATATTTTAAAAAAACTGTAAAAAACAAAGTTCACAAAACTCAGTCATTAAAATTTATAGAATATTCACCTTTAATTTGGACCTAATTCTTAAAAGATTAATTAGTAAATTTATCAAAAAAAACAACTAAATTCAGAAAGAAACAGACTACACGTAGCAGTGGTAGCAGGGTATAAGGAGCAAAGACTCTAACAGCAGATACAGAAAACAGTAAAACGTGAGACGAGGAGTAAAAGGAAAAGGAAAAAATAATAATAAAAACATAAAGACAGAGCAAAGAACTGTATACCTACTGTACTGGGGGAAAAATATAATTTATTTTATTACTTCTTATAAGAACAAAGTAAATTTTAAAAAGTCATAGCATTATACAAGCTGATTAAAGAAGTTACTTTGGAAAACTCTTTTCCAAAACAAATTTTTAACATAACCAGGATTATAATCCACTATTTGAAATTTCAAAATGATGTCTATGTTGGTGAACTATTCTTGGCTCATGCCACATACATGCCACAAACTATAATACTGCACAGCTTCTTTGGTCTGCTCCAGTGGACAGATACTCGAGCAGGTATGTCCAGCCAGTAACCTAAATAAGGTGGAGGATAGCTATAAATGGAGCCCAACATGAAACTGTAAATTCACTTAAAATACCATGAAATTTTTGTGTGTGATTTGATTTTTGTAACTCAATTGTGTGGTTCTCAAGTGTGAACTTTGTAGATGACATCATGTTCCAACGTCAAAAAGCTGGACATGCTTGCTACAGGCTCTATCCAAAACTTTCTGCACTAGGAGAAATGTCTTGTGGCTGCACTGTGTAAGTCAGTGGCCACTAGCCACATGAGGCTATTGAGGCTTTGCAATGTGGTTAATGCGAAACTAAATGGATACACATGGCTTTTTGAGCTACCATGCTGAACAGTACAGCCAGTCCTTCATAAAACTGGTCCATCATATGCTGACAAAAACTTGGGATTCTACTTAATTCTCTAAGTTACATAAGAATACTTTTAGAATTTCTTAAGTACAGACATTTGGCAAGTGAGACATTGCTCACTTAGTGTTAGTAATAGCAAAAACATGTGAACTGAATCTCAGTTGAAATAACTTCCAGTTAAAAAATCTTCGTATTTATTTTCTTTGACACTGAACTGAAACATATTTAGGCCCTATCTTCAGAAAGCTCCAATTTGCAAGAAATAAATTGGCTGTTGGACCATTCTTCTGATTCATAAATTCAATCACTAATTACACTGGGCCCCCAATCATGTTTGACTGCTTAGCTTTAAGAAAACCAAAAGGTGAATTCTGTCTCTGCCCTCATGGATCTTACAGTCTGATAACCTCAGACTGAAGGAAGTTCTAAGATCATGGCTTACAAGCCCCTGAGGGAAAGAACTGGGGTCACTACTAAGATTAGCTAATGAAGCCCCACCAAGAAAACCTGAGAAAATGCAAGATAAACTTGAAAAAAGAAAAAGAAAGAAAAATATCAACCAGTCACATTTCCTTTACTTTAAGAACGTATCCAGTTTTAAAAGGTGTAATACCTACTTACCAAAGAAAGGGTCCTGCCCCAGCTGCTTTCGGAGGCTTTCTACCACAGGGTGACCAAAGGTGATGTTGGGAACAAAATGCCTACAAGACAAAAAAAATAAAATAAAATAAAATAAAAATCATACTTTGTAAACATTTTCAACTTCCATGCTGTATTTCTGTTAATATGAATTCTGGTGAGGGAATTCTTTCTGGGATTACAATGTTTTCCAACATAATACTTAACATTTTCAATATTAAACAAAAATAACTGGGCGATTTCAGTTTTACAAAGCAGTAGCAGTGTAACATTAAGCACATGTGTATTGTCACACATCTTCATAATGACAAATTTATAATCCATAACCCATAATAAACAGAAATGGAAAGATGGCAAAAAAACTGTGTGATGTGCACAAGTGACTCACTTGTTAGTAGAGATAAGGATGCTAACACAGGCGTCCTGAATCCTAGCTTGTCACAGGGAACTTCTAATTCATTTTAATCACAGAATACCAAATGACAGTGTATTTAAGCTTTTTAAACAATAACCAGTTTTTTTTTAAAAAATGATGTTTATCCTGGGGAACCATAGTGTACTGAGGGCTTAGGGCATGCCAGGCAACGTGCCTTTCTTCACACTCAATCAGATAGATACTAGTTATATTCCATGTGAAAGGGGGCACCTGACATCCTTCAGTCAGCCAGCTAATAATCTGCAGAGTAAAACTCAAGTTAAATCGACCTGGTAAAAGCCCTCACATACTTAAATACTTAACCTTTAACCTCCTTAGTTCATCTTCCTGTTGTGCCACTTGCTCACTTAAATATTTAATGATGACCAGAAAAAAAAGAAACAAAACCAACAAACAAAAAAACCTCCCACATGTAGACATGTACACACTGTGCTGTGCAACAGGTACTGTGGGTTTTTTTTTTTAATGGATTTATTTTTATTTTATGTGTATGAGTATACTGTCTTCATATATATAAGTGTAGCCCCGTGTATGATGCCCATGAAGGATGGAAGAAGGTGGGTGTCAGATCCCCTGTAACTACAGTTATGGACTGCTGCTAGGCATCAAGTGAGTGCTGGGAACTGTATGCAGGTCTTCTGCAAGGGAGCCAGTGTTATCAACTGCTAAGCTTCTCCAGCCTCAGGCACTGTGTTTTATAAATAAATAGGCTAAGAGTTTACAATATCACTTGTGAGAGGTGATTCAGGTCAACAACTAACCAGAATCCCACACCCCGCCACCCCCACCACTCCATTGTTTCAGGACTGTTATCAGTGGGAAACCATCGAAGCCAAGGACTACATTTCCCAGCTGCCTTTACGTCCAAGTCAGTCCTTGGTGATAATTCTCAATGCCTGTATGCCACCAGAGTCCAGAACATCAAGGGCACAGGCTGAGCAGTCCAAATCTGGTATTAAAAATCAGGACTTTTTCAGCACCAATATGATGCCACAAAAGGCAAACTGCATTCATCATGTGACACGTTGTAGGTACACTGTTAAGAGTGCTTAAACTGGGTGTGGTGGTGCACACAATAATCTTGCACCTGACAAGTAAAGCTGGAGGATCAGGGGTTCAAGGTCATTCAAGGCTACACAGAAATCCCACCTGCAATTAAAAAGAAGACACTATAAAATCTTTCAGGAAATGCAAGAATACACAAAATAAAGGAATTTCATCTTAGATCTGGGGCTCATCTCCAAAGTAACTCATCAGACAAATACAAATATTCCCAAATCCAAAATAAAATTCAAAAGCTGAAACAATTTTGGTCCCAAGCATTTTGGATGAGGAACACTCAACCTGTATCCCTCTCCCGCTCTCACTTTACCTGTCAGCTGATAAAAGCCCTTCAGGAGTCACAAGACAAGATGAAATCACAGAATGAATGCATGGAAGGGCTCACAATGAGTTATCAAATCAGTAAGAAATAGAGTGCTGTGCTCCTGAAATCTGGAATCTGAGAAAAAAATCAAACAATAATGTGCACAAAAATGTGAGACAGCAGCAAGATTAAGATCAGAGCAAGCACTGTGTAACATTCTACAATGATCAACGTGCTTATGAGACAATGAAATTTGTAGGAAAAGAAATGAAGCTGGAAACGAGGTGAAGGCAGAAATGAGCAAGTTTGAGCCATAGTGGGGAAGGGTGTTGACAAGCTGGAGTGAAGAAGCAGGGGTGGGTTCCATCAAAGGAAGGCATACAATGCTACACTCAGATTTGTGGACTTCACTGCGCTGTTAAGTGAAGTGAGATTTCAAGGCAAGAAGCCAGGTAATAAGTAACAAACAATAAAGCAGGAAGATGGCCTGGCAAAAAACTTCAAGAAGGCAAGGGTGATGATGCGTAGTAAGGACTGACTGAAATGACAAAGATGGCGGAAGTACGAGGCTCTGTCGAAGCTTAGACACAAGGGGGGACTGAAAGAGAATAAACCATGGCAAAGGTTTACGTTTAGATGACAGGCAAAAAACATGTTCCTAAAGACTTGTCTACAGCCTAGGTACGAATTCTAAATACTATATCTTAAAACTTGAAAATCTGAAAACAACTGGATGAGATCAGTGATAAAACTAGCAGGATGAACAGGTGGACTGCTGGACATGTTCGCTAACCCACTGATTCTTAGAGATTAAAATTTCAGTATTTAGAAGATTATTCTATCACTTACCTAAGAGCAGTCACTATCAGAGTCAGATAACATGCTGATGTTACTAAACTAGAGACAAGGGTCAGATAAGCAGGCAGTAGCCCCAAATGACTGTTTTACAACTTTGGAAGGAAAAGATTTTAATTCATGTCCTGTTCTTTTAATTTGTTGTGTGGCTTTGAAAACAGTTTTGTTCTCCCCAGTTTAGGTTTCATTTATCATGAAAACAAAAAAATGTTGATGATCATAGGCTAAGTAACTGAAAACCAAGTAAATACAAATTTACTTAATTGACAAACAAGGATAATATATAAAACTACTGACCCCAAATTATGTGAGCAGTTTGTGCTCCTGGTGATCAAGTCAATGCACTGGGCCCACTAAAAGCACTCAAGGAACAAGATGCACCAATATTCCCACAAGAAGCTCAAGGCTTGTTTGTGGCTAAGCCATAACCAAAAGGGGCAAAAACCCACGAATGAAGCCAGGTGTCTTGGATTTGCCGGACAACACGAACTACAGGACACTTGGTGCAGAGGGATTCGCAGCCCCTTCATTAAGGCTATTGAGGTTCCAAAACCTCTCAACTGGAATTTTTTAACAAATGTCCCAGAGATTGCTTACTGGACTAGAGAACATTTGATTAATTCACTCTAAAGAACTAAGATTTCATCAGAAAAGTTTGCTTCATCATTATCTTATTCTGACTTTCCCACACTTGAATGTACTTTTGGAGCAAAGCTTGAAATAAAAAACATAACAGACCAAGAATTCCTTTCTTCCAGTGACTTGCTAGGATTAAACTCTAATTGCTGTAATAGAGAAGTATGTCTTTGATCACATCATGTTCCATCACCAGTCCAGAGCCTTACTTTAAATATATATGAAATGCAGTCTACGTCAGACAGATATAACAAGCAAGGAAGAATGGTAAGAGGACTAAGGTTGGTATAAAATACACCAAAGGCAAATAATCTTCCTGTGCATCAGGAACCACAAGCTCACTAGTCGTGGGTGGTGGCAGACAGCATTAAGGAGCAAAACTGAACAGATAAAGATGGGATGAAGAGGTGGGACCCCAGCATGGGGGCACATGACTTTAATCCCAGGACCCAGGAGGCAGAGGCAAGAGGAAATCTTATCTCAAAAAAGGGGGGGGTGCGGTTTACAAGGAGATAAGTGAAACACAGCACACAAATGAACAACTGACTAAGGTGCGTGTCTTACTCAGCTCTGGCCCATCATGCCTTTGCCTGATGGGCTGGCAAATCTTTGGTGTGTCTCCCCGCCCCCAATGCTAGAACTCAGAAATGTAGCATTTCTGGGTAATTAACTTAGACATAGCTCTTTGCTCTCTTCCCAAGGGTGGGATCAACACACTCCAGCCACCATCCTTTCATTATTTTCTGTTTTTTCTCAGCATGTTTTTCTAACCAAACTTGTGCCCCACCTTCCAGTATTTCCCAAACTAGCTGCCAACTTTGGAGATAAATTCAGTTTTAATCAGGAGAGAAAAATGGGGGCATAGGTGGAGAAGGGGGGGGGTCCTAAAACAATGAGAAGCCCAAAGTGTAATATTAGAGAAGATTTATGAAAAGGGCATGGGAAGAGAGGTACTGGCTAGTGCTTTCACACTGCTGGCCTGGAGACACTGTAGCAGATAGCTAAGGGGCATTGTAACAGCTCAGACAAGTTCTCTGACAGATACTGGGAAAGAGGCTGTGCCTTCCTAAACTGGTTTCCTCTTTTGCAAATGGTGAATGGAAACAGCTTTTACTTCAAAAAGTAGGTGAGTTTGAAAACTACACATGAAGAGTTTAGGTTTTACAAATCAGAGCCTCCTGCAAAAGAGGAAAAAACAAAAAGAACAACAAAAAAATGTTTATCTTATTTACTAAGCTTACAGTCCGCCTTAGGGCTGGGAGAGGGCAAAAGTGATTCCTAAGAGATTCTTCCTATTATAATTAAGCAATGATAACTTGGCTGAACAACAGGAGTTTTACTCCAAAGAATACCAAGGTGAGAGAGACAGAGGATATCTTGCCCCCAGGAAGCATACAGTATAGTGCGAGAGATGTGAAATAATACAAATATAAATAATTAGCTGCTCTTTGAGGACAGAAAATGTCTTAAGAATTCTGTCAGTCCAGGATACAGAAAGCATTTTTGAGGAAACCCAGATGTTACATTGTTTCTAAATCTGGCCTATCATTTCTTAGCTATTTGTAACAAATGCTGGTGACCACACAGACCTCAAAAAAACCATCAATTAATCTACAAAAAGTAGGAAAACAGAAACAGTGAAGTGCCTAGAAGTTTGGCTACTAGCGGCCACCAATGTTCCTACCAGCAAACTGAAACACATTTTCTCTGCCCCTTCATTTACCCACCCATGACTTAGTTAACACCAAACTGCTTTCTGGGTCAAACAGACACCTCTGTGCACATGCAGCCCGGTCCACACTGAGGCCCCTAGGTTTTCTCAGGCACTGAAAACATGGGCACCATCTATGGTCCACATTCTAATTAGTAAACTACCTCTGAAAGTCAAAGACCTCCCAGAAAAACTGGCAAGAGAAACAACAGATTAACCACAAAGAGCAAAAAACAAAATTCCTATAGAGAAGCGAGTGGCATTAAAAAGTAACAGTGTATTTGAGTGTGGTGGCACATGCCTGTAATCCCGGCAACTGGGAGGTCAAGGCGAGATTGAGTTAGATGTGAGCCTGATTTACAGATGGCTCAAAAACAAAGAGCAACCTCCCACTCCACCGCCCCCTAAGAAAAATCCTAATTAATCTCTTGTAAATAACACAAATTTGCCAAAGTGACTGAGGGGTAGATTTTGTTTAAAATAAATTTATTTTCCTATCCCAACCCAAGGTAAAACGGCTTTTATATTTCTATGCAGAGGTATCAGTGAGGTATGCTTAGCAAAGCCAATAAGATTCAAGTCCCAAGTCCGTCACAATGTTCTATAACCTTGAGTAAGTCTTACTGTTTAGTTTTTTTTTTGTTTGTTTGTTTTTTTTTAACTCAGTCTATAACCAACGTAGGAAACTTGTATCCTGATTCGGAGCATTAAAAGCTATAACTACAGTGCTTAAAAATTACTTACAAAAAAACTGACCTCCCTGAAGAGCAGGGTGCCTGAAGAGAAAATAGACAGGAAAATCAGAATTCGAATAACGATACAACTAACAATCGTAGAGAATCCATTACTTGTATGTCAGGCACTGACTGTATGTAAACTTTGCTTCTCCAAAGATGTCGAAGCGTTCTATGATTACCAGTACTTCCATTTTCCTAACACTGAAACTGAAGCTCAGTGAGGGGAAGGGACTTGTCCAAGACAACTCAGCAAGTAATCGGATTCAGAAATCACTCTCCAGCTGCCAAGCTCATCATCGACAGCCGGCAAGTTTGTCTCCCCGGTTTTGCCACGAACTAGTTATCTGAGTTTGGCCAAGTCGAGCCTGTCTCCTGGGGGCCCTGCGCTTACAGGAGACGGAAGGTGGTCTCCGGACCCTAACACCGACGTTACGGGGTCCGGGAGGCCTGAGGACAGAGAACCTCCGGCAGCCGCGTGGCTCCAGCCAGGGCCCAGGCTCCCGCCCCCGCCCCGCCCCGCGTCCGGCAAAGCCGTCGGTCTCAGAGGCACTCGCTGCGCTGCAGCAGCGGGACACGCGCTGCCAGCCCGCCCGAGCCCCGCGGAGTTACCCGTCCATTACATCCAGGTGCAGGTAGTCGGCCCCCGAGTCCAGCATGCGCAGGCACTCGGCCCCCAGGTTGGCCAGGTCGCTGTTGAGGATGGACGGACCGATCTTGCAGCCCGACGCCATGGTGCCGGTTCCCCAGACCGATGAGCCCACGAGAGCCCGAGCGGCCAAGGCGGCGCCCCGATTGGGCGCGCAGCAAGGGCTCCGCCCCCTCCCCGCACAGTCTTCCGGACTCTGCCGGAAGCAGCTGCCCTGCGGCGAGGAAGTCCCGCCTCCTGCCAGGGGCGGGGCTTTCAGCTGGCCAGCTAGGGGGTGGGGCCTGGCGGGGAGGTGCTACTCCTGGCCTTCACACTTTTCAGTGTGGTTCTTTTCCTCCACTCCCCCAGTTTTTCTTTTCTTTCTATTTTTGAGACAGGGTCTCCCTGAAGCCCCAGCTGGCCTGGAAAGCACTATGTAGACCAGGCTGGCCTCCATCTCACAGAGATCTGCCTGCCTCTGCCTCCTGAGTGTTGGATTAAAGGCATGCACCACAACTCCCACTCTTGCTCTTTTTTGTTTGTTTGTTTTGTTTTTTTAAAGGAAAAATCTGGAAAGGGCTAAGTGTCCACTGTCAAATGTGTCCAGAGTCTGGGTCAAGAAGAGATGGAAACCTATGTGAAGATAAAAATGGATTGCATAAGAGCAATCCCTACAGGGAAAGAATAGGATAGCTCATAATGTGTATCAAAAGCATACCTGGCTAGGTAACTTGGCCGTCATGGTTCTTATGACTACATTCAGAGGCCGATCAGGTCTTTAACATTCTCACTGGGAAATCTACCATCATTCCAGCTGATCGTAATCTCGGCAGTGACAGCAAGTGGAGACTCCTGTCTTCCATTTGTACATTCTGCTTTATCTTTACTAGGGGGTGGAAAGCACAGGTAGAATGGAGCTCAGTTGAATGTACAGGTAGAGGGTTTGAAGGTGCCTACCTGGGTGTTGACTTTAGACCAGATCTGCGGTCCAAGTGTGAAGAACATCAAGAGATTAGCAAAGGAAGGGCCACTCTAGGCCTTCAGATGATCCAGAGTGCGCCAACCCGTTCCCGATGGAGAGAAATGAAAAAGACTTATTAAATGGTTTTAGATTTATTTTATTATATGTGCATATTCAAACACGGAAGTCAATCTTTCATAAATATCTTTCATAAACATTTCAGTATTTATTCATATGCATTTTTCCATGCTCTTTGGTCAATCAGTATTAATAATAGACTTTATAGTCATCTGAGGGAAGTTGGCTGTGTAGTCAATCCTTTGTTTTTACCTAAAATGGCTAATAAAGGACTTTCATCCTGTGGTCACAGTGACTATTAAAAATATTATGGAGGTATGAAGATTTATGATCCAAAATGATCCTTAAATAATATAAATAAATTTGTCATAAGCTTTCCCAAGTACATTCTGCCCTCAACTTTTTATTCTCCTGAGTGTCAAATCAAAGTTTGCTTCTGAAATGTTGCAGTCAAGACCCACAAAAGTAAATGAGGAGGTGGGCCGTTTTACTCACTGGTGAGACACAAGGCCATGGGATTGGAAGTGTGAGGTCACAGGGCTACAGCAGGACTCTGAGTGACAGCAGCAAATTCTGGAGACTGCTCTGGTAAAGTTCTCTGTGTAACTTGAGGAAGGATATTAGGTTCATGTTTTGGACTATAATTCTATTGATTTATGACCCCCTTTTCCCTATAGATCTCTACACATAACACTATTCTTGTCTCAGAAACTCTAGGAGCTGGGCAGCAGAGTAGAGAAAGTTCTTCACTGACTGAAAGAACAGATGCTAAAGAAGAGATGTCATCTTGTCTAAATTAATCTTAGAGACTTTAAGTAGCAAACCAGTGATTTCTTCTGGTATTGCCACATGCCCATTTATACATTTTGACACTGTAGTTGGTTCTTAGTGTCTTGAAGCAGCTCACTTTCCCTTTCAGAAGAACCAAGTAATTTATCTAATAGAATTATAGAAAGCAGTGAATACTGAAAATGAATGCAAAATGTTTGTATAGAAAATGCTGTGTCCAGGATTTGAACTGCTTTAATCTGAGTAGTATCACGGATAATACATTTTTAATCCAAGGTCTCTCTAAAGTTACTTTCAGAAGGAGCAATCTCTTTATGGAGTGTAAATTTTTTGTGCTTGGGAAGTGGGTTCCTTGTTTTATCCTTCCTCTGAATGAGATAAACATCATTATCACAGCTTAAGAAATGAACTGTCATTAATAGTATTGTATTTATCAAATATAATAATTAGTTCTGTCATATTGTGAATATTACAAAAGATTGTCAGTTATCTTGAACTTTTTCCTTATCTTCCCCATCTGCTTTGTTGTTGTTGTTGTTGTTGTTCCTTCAAACTCCAGATAAAGTATTCCTGAGAATACATCTTGTGACATCTTATGCACATACATATAAATACTCTAGTAACTACACATAAACATTCAACACATTACATTCAACACATTTTAGGACACATCTGCAGAATCTCAGTAGTCCCAATATAACACATCTCCACTCTTTAAATCCCTGTTTCACAGAGTGGACTCTTTTTTGCAAGGTACAACATTACTTAGCTTATTGAAAAAGTGTCCAACAGACTTCCATACACAAGAGTGAAGGAGTTGGGTTAAAAGGCAAACAAATGAGTAAAATCATTTCCCCAAACAGCCCAACACATTTAAAATATATATTAATGTATTTAGGATTATTGTTGAGGCTGTAACAATCTTCACTGACCCCTATAATTTTAAAATATTTGACACATTTATAGAGAATTTGAATCAAGAATCAAGAAACTGGAACAGAGCACATACATATAGAGAGACTCATGTAACCCAGACACTTGTAATTAGCAAACATAAGGCCTCTAATGCTATTTGAGCAGCATAGTTTTTTAACAGGCATAATATATCAGCTTAGAATCAGAAAACCACTTTACATGTCTACTTCTGCACTTAAGAACTAATTCACCATTAAATATAAATGATGTGAAAATGTTATAAAACAGAAAACAGGTTCATTTATCTCCTTGATTTTTTGTACTTGATCTTAGCCAAAAGGCCAAGAAGTTATATCTCCTTGGTTTTCTGAATTGAGGGATTTTATATTTTATTCTGGTATCATTAACTACCAGTTGCCTTCATTCTTTTGATGAATGGGACCTCACCCTAAATTTTATTTGCAATTATAAGTCACAATATAAGCTGTGCTTATTTAATAAACAATTCTAACATAAAATCATTGTTGTGATTGTTTGGGTTTGTAGGTCTCCTCTTTATATACATGTACATTTCACAGCCAGTATAGTCAACAGTTAAGCATACAGAATATATTTTAAATTCATCTCAACATAGTAAAAATCTCTGTTTAACTTCTATTTGAAGACTAAAACACACACACTACCATGCTAATTTAGGTATGTGTATGAGTTTTTTTCAATGCTTAATAGTTACATAACACTTCTTTAATGTAAAGTGCTAAGATTTTGAAAACCATTTATGAACTGTATGATGCCCAGCCCTTTGATAATCCATTAAGTACTGGCCTCACGAGCCTTCTAAAGTTTTGTTTTGAAGTAACTGCACTTCACGTTAAAGCCCTATTTGTAAAATAAACGAGTTTTTTTGTGTCTATGAAGAAACTGGTTACTTTGTATTTTTCCTCATAAACTTAGATCACCTAAGGATCATAAGAATATTTGAGTATCAAGAAAATTTATTTTTCTGGTCTAATTCTAACAATTTAACTCTCAGCTATGAAAATATGCCCTTAAGGGCAGGCACAGAACATTGTAAAGGAAGGTATTTCCCAATAAATACTGATCTTGGCATTAATGTAGTCAGGGCTAGGAACAGGAATATTCTCTCTTTCAAGATATAATATCTACATTTAGTTTCCCTAACTGTATAGCTGTTTATGTTATTAATTCAGATTTGTGTCTGATAATTCTATCCTATTCTCTTTCTAATATGATTGATATGAAATGGAGTGGTCTGTGGCATTAGCATTTTAATTTACAGCATGTAGTGAAAAATAACAGTTGGAAAATAAATTTTGAAAAGTCCACAGCTCTAAACATGGTTTTTTCTTTGACTAACTGGCTGATTATTGACCAAAACAAAAAAATGGCTGTAGCCTTATTACTTAGTCTTTCCGATCTAATATTTTTCTCACTGGTTGTTTTTATGTAAATTGTTATGTGTACAGCCACATAATGTAGTATTTTTGAAACTATAAAAATAAACACTTTATGAGATGCATAACGTGATGTCCTTCCAAAAATTGCATTTTTTTAAAGAACATATTGTTAGTATTCCTGTGAAAGCAGCACTGAAATAGTAAATATTTTTAAGCTCAAGGTGAGCTATGAGCAATGTGCAATGGCTCTTTCCCCTTATTCTTCCCTGGTTTTTATGGTCTTCACACAACTAAATATTTTTAGCCATTGATCTTTAAGATGTTTATGAAATGTTAGGCATTTTGGCAGCAAAATCTACTCAGACTGATGCCACCCACTGGCTATAAAGTGCTGTTTTATAATTCATCTTGTATCTCAAAAGTACTCAACTCTACTCTGCGCAGAGTGATTCTTCTCAAGTCTTCTCTACATGAAGTGCTCATGAGATACAGAACTAAACATGGGACTCATCCAGTGCTGTGTCTGTTTCCCCCAGCTCAGCAGGAGTGAGAGTGAACTGGCCGGACAGCAGGGGGTTCTCCATGCCATTTTCCTCACTGATATGAAGGACAGTGTCTCCATGCTGCAGGAGGCTGGATGTCTCAAGGCCAGTGAAGTCATCATGGTCAGAGAGTTGAGTAGAGAGGGGGCTATGTGCTGTGGCACCTTGTGCTTCTGTACCCTCCTTTTTTTCTCCTTCTTCAGCAAGGAGGGGCTCACTCTGTGAGTAAAAGGATCAAAACATCATGGACAGGTAGGATGGGTACCAGAGAAGAATATCAAAAAATGCTATACAGCTAGAACTGGAAAAGAAAGCAAAAAGGTGAGTCCCAATTCTAGTCTAGTGTTATAGGAGAATCTCCACAGGGCCTTCCTGCTTCCAAAGCCTCTGTTTTCTGACCTTTAATATGAGCATATTTTTAGGCCCTGAATATATTACAGACTTAAAAACTAACTGAGATATTAATGTGTTAAAATGCTTTTTACCTATTAAAGCTCATGCAAATGTGTATAATAATATTGTCCTTCACTTTCTTTAAATAATCACATAAAACTATGATTCCTTAGAAATTTATTTATAAAAACCCAAAGAAGAAAAATATCAAAATAATGGGGAAAAGCATATATATATATATTCCTTTTGAGACAGGATCTCCCTGCAACCCCAGCTGACCTGACACTTGCTGTATAGATCAGGCTGGCCTTGATCTCACAGAGCTCCACCTGCCTCTGTGTCCAGTATTCTGGGATTAAAGGTGTATGCTGCTACACAAGGTTTGGGAAAAATATATTTTTTTAAATTCCTCTGATCATCTAAACTAGTAACTTCATTTGCTTTAATTGAAATATATCTCAGCTATGTATCAAATACTTGTTATCAGTGATTATTCCAGCTGCAAAATATTTTCTTTTAGTTTTTCTATAGATGAGAATACCCAAACTTCTCTTGGCTCTTCTTAAGTATAGATATATTCCTGGCCATATGCTTTATACAGATTTTCTTTTTCACAATGACAAAAACAGTGTCTGTCTGGATAACAACATATTGCAGACCTAGACTTAATTATTTGGAATAAATTTGCAATACCTGAGTGGTTCCAACTAGTAAAAATGCAGGTAACAGAGCTTGCCTATTTCTGCATGTCCTCCCTCACCTGCTTGGGAGACAGGCTGTGCAGATCAGCAACAATGATGGCAGGAGAAGATGTGAGCACGGGTTTGTCTATTCCTTCTGGCTTCCTAGGCAGGCCTGGGCTGCAGCCCTGTGGTTGGCTTGGGGCAGGAAGTATGTCTATTGGGGCAGCTGTTGACTCTGGCTGAGCCTCAATGAAGGTCACAGATCGTTTCTGATCAGCTGTAAGTTAAAGGTGAACCAGTAAGTAGGGGAGAAATTGATCATCAGTGCTTAATAATTAGCATTAATCAATGCCTCTTGGATTTTCTTTATAATGAATGTGATTTTATAGGACTATTTTATATACTTTGATTTTTATCTTCTTACATAGAATGACTTGGGTAGAGAAAATTATTTTTACAAAAATGGCCTAAAACAAGATTTGCAATGGGAATTTTTCATAACGGCCCTCATAACAGTGGTTAACAGAACTAAAATATGCAGGCTACTGTACACCACACCACTGTCTTCAATGAGACTTAGAATAATCCTAGTTCCTGGATTGAGTAAAGTGCCAAAGGGGAAGGGAAGAAGGGGGTATGAAGAGAATTTTCTGTATGAAATGCACAAAAATTCAATAAAAATTAAAAGAAAACATAACTCTCTACACTCAGATTCAGAATACTAATGTTTTACCTTGGCTTGTTCCATTTCTCTAGGTTCACTGGGGTGGGAACAGGGGTCAGGGAAGGTGACAAGAAAAAAAAGTAGTAAAATTTTCTGGGAGACTTATCCTAAGGCCTCCTGAAAGGTATGCTTATTCGTATCAGCTTAGTTTCTGCAGGCCTTCCTGGCTGGGCTACATGGCATCCCAACAATGGTGACCATCAGGAGGGACACAGGAGGTCTCACCAGATGGCTTTGTTTTAGGTTGAATGCTTCTCCGAGTAGTGGACAGTCGAGCACCATGGCGGTTTCTAGGTTCGGTTTGAGTCTTCTGCCTTGACAGCAGAGGTCGTCTTAGCTGAAGAAAATGGATAAAATAAAACTGGCAAGAGGATCCAACTGACTGGGAACAAACGCTGGATTCAGAGGACTCTGACCATCTAAGTTGTCTCAATTATTTCTCCATTGGAGCCTAAGAACACTAATGTACTTAAAACTGCAAATTTGAGAAATTCAATGACGATATAAAACTAATACCTATTTCTTACCTAAAGGTTGCAGTTGAACATATGCTAACTTTCAAAAAGGTTTATTTAAAAAAATAGAAGCCTCTAGCATCCATGCTGAAAAGCACACACAAAAACATCAGTGCAGAACTTCAATGATATTTAAAAAATGACTTATGAGCCAGATGTGATAGTGCACCTGTAATCTCAGCACTCAAGAGGCTGAGGCAGGAGGAGTCTGTTTGACACTAGCTTGGACTATATAGAAACTGTCTGGAAATAGAGAGAGATGAGAGGTGGGTGATAAAAGATGAGAGAGCTGAGAGAGAGGGAGGGAAAGAGAAAAAGGAGGAGGAGGAGGAGGAGGAGGAGGCTCATGGAAGGAAATTTGTAAAGAATCTGTGAAGACTACCACTCCCCTCAGGCTGGGCTCAAACTCTCTATGTGACCCACGATGACATCAAATTCATGATCCCCCTTCCAAATTCCAGGAATACAGGCATGCACCACCATTCCTAGCTGAAAAGATGATCTTCTATTTCAAATTTAAATTAAAGCTCTAACCTTGAAATGAGAAAGGACGTGACTTTGTCTTTGCAGAAACAGGTATTCAATGAACTATATGACAGATCTTCCACTGTCAGTGAGTTTGGCTTGGAAAGAAGGCTACCAAATAGGGAACAAGAAGAATTATAGGGTAACTTCCTTTACTAAGCAATCAGTTTTACACAATGAAAGGTTAAGGTTTGAAACAGAAGCCTCACAGTCTCAGCTTGCCGAAGCACTTACCGGGTTTTAAAACACTTACCAGGCACTGTTTTATTTCAGGTAAAAGGGCAAATTATAATCTTAAACACAGGCATTAACAAGAAAGTAGAGTTTCCATCTTATAGGATGATTCTCCCAAGCTTTCTGGGTGGTCTTACCTGCCTCAAGCCCCTCTTCCTCCCCAGTGGCTGCTGCAGGAGGAGATTCTGCTGGCCAGGTTCACTCTGCACACTTGCCACCCTGCCAAGCATCAATAGCATTAGTCTACACTGGAGACAATGCAGAAGGCCATCCTCTGTGGGTGTTAGTCAAAACCACTTATATGGAACAGTCACTTCAAAGATACCATTATCTTTGAAGGATGGTTGGGAAAGAGTCCCTGGGATAGGGGTTTTCAAAGGTTTGGGAAGGAGGACAAGGCCTTTTAGCCCCAAGCTGCCAAAATTGAGATTCTGTTTCCAATCTCTGGTGCTTTATCTCTCATTCAGAAAAACATTGGTTTGATCACACCCCTGGTTTGGAAGCCAGCAAAAGGCTTAACATTAAATGTCATATTCTAATCTCAATTTTTTTTCGAAGGGGAATGGAGACGCTGGTGACAAACACACACACAAACAACTCTGTCACATGGATGGTAACACCTTTTTTAAAACTTCAATTTAAATGAAAGTAAAATGGACAGATGTCGAACACATCAGACACAGAATCCATTTGGGTGAAGGGGCACATTCAACACGTTTGCAGCCTGAAGTCTCTGTGACTACTGAATGGATGAATAGTCACATGGGTAGAATATTCAAATGCATTTGAAAACCATTTTAGATTTGAAAGGCTGGCAAAGTAATGAAACTATCAACACAGCCCAAGTAGCTGTGCTCAAGTGTACTGTGCAGTTTATAAAAGCAACAATCTGCTCCCCCCAAATTTACTGTGTATATGTGTCTTTCATAAGCAATAATGACTATGGGCAGGGTTTGCTGTTTTAGTGTTGGGTGAAGCTGAGCACACTGAAATGGGCCCAATGACTCTTTTCCATTCTGCATGCACGTGTCATAGGTATTTTGAGTGGGAAAAGGGATGAAAAAAATAACACTGTGCCCCAGAGAACATTGTAATTTTGTGGACGATGCCAATGTGATTAATTGGTTAATGGTAAATTAACTTCTGCTTTGCCTTTGAAAAAGGAGAGTCATCTACAGATATTGTTAGGGAGAAATATTTCACACAGGAACCCAGAGTCGGCAACTGTCCAGGAAAAAAATAGAATGATTATATTCATTCATTCACATTTTTTTAAATGTGCCACATATATATCTAGCTGCACCTTTAGGAAGAGAAACTGGTGGCAAGATGGGCATATTCGGATGATTCTCATGTGCTGCCCACTGGATAATAAACACATAATTGCTACAGTCATATCTACCGTTTTTAAAAGTCTAGCTCACATATTTTTACTAGAAGCTAAAGTAATGATTTTCAAGTTTTGCCACATTTTCTATGAAATGGGGATATGGTGACACCATTTGGGGTATGCAACACAAAATTGTATAAAGGGTACAAAAACAGGTATTTAAAACTTTTTTTCTTCTCTTGAATAAGTTCAAGGATTTATAAATATATAAACCTTGCAGCAGCATACATGAACTTTCTAGGAAGATGGAAAATTCCTCCAAAGCCACAGTGCAGTAAACCTGATAATCAGTACAGACTATGTTGCCGGTATATTTGAAACGACATCTCCTTATTAATTATATGTTTTGACATGTGACTGTTAAGTTGGAAAGAGTAACCATATGCACAAAAGTAGAAACATATTTCTCCCAATATCAAGCAAAGCTTTCATAGGAATGGATTCTTCATTGACATCTAGATGTTACCTCAGTTCCCTTGGCCATAAAGGGAGGTGACACTTACCAACTACCTCCCGTTAAGGTAGAGAAAAGAAGTTAGTTGATGTGAAATGGTTTGAATATGAAGAGTGATGTATGTAGCATGCTTTCTTGTTTACATTTGATGTTTGTAATAGTTTATTGCTTCTAGAACACTGAAAGGAAGTAGGCAATACAATATTTTGAAAATAACTGGGCAGAGAAAATGAATAGGAGGCGGTCCACTTGTCTTATTTTTATTCAGTAATCTGAGATTGTGACGAAAAAATGGTGCAAGAAAAGAAAAATAAACATTATTTGGAGTGTTAAATGTTATAACGTAACAGTAATTTCACAATGATTACTCTAAAGGGGAGGATCATGAGCATCAAAATTTCTCTATGGATAGAGAGGCTTATATCGGAGAAATTGATCAGGTTTATAGCCTTAGTAATTCTATGTAAATAAAATAGTACTTCACCATGGAATGAACACATCAAAGATGAAATTATAGAACATATTCCTGAAAATATATCCCTGGTAATAAATTATATACTCCCTAGAAATATGATGGTAACATTTATATTTGCAACATCAGTGGCTGCTTAACAGTGAATTGTAAGCCATATTAACAGCAGCCAGAAAAGCTAAGAATGGCGATAGCTTATGCAAAAGGCATCTATTTTGTTGGAGTTTATATCAAGCTGCATGAGATAGATATAAAAATTGATCTTAATTTAGCTTCTATTCATATCATATAATACTCATATGTAGGATTTGTAATGTATGTATATAAGATGTATAACACTAAAATGAACCAGACAAAGGCTGTGTGCTTGCACTATGAACCTCTATGTATCATAGCCCACTTTCTATTTTAAATTTTTGAAGTCGTCCCTTACAGTCTTTACCTACCACAAATGTAATAATAAAAATTATTTTCCTCATTAAGGAATTATAGTATTTTATTAGATAGTCTCAAACTTTAAAGGAATATATTATAATAAGCAACTGGATTTTTTGAACAGTTGAAATATATATTTCATGTATAACAGTTATGAAAAATAACTCTTTAAAAGTTGAGACTATATCAAGATTTGTTAAAGTAAGCTGGGCATAGTGGTGCATGCTTTTAATCCCAGCCCTGGGGAGGCAGAGGCAAGGTGCATCTCTGTGAGACTGAGGCCAGCCTGGACTACATGGCCAGTTCTAAAGCCAGTGGGGGCTACAGGGAGACCCTTTCTCAAAAAACAAAAAGTCTTGTGAAAGTAGTGGAGCGAATACTAAAATACCTTCTACAGAACACTGGTTTCATGAATTTGTTTTAATCGTAAGAATGACAAACATCTGACTTCTATTGTCTTGACCCAAATAGGGTGAAACAGTAAGTGCAACAAGTTTCCAAGTTGCAAGTAACATCCCACAATGTATTTAGAAATAAATAATCTTCTATTTTGGAGGGGCATAGACTCATTGTGTAACCCCGGCTGACCTGGGACACACCATCCAGTGGCTTCAGCCCCTCAAGTGCTAGGGTATACTGTAGGCATATGTAACCATGCCCATACCCTACTTTGGCCTTCTGAGTTGCTGAAAATCTCACTATGGTACAGCAAAGTATGACCTAGATTTTAGAGGAGTAAATGAAACTGGGGCTCAGCAGAACTGGTGTGATTTGAACTGTCTTCAAAAACCAGTTCTTACTTAGCATACAAGAATATAATTTGCAAGCCAAGGGAATCTGGGCTTTACTGGGAAAACAATTCTGACAAAGATTACTTCTTTTTTACTGCTGCAGCATGATGGCTTGGCCTGTACTGTATAAATATGCATCTATTTCCTGATTATATACCTGATAGCATTTCTTAAAATAAGACCTAAGCAAACAGGGAGCCAATTGGTATGCAAGAGTAATTTGTGTCACTCAAATTGTTAAACAATAGATTATGAATTGAGGTGTATTTCAGATATAAAAACTTGTGCAGAAGCACTGGACGACAACAGTACATGGATAAGTAAGTTAGTATATTTATTTCTTCTGTCTGTGCTTTTGGTTTCAATTTTAATATGCCTATAGCACTCGAGATGGAATATAAGACCTGTGGCACGGCCATTAAGCTTGAATGACTGCCTTGAGATAGAAATGCAGAAAGTCAACACTAATGGAGCCATAGGCATTTGCAGAGAACGAGAAGTAAATATTAGAGCAAATCCCACTCCTCCCTTCTCAATAAAAAATTGTTGTTTAAAATCTGCATTGCCTTCACAGCACCCAGGAAAATAGATTTTAAGTACCACAGAATTTACAAATTAGAGGATTGAATCTGATTATAAGGAAGGAATAACTGGATTTTAGATATCTTATGAGAACTGACTTAGCAGTGGGAAAGAACCCATCTGTGTATCGCAACACACATTTTCTGAGCCATGAATTTTCAGCTGTGTTAAAAGGCTGTTGGAATGGTCTCTTTGCACGTTTAAGTAAACTTGCTAAGTTTTCATGCTTTAAGACTATGTCTGAGCATGAGATGGGTTCCACTACACAGCTTATTTTTGTCTCACCTAGACTGTAGTCTTCTTCAGACTTAGGCTGCATTATTAATTTTCACTAAGTTTAAAATTTTCCTTTAAATAAAAAGCATGGTATTTCCTTTTTAAATTACAGCTCACTGTCAACACTGGCTTTTCAAAATATTCTAACATGTCTAAACAAAATGTGATTCTCAAGTGTAAACACCCAGTCTGAAGGACTTAAATAACGTCTACATGTCTCTATTATTCCGTAGAGGAAATACATCCATGGTGTGTGTATGTGCGTGTGTGTTTGAGGGCAGGACAGAGAGGGAACCCTCTACAATGAGTTTCTATATCTCTCAGAGCATCACTCTCCAAAGGAGAAAATTTTTCCATGGAATATTGCTTTAGCTCATTAATTTCTAATAGATGCTTTAAGAGAAAAAAAACACATAGAGCACAATCTTTCCAATAGGGTATTTCTTGAGATGGACCTTTAAAAGAAACCAAGTAGCACAATTTAATAAAAAAAATTAGCTTTCAATTGGTGTGGAAAATTTTTACTAGTTCCCACTTACTTATTTGATTAACTTGGTCTCTTCCTCAATTAGTCTATTTTGTCTATTTTGCCTAAAACAAGTACTCTGTTACAAGCAAAGTCTTACACAAATTAAGTGAAATGATATGAGGAGGGCTGAAGGGCTTACCCCTATCCCTTAGATAAGATTTTACCCCTATCCCTTAGACAGATTTTCCTTAGAAATCCAGAGCCAAAGTTATGTTATATTATATTGTATATATTATATATTATATTTCAGGTTCTAAATAACTGGAGTGGATTTTAAATACAACTCATATGGTTAATGGTTTTCTACTTTAGGATTTTAAGAATCTGCATAAAGAATTCTTATGCCAAAAAGTAAGAAAGGCTGGAAACTAAATATGAAGGTATGCCATTTCATAAACCCATCTCTTGTTAGTAAATACCCAAAGTTCCTCTCCTCCAAAGAGAACTTGGTGACATAATGGAGTTCAAGAGATACAGCTTGCAGCAGATGACAAAGGTGGATGTGCTACTGACTGGTGGAATGACTCCACAGCAATAGAATTATTTCAGAATACAATGCAAATTGTTCTTCCTTCCATTTCTTAAAAGATCACAGCTGGGTCTGGTGACTAACACCGAGGACCAAAGCACAACAATTACAGCAACAACAGATCAACAATGGTTGATTTAAGACAGTCATCAAAGTCCTCACATGATCAATTAATTCATCTGTAGATAAAGTCTCTGGCTTTGACTCTGAACTAGTCTTATCCAGCATGAACTTTGAGCTTCCTCCCTTTTACACTAGACCCAGGACACACTGAATTAGTTCAGATAACTCCAGCTATTTGAACCCTAGTTTTCCAGAGAAGGCTAAGTCCTTCAGAGAATTCATAAAAATAAATTCAAGCTCCTGGCCCCTTTTATACACCCTGGACTAATATTTAGTAAAAGTAGAATTTGGACTAACTAGAAAAGATCCAGCACTGAGCCATTTAAATAGAAGCCTGACTTAATACTTTCTACTCTCAATAGGTACTGGAATTGCCTTCTGAAATTAAGGGTCTCTTCTCCCATATGCAATTTAAAGTATCAAATAAGTGTGGTCTTTGAAAGCATTGGCCACTCCGCTAGCCTTTGGTGCGAGTTCTTCAAACAGTGCAAACAATTAAGGGAAACCTTCTTGAGGACTGGGTTTCTCAACTTCTTCCTTGACTCTGAAGCTCCTGCTAATGGAGTTAAGTTTGCCCTCTGCAGCACTTCCACATTTACCACCACCAAGAGACTGATCTGTCCAAGCAAGGGCTCGCAAACAAATGAATGTCATGAGTTATGGATCAAGTTAAAAAAATAGACCTGATGATGGACTAAATTTCCCATTTTCAATTGCAAAAGAAAATGTGAAATCTGAACAAGATGCAAAGGAAACAAAAGACAGCCTGTCTGTCACAGGAACGGCCTCTCAACATTTCCTCATCTTTGTGATAAAGCAATAAACACGGGGACATTTTATTCACTAAATAATGCAACCTTGGGAATGTTTTCTCTTGAGATGGAACAAAGACATTCTAAAGAGGAACAAGAAGCATTGCCCCTAATGAGGATTAGTTGAGAGGTGTAAGTCAACAGCACAAGATTAGGAATGTTTGACGTGGCTTATCTGAGTGTTAAAGGTGCAGTACCCTTTTCTGAAACTTGAAACCAACAGCCAAGATAAAATATTGTTTGCATTATACTCGACTTCTCTTACCTTATCAAGAAATGTTTGTGTCTGATATTTCACGGCAAGTTTGTGAATCATCTTTGTGTGGGAACACATATCCTTTGTTTTGTACAAGCTACAACAGCATGTCAAATGGCACGCTTCAAAGAGAAATAATGATACAAACTGCAGTGTGACAGTGCTATTCTTAGAGCACCATCACTTTCTTACTATGCATGGTATTAGCTAAAAGACCTGACTTGATTTAGTATTCCCGGATAATAGGGAGTTGTATTAAATGGTCTTTAAAAAGAAATTCTTAATGAATATCAGTGTGGAAAAGGATGATTAGATGGGAGAAATTTAACATTTGCTATATCAAACTTTAGGGGAGAGGGGGCTTAGACCCAGGGCCTTGCACATGCTAAGCACATGCTCTACCACTGAGCTATACCCCCAGCCCTTGCCATATCAAATGTTATAGATATTCACTGGACAAGCCCCATAGAAAAGTCTTCAGGTACTTTTTTTTTTAAATTAAGATTTTTAGGCTATTTGTGATTGGTCTCTGAAGCTGAAAATGAAGGAGGGTTTGCTACACCTTTGACTTCCAGGCTTGTGTGTTCATGAACAACAAAGGGCAAGGGATGAAAGTAGGTACTAAGACGGGGCAAGAGAAGACAGAGGAGACAGAGAGACAGAGGTGACAGGGAACGGCTAGTTTCCCAGAACAGACACCAATAGACAGGTAGCGTTGACACTGTACCTAGAGAGGCTGCCCTCAGCGGCCAGGCCCTGGGAGTCATCGAGGACATTAGGTTCACTGCAGGAGGGGTAGGGAGATGAAGCATTTAGGGAAAGAAAATGCAAAAAGAAAAAATAAAAAGAGAAAAAAAGGAAAAGAAAAAGAAAAAAAGCATGCAATTCTGTTTCCAAGAACCGAAAAATAAATAAATTTAACAGAACAAGGAAGGAAAAGGAGACAGTCAACCATTTCACCTTGTGCTGGGTTTGTCAAGACATAGGACTCAAGGCAATGGGGAAGGAAGGACTTCAGATGGATACGACTCTCAGAGGAGTGGTCTGTTTATCGGCCAAGAATTAAATGAGCTCCAAATGGACACATGAGCTCTGAAACCTATTGCAGAGTGAATCTGTAGAAGACGAGGCTATCATTCCTTTGGTAGCTATTTGGCTAGGTGGTTATTACTTTTAACCTATCTTGGACACAGTGTTTCAATGACCAGACCCTGCATCCTAATATTATCACACCAAAACCACTTACCATGAATGGCCACAACCACACTCTTGGAATTGATGCCATTAAGAAAAACAAAGAAAGAACCCAACTTCTCCTGCTAATTTTGCAATGAAAACGTAAGTAAATAAATGGAAGATAGCTTCAAAGTTTTACATGGAGCTTACATTTACCTCCTTACTCTGTACCCGACAGTGACTGAATTGCAAATGCCAAAAGAAGAAACCTGTCAGTTGGTGAGAGAATAGAGTTTATCCATGTGTTTGAATGTTGCTGAACTGAGATTTGGGAACATAAATTGTGTAACACTTTATCTGCTTCTCCTGTGGTGCCTAGCATTGAGCTAAGCAACCAGATGGCACTCAATATATACTTACTAAATTGTGTAGAATTTAATATCTAAAAAACTAGAGTGTCCAGTCTCAAAGAACTGAAGCTTACCTAGGTGTGTAACTCGTCTGTTTCCTGGAAGAGGGTCTGTTTGCTGTTATGCAGAGACAGTGTTACCTTAATTAGTATTCCAAAGCATGATCCAAGGACAACTGGTTCATTATATTATCTTTTCTGAATTTCTGTTATACATATATACTAGATAAATATTCTTCCTGTAAATAAGTTGATTCATTTATATACTTAGAAAGAGAATTGGTGGTCTAAGCTATTTTGGATAAATAATCAAAACTACTACTCTATTTAAAATTCATATTATTTTAGTTTTATTCACAATACAAACTTGTACATGGTTAGCAAGTAAAAAATAAATTGATAGTTACCAACAGTAACTGCTTATATTTCTTTTCATCCTTTT
>NW_008349068.1:7530415-7554940 GCF_000622305.1 Nannospalax galili | reverse complement strand
AAAGTATTCAATTTACATATTAATTATCTTATCATTTTTCCCTCTATTCTTTAATGTTTTACAAATTTTGGATACATTTCACAAACTTCATTTCATCTACATAGTTCATGAACTATTTACTAAAAGGTTTGGATACAAGATGATTAATCCTGTATTATATAAACTAGTTTTATTTGAATATTAATATATACCCTGAATATGATTATTTTCTATGTGTGAATTATACCACAATGAATCTTTGGGTATTAAGAATAATCAACAGGGGCTGAAGATATAGCTCAGTTGTAGTGTTCTTGCCTAGCATACACAGGCTGTGGGTTGACCTCCAGAACTGCAAAAATCTAAAATAACACACTAAAAATCAGGTAACACTAATTCTTTGAAAGAATTTAAGTTCTGAAATGAAAAATGGTCATTTAAAGAATAGATTATTATTATTTTTAATCTTTTATTTAAATTTTTTTTGATTTATGTATTTTTATTTTATGTGTATGAGTGTTATACCTGCATGTGTGTAAAATGCACCTGTGTGATGCAGTGCCTGAGGACAGAAAATGGTGTTGGAGCCCCTGGAACTGGAGTTTCAAACAGTTGTTAGCCACCATGTGGGTACTGGGATTTGTACTCGGGTCTTCTGCAAGAACAGCCTGTGCTCTTAACTGCTGAGCCACCTCTCCAGACCTCCCAAATAGTTTAACTCTTACATCAGATCAATTTCTGTATTATGCCTTTATTTAAAATTTTTAAATAAAAATGAGTGTCTACTTAAGTATGAATTTTAAAATTTATGTATTCTTGTTTTCCCACAAGTCTAAAAACTTCTAAAAACCTAAAATCCCCCCAAATGGATTTTGAAGCTTACACTGTTATATGGCAGACAACATATAAAGAAAAATTTTTAAATGGTTTAGTCATTGACTTTTAGAGTTTTAGATAGAGAATTTTCCTTATAGATAATTCTAGCCAATCTCTTAATTCCATAGAGGGGGAAACTGTAAGCTATATTTAAGTGACCTATCCAAGGTCCACACACAGTATCATAGGTGCTTTTCCTGCTTGGTTAAGCATTGCTACGTACAGAAAAATACTAATGACATTTCAGAAGCCTAAACTCCCAAAATACCAAGTCAAGCTGGTCTTCTCTTGCCAAATACTAATCTTGCCTGATGATAAATCTGAAATATAAGAATGTCATTGGCTAGCAGAAAAAGATGATGCATCTATCTGTAAACACTTTAAGAAGAGACAATACTTGAGTGTGAAGCTTGGATTTCTTTGTGGAGGCTGGCTAAGAAAACTACAATTATTATCCCCAGAAACCTACTTGAAAGATCTGTTGTTGAATGAGCTACTTAAAAACATAACCATTTCTTGCTTCTCTCTTCAGTCTTTGTAGAATAATGTCAGTGTATTTTCAGAATTCTTCTATTGCCCCCAAGTGCAGAGTATGAGACAGTTATAGCCCTTTACCTTTGACTGGGTAACATGCCCACCTCAGCCTGAGGTGCAGACATGCTGGAGACATGGCTGGAGAACCGCCTCCTTCCAATGGCGCTCAGAAGGTAAGCTTCCTGTTCACTTACCACACTGGGCATGCTTATAGAGTCATCTGAAAGTGGGAGGGGGTCAGGAGTTACAAAAAGCATGACATAGATTAGAAAACTCTAACCAAGGCTGTGCTTGGGTTCCATCCTTGGCTTAGGTACAACCTCAGGGCTATCTCTAAATTATCACAGGCAGCTTTGTACAGATAAAGACTAACACCCCAGGTGGACCAATTAGATCAGTCTTCATGAAATAGAAAGAAACTTCTTTATTTTTGTAAGTATAGATCAATGTGCACTTGCAAATTAAAGATTTTGGAAAAGCTAAAATATATGTATTCTAAGACTATTCCAGGAATAGTTTAATTAGGGAATTTATTATTGAATAAGCCAGGTACATTTCCTTGATATTAGAAAACTATTCAGTTCACTTAATGACTTCTAGCCTACTGTAAGAAAGACTTTTTCAGTTTAGGAAAAGTATTTGAAATTTTTAACATTCATAAATAAGTTCCTATTTTAATCTAAATCTTAAAATGAAATAAGTGGAAATTAATGTACTCGAATCCATATGAAAGTTAACTTTTAGCATAGTATTTATGTCAAGGTGACCTCATGTTAAGAGACCTAACATTGTTTGTTATTAAACTATATGTACTTAATAAATATATTGAGTTTTGTGAATGTATGCTACCACATAAGATCATCTGATAACAATTTATTTAGATTGTCCAAATGTTATTTCTAATTGAACGATTTAAAGTAAAGGTTGTGAATAGGAAAACTGCTATAAATCTTAATTTGTAATACAAGGATTGACTAGAAATTGAGTCTTGTCCCTTTTCAGGTACATTCACAGAAGAGTTAAAATATGGGAAATATGATAGAATGCATTGGGCTATTTCTACAAATGCCTTTCCTAGATTTATACTGAATTTTCCCTTTTTAATTAACTTATCTTTTAACACTCCTCTAGTATTTGTTTGCTTATTAGCCATGTGATGTTTTCTATTAAACCTTTTAAGTGTTTTATGCCACAAACATCACCTTTTCTACAAGATTACAGCTACTATCTTAGAAGATTGAGAATATGTCCCTCTGATACTTTCTTGTCTTACACCTGACAGGTTGTCTTACATGGCTCTATGATGGGAAAAGCATCTTAATTCAACACAGTTTGTGATCTTGCTTTCATACACCTTCCCATATAAATCAGTGCACATCCACACTGCAGCCACAATGCACCATTTATTGGCAGCCTTGTGTTCATTAGGATGATCCTGATGTCTGAGAGAGATATTAACAAAACCTGCATGCATTCTGATCCCCTCCCATCACTACCTGAGTGTTGGCTCTTGGCTCTTGCCTTCCCTACTTTTCTTCCCTCACTCCTTCCTACTGTCTGGGTCAAGTACTGACTCCTAAAGTTACCTGTGAAATGAATTTAGTTCTAGGAACAATGGTGGCATGATTTCCCATCACTAAAACATGCTGAGAGAGACTGCTTCATGTATTAAAGAAAAGTGAAATCTCCTTTAAATTTTGAACTGTTATCAGGAATTACTGCTTATTTCAAGCTTCTTGTTCATGGGTCCAGAATATAGATTTGCCTTACATCTTGCATGCATGAGGCCCTGAGTTTAATCCCAGTACCACCAATCCCCGGCACCATCAAAAATAAAAAAAAAGAGCAACCTCTTAAATTAAAACATTGGGACCCAGCATGGTGGTGCATGATCATGCCTGTGATCCCAATGCTGGGGTGGCGGACACAGGAGGATCAGAAGTTCAGGGTCATCCTCAGCTATATAGGGGTTCAAGGCCAGACAGCACCACATGAGACTGTCTCAAGTCAAAATAAATACATGAAATAAAAGGTAAACTTCTTGTTTCTGTCTCTTACATTGTGCTTTCTTGGGCAATAATTTTTAAGAGGTCACTAACTACAACTCTAGGCATATGTCCACGAACACTCACTAGCATTCCCATTTTTTAGGGTGTTTATAACAAATATCATTAGCACTTTATGTAACTATCCCCCAAACTACATCTGGAAATATTGCTGAAGTGTTTTGCACTTATTTCTTCTCTTCTCGTATATACCCAAGTGTAGGGAGTCATTAAAATACTTTCATTCATCTTAGTTAATTAAAATTCTAAGCTCAACTTGCATTTCCTCTATCTATTTAGTTCAGATAGGGACTTTTTGTGGTTATTTGGTATAGAGAGTCTCTGAGTGGAGATCTAGATTTCATCCTCATCCTTAAAGGTACAACTTTGTAGTAAACATTATGTAAGAGCATCTTAAAACACAATTGGAAAATAATCAATGCACTTTAAGGATCCCCTTAAATGACAATGACACTTAATGGAAACATACCAGACTTTTGCTTTTTAAAACTACTCTTAAGCATACATGTGCAGTATTTATTGATCTGATATGTTCCCATTTACAACACTAAATCTCTACCATGTGCTTTAGAAGTCCTGGGCTAGCTGCACCAAGGAGCATTTTCGGAACTCAAATTTAAGTTGTTTCCCTTCAAAGCATCCTGCTAATGTCATCCCGGCTGGCACAGACAGCTGGTATTTTCCCAGTCCCATATGTATGCTTTGTTCACTTTTCCTTGCCAAACGGGACCATGTGAGCCCTGGTCAATCCTCTGGTCAGGATGCCCAGAAGAAAGAATAAGTTATTTATCTACAATTTAAATGAGATTTCATAGAAAAAGTTGCATAACTGAAGCTCAAGAAAAAAAATGGGGGGGGTCGCTAAAGATTTGCTTTTGGCCTGAATTCTGAAATGTCTAACAATGTCAGCTCCATTTTGAATCCCCTTCTTTCTTTAAAGAATGACCAAGGGGGCAGAACTGGAAATGGTTGGAAGGGCAGACATCTTCCCAAACCCTGCTTGCATGACCAACCTGTGTTGCCCACCCAGATTCTGACACATGACCTACTTTCCTCATCTTCCTCATCAGTCCGACTGAGGGTGTCTTGTGAAGCCTGTTGGGATGGCTCGCTGTCTTGTTCCCAGACAGTGCCCGTGCCTGTGTTGGAGCGAGACATGGTGGCCAGGCTTAGGCGGTAAGCAGAGGTGGATGTGCCCACAGTGCTGATGGATGTCTTCCCTTGGTAAGCTGGGGATTAAGAAACCAAAGGAAATGTGTGGTGAAGTCTTGAAAAACAGAAATATTGGCTTCAACGTTCTCCCTGACCAAAGTTCTTCTTTTGGGGGCTAGCTAAAAGAAAAAAAAAAAATCAGTACTGGCCACTGGTGAATAGTGAATAGCTTCCTTGTGAAGGCATGAGATCCCTAATAATGCCAAAGGCTCTGACACTGTTTCCTCTCTTAGTGTTTATGCTGGCAGGAAACAAACTAATTTTGACCTGAATTGCCACTTCCAAAGTTGTAGATTCACTAAGGTATATGTGCTGCCTAACATAAGCTTCTGGAAATAATAAACTATTGTCTTTGATAGGACCATTACAACCAAAATCAGAGTACATGATCAAAGCTGTTCCTGTTCTCTTTCTTAGATGGCAGATGAGAAACTCCTCAGCTCCATGCCAGGCTGTTTCATCAGTTCTGAATCAAATATTCAGAGGAATATCTGAATGGCAATATGTGAATTTCAATATACAAAGACTGAACTTTTCAATATTGTCTTTAACACATTGCAAAAAATGGGAAACACTTTAAAAGAAAACAAAACCCACATATTTTACTTATGGGTGATGACTGCCCTCTAATTGAAAATACTGATTTGATTTCCTTACTCAGCAGTCAGGTTTAATAGATCTGAAAACAGAAAACACTTCAATCTCAAGGAAAGTCTTTTAAATAGTATAAGTATTTCCCAGCTTGTCCACTCTATCAGCGCCCCTGCATTCCAGTTTGGGGAAAGCTAAGAGAACTTAGAATCAACAATACAAACCTGGTATAAAATTGCCTCAGCAGCATCACTTTCTTTGTTTATTAAGCTATCTAATCTACTGAGTGTCAATTTCCTCCTTTTTAAAGTGGACTTTTAATTATGCTGTGTGTGTGGATTGAAAGAATACCTGTGAAATTATGATATAGATGCACAAAGGGACTAAAAGAACATAAACAACTTTTTTTCCTCCTAATTAAATATTTAAGAGCCTAACTACTAAAGTGAAGATTGAAAAGACTTTAGAAAAAGAATAAAGCTAAATTGCTATGACAGCTCTCTGATTTTTGTTTTGCGGTTAGCCGTGATCAGATGTTTGGATTTAGTGATGTACCCAGATGGCTAGCTCCTACATGGTCTCCCAAAGAGCAGTGACCTGGACAGAGGATTCTTTGTAATTTGTGCATTCTATTTGTCAAACTGCACCGTGCATGCTTACCTGATCCACTGTGAACTGCTTCCTTCAGAATTTTCAGTTCATTGTTGAACTCAGCAATGAGCGAGCTCTTACACAAAGGGCGAGGTATGAAGCGCCGTTCTAGTTGGTCAGCAATATGTTGTCGGGCAGAAAGTTCTTCATGATTCTCTGCTGGCTGGGCCAGAAGCTAAAAGGAAGGCATTGTGTTCTCAGGACCCCAATTTCCCATCTGTAAAATAAACTAATTATGATGCCTTCCTACTTCGAAGTGGAGGAAAATGAATAAGGCAATGTATGGGCACTAGTAAGACTTCACTGTCTTGTATCTCCGCCCCAAGAAATTGGGGCATGAGCAGAGCAAAAGGTCAAATACTAGGGCTCTTGGAGGAAAAAAGCCTTAACCCCCTGTCCCCACCCAACACACACACCTTTTCATGTTTATTTCATAGCAGATTTCAGGCACGCTACTAACAGAACATTCTCCAGAACATTCCATTGGGCCAATTCTTTTTTTTTTTTTTTTTTTTTTAAGGAGCAGGGCTGAAGAACAGGGAAGGGGCTAAGTTTTACAGAGTAGTTGACCAGGTACTTCTAACCTCAAATATCTTCTGGATATGTACTTGGGCTGTTTCTTCATCAAGCGTGGGATTAACAATCCCTGCTAACTGGCCACAGCTGTTCATTCCTCCACCCTCCCCACTCCCCAGAACTCCTGCCTTAACGAAAACCTGCATGTTCACCCATTGTCGCCGCAGCACATGCACACACTGCACCTTGCACTGGATGAAGGGGCGCAAGAGCACGAAGATGGGTATCCTAGTGCGCACGATAAAGTCCAGGAAGTCCCACAGGGCCAGGCCGCCCACCTTCCGCAGAGCCATCTCCTTGACTTGCAGGCTCAGCCAGTACCATTGACTTCCCAGCTGCCTCTCAAAGCAGACGAGAATCACCTTCAGGGCTTCGTAAGAGAAAGAGGCGTCTGAGGGCATTTGCTTCAGAGGAATTCGACCTTCTGCTACTGTGCAGAGGCAATTTTCTAAGTCCTTAAGCTCCATGTTTCTATGAATTTAACATGTACTCCTGAACCAGCATTCCAGACACAAAAGTATTTTGATGTGGATTAGAACATAATTGTTTTCTTAAGTATGCTGAACTCCCATTTTGAAAAAAAAAAAAGGAGCAAAGTGGCCCTCTGAATGGGAAAAGGAATGATAAACATGATGTGTGACTAACATTTTATGGTCCAAAAGCTTTGTCACAGGGCTTTATGGAAATGTCAATATATCCCTCACTCCCTCAGCTAAACCACTGATGTGTTAAAATGTTTTTCTTTTCTTCGTTTAATTATAGAAATATCTGTGCTATTAAAAATAAAATAAAAGCATACAGAAGTACACAAAGTGGAAAACAATTATGGCTCTGCCCTTCTGGGTGTCTTGCATGCCACATGGGGAGTGTTATGGGGCAGCCAAATGGACCTTGGCCTTCCGGATCACGTCTTAAGACCCCTCCAAGCACTGGAAACTTCAAATGGCAAATGTGTTTTGATTCTAACTAGAGGAATACAAATGTCTTTTTAAGTGCATAAAATCACCTAGAAATCCACTTGCTTAAGTCCCCAAGGGGATGATTCCAATGGAAGACATATCACTTAGTACAGATGACCTAAGGTCCTGACTCATCCCTAAAGACTCAATTTCCCAGCAACTTCTCATCTCAATTCCCCTCTCTGAATGATGCAAATAAACAGAACACAAAGCATCCCTCTTCTGTGTCTTCTGATTCTAATGGCATTCCTAATACTCGCTCTTTGTTTCTGTCCTGCTTTCCCCTTCTGCCTCATCAGCCCAACACACAAACCATACACAGCTAGGGGTTTGAGAATACAGGTGCTGGTGGCTTGGATTTGAGGTGTGCCTCTTTCCCTTACTGTGCATCTACTTTCCGAAGTCTAAGTCTTCACTCTCAAAAGGAGAGTATATTCATGTGCAGTGATTTTGTGAGGGTGTGAAAATTCACAATGTAAAGTTCAGAAAACACTGCCTGGTACAAGGTCAAACGCTGAAATGTAAATATATATTTTAAAACGTGGGACTGAACAAGGAAGAAAAATGAACATAAATAAGACCATTAAAAAGGCAGAAAGTACAATGAAATGAAAAACAATTGTTCAAGTTTTTCATCTCCTGTCTTACAGGATGAGCCCCCTTTCTCCATCATCCTCTCTGATCCCCATCTTCACATTTGGCTTTCTGCCAGTCTGGATTTTATTTAAGCCTGACTTTCTCATGCCTCAGGTAACCAAGCACTCATCTGGGTAGCTCTCTGCACACACAGTTTCATTTTTTTCTCTTTCTTCAGATCACTGTCAGTAATATCTGTACACACATCCCCTTGGAATGCTGCCCAAACATTCCTTTTCCACATTCCGAAGTCCAATGACCTGTTTGATTTTTTGAGTTTGTGATTATCTTGTATCTTCCACCAACATCCACTTTGGTGAATGGAAAAAAAGTCAGGCAAGACTTTGTACTTTTGATATCTACCATTATCAGTACTCATTCTTGGTGCCACTGAAGGGTGGACTTTTCCTCTGTCCACTTAATTCAGGATCAGTAGTGGCCCTCTATGATTCCATGGGAGAGCAACCACTTACAGGGCAAAGATGGGGTAATGAGAAAGTAGGTGTGGAAGGAGGAAGGGAACTGGCAAGCTTCTAGGCGGGAGGGGACTGTCTTCACTTGAGCAGAGATCAAGGTGGACGTTTAAGGATGACATCATAAAGGAAGAAGAACAACTAGTAGAGGAATGAGGCTCTGTAAGGCCAGATGTTCTGTTGAGCTTCACCAAGCATACTGTGTCTAAATAGCAGCCACCAAACGTCATGCGTGACCTTGCCCTCAATCAACTAGAGGCAATCCTTCCTGCAGGCACCTTCCTTACATGCCCTAGACATCTTATGAAAACAGCCAAGTAATTTAGGTATTGCACATATAAAAATAATCTTTGTTTTTTGACATGTACTGAAGTAAACCAGACTTGAAAAGGTGTTTCTTGTTCCAATGGCTTCTTTAAACACTTCCTGATTCAAAGTGGGTTTTGGTAAATACCTCAACAGGGGGAGGGAGAGAGAAAGAGAGAGAGAGAGAGAGAGAGAGAGAAAGATAGAGAGACAGAGAGACACACAGAGAGAAACAGAGAGAGACCTACCCAAGTAGGCAGCCTGGCTGGTGGACTCAGCTAGCCCTTCCCTGCGCAGGTCTTTCCCTGCATCCCCAGGGGTGGAGCAGTGGGCAGGGGAGCTCTCCAGCATGAAGTTCTTGCTCCTGGATGTGCTGATGATCCGAGGGGGCAGAAGCACGTTAATGACTGTCTGCAGCAGTAGCTGTACCTCAGGCTGTTCCAGCCATGGGCTGTCTGTCCGTGCAGAGTTTGGAAGAGGAAGGGGAAAGGAAAACAATCACACAGAAGACTTTCCCCATTACACACAGAGCAGTTCAACTCCTTCCAAATCCAACCTAGCAGACCAAGAAATTTGGGCATTTCCCACCAAGTCCAGCCTCTCCCATGGACAGCACAGCATTCTTGCTACCCAGGGGTCCCCATAGCTGGCACCTAGGGGTTTTTGTTCTTAGCCAGAGCTCCCGCTTACCATTTCTTTCTCCTTTCTTTTCATAAATACTTAAAGTGTACTGTCCTTGCACTTAAGATAAAGCTTTTCCTACAAGACACCCTCCCTCCCTGGGAAGGAAGTGTAATGAAAATATATCTACACTGACAGCTGTGGCACAGCAGCTAAACAGCCACAGAATTGTAAAGTACAGTCACCTGTCTATTCTGTGTACTCGAACTAATTACCCTTTTCTTAATTTAATTGAAACAATGTATTCCTACTCTCTGCTGCATTGCAACCCTTTTAAATGGGGCATTTCCTCTAAGAAGGAGAGCAGTGACTCTTGTCCCAGGGCAGCTAAACTGAAAAGAAAGAAAAACAACTATTTCCTAAGGCAACCCTACTTAAACCATTCAGATTGACTTCCATTGATGGCTCTCTTGGGAAGAGGAAAGAAAGGCAATAGCACCCTGATAGTTAAGAAAACACAACAACAATACAATTCCTTTAGTTAATCAGACCTTTGCTTCCAGATCCTACTGTGAGCACAAATGGGATGAGCAGATTTAAAAGCATCCCCTCCCTTCGCTCTTGATTGGTGAATGGGGAGATCACATGGCTTAAAGGGAAATCTTCTTTTAAAGCCTGTGCAGCAATAATAGAAAAGAAGGTTAATTGACCAGCATGCCTGTAGGATGTGTTAGCTTCTACACAGCATGTTGGTGAAGGTGCCCTTCCCACTGGCTTCACCTGTAAACTATGAGTTCAACTGTCATCTGTGTAGCATATGTGATTCAACCAAACTCATCACTTTACCATTTGCCTGATATAACAGAGCTATGTTCTGAGAGAGACAGTAGTAACATCTTAAGTGTTAAATGACAAAGATATAGTCAGGTACAAAGCCCACCTCATTTCCCCCACTAATTTTCTTCATGTGTCTACCCATAAATACTTTAGAGACAAAGAAAAAAGAAGAAAATGAAAACTTGCCACTTTCTCCATTTGGGAGTTATTTAAAAGTCCTCTGACCCCTGCTTTGACCTTCTTCAAGCCAGGAAGCAATAAGAGAAAGAAATAAGTGGTCTTTGGAAACAGGTTATTAAAATGTTCCACTTTAGAGATGTGGTTTCCCTTCTGCACAGTAGCTACTGTTCTTAATCACCTTTCCTGCCTGGTGAATAACAAGCCTGATGGCCAGATACTGGGCAGGTCAGTTACCCCCTTACAGCCATTATATTCTTTCCATTGATCACAGAACTTTAAAATTGGGTGACACAGGAAAATAGGCAAGGGATTAGGATTCTTTACTTCTTAAATAAAGTGGGATATTTATTTTTTAAAATAAAAACATCCACAATATTCAACCCACAATCATTAAAGAAAATAAAGATATTCAAAGTCTGGTAACATTTGAAAGAATTTTATGCTGTAATTCTTTCTCAAAATAACTTTCGACCAGACTTCGAATATCGATGCCTCTTTTAATTAACAATTGTGAGCTGATTACCCATAGCCATTAGTTTGCACACATCTGAAATGGCCACAGGGGTCCCTGTGGTTGCGGCAGGACTACATGACTCTGCTATTTTTGAGATCTCAGGAAGAATTACAGGAGCGCAACCTGGGGCCATGCTCAGGGCTGAAGCTCCAAACCTATCAAAGTTTGGAGGTATTCACACTGTTATCTCACAGGTTTTGCCCAGCCTTTGCAGAAAGAGAAAGAGAACACCACAGAGTGGTGCCTCTGCCAGCAACTCAATGAGCGTGACAAACAGGTAAGGCAGTCACACCTGTATCTGCAATGCTACAAGCCGGACAACAGCTGTGCTGAAGGGCAGAGGTGGTGAGAGATAAGGGCTGAGATGAAGAAGGGGTAATCCATCAGCAACACTGGAAGGTCCTACCACTCCCATCACCTGAAATACAAACAGAGCACATGACCAGCCTTGACCATTGCAATTTCATGCAGCTATAGAAAAGGAGTCTCATTCACTAATAGCAATAGTAACAAATAGAAGGTTGGGCATGTTACTTCCATCTTTTCTTTCTCACTGCCTTCTTCTGAAGGCGTGTAATGTCTGGAGTCAGATCGAACATTAGACTGGATTCAGCCAAGGTTTTGTAGAATGTTGTGTGTAACTAACTATGTAAGTAATGACAGATGAACTAAAAAGCTATTCTGGTAGGGAGCTTGGACACTTACTTGTGGATTCAAAGGAGTGCGGTCAACATTCTTTGATGGAGCAAATACTAACAACAATGATGATGGCCACAGCTCTATGTGCACTAGGCATTCCAACTACAGACTCATTGCCCAGCTAGGTAAGCAGCAGACCCTACTCAATGAGATGCTCTAACATGGTTTCCATACATTGTACAAAACCTTGTTGGGACCAGACTCTAGATATTACGTAAATGATGAAAATAATTTTTTCTTTATCTAAATCCTTGACTGGCCAACTCTTAGTGTCATTTGGCACTGAACAATAAAAGAAGATCCCTTTTTGCATTTTAAGGTTCCCCTCCCCAAACTACCTCAACGTCTAGCCAATTGTGCAGAATCCCACTGCTCCACTCTCCAACTGGCAGCCCTCAACTCTCAGCGCAGCTTTGAGGTGATTGTCAAAGTAATGCATGGGAAGTTGCACACCAACATCCCACCTGGGTAGGGATGGGCCCCTGTATCTCCCCACGCACCACCTTGAAATGGACCTCACTATTTTCAGTGTCACCTGAGCCATCTGTTTTCATGGGTAGGTAGGGGCACAAAGTGGTTGACCTGTAAATCTTCAATTCAGAGAAATCAATAGCAGAGTTAAATTGTGCAAAGTTTCATAAGATTGCCACTTGGCTACTCACCAGATTGACACAGACATTGATCAGTGACCTAAGGTGAGGCAGGAAGGATATGATTGGCTGCCTCTGAAGTGTCAAACAAACCCCTTCAATCAAACTGCTGGCAGGCTCCCACTCAACCTGTCGCCTGGAATACAATATAGGGGCCATTAGCGGCCTGGCTCCCTTCTGGAGACAGTCTGAGACAATTGAATGAGACAGCAATTCTGACGCCATCTAAGACAGGATATGTGTCTGAGACAACAAAGTGCTTCACACGGCAAGACGTTTACCCATTTTGTTCCAAAAGTACAGAGCACAGGGAAGGGAGGTACTGAAAACGCAGCAGAGGCACTCCTGCCTTACCGACTAATGAGACAAAATCTATTGAAGAAAAAACAGAGATGATGAATGGGTAACATTTTAAGGTCTCCAAGGTTAGCTTTAAGAGAAGATCTTATGATGATATCATTTCAGGAGACCATCACATGAGTAATGACTTTCCAGAACGAGTCTGTCCCCGGCTGCAGTTCTACAATATACTGTCAGACTATGCTTGATCCTGTCAATTCTCACAGCAGACTGCTATTGAGATATATAGAGCTTACATCCTGTCAAAAAGTTGAAATTTGAAGAAAATCATCCATCTAAAAAGTACTTTTCTTGGCCTCCCAAGAAATAATATTTTGGATTACTTTCTATGGATCTGTAGATGGTGGTGCACACAATTCAATTAGATCCACATGGGTCTTTCTGTCTTAAAAATCAATCCAGTCTGTGACTGTCCCAGTCCCCAAAGATTCATCCATTCCTATCACTCCAAAATAAGCAGGTTGGGCTCTGCTGATGCCAGTACTATCTTCCTTTCTTGGAAATAGTTTCTAAGCTTCCACTTCCTACCAAATTGCAGTCTGTACAATGACAGAATGGAAATGTAGTTATAAATGAGGATATACTGACATCCTTGAGGCCCTAACTGCCCAAGTAATCCACAGGTCAGCTTCAGGCAATATTTCTTGTGAGGAACTGAAGTCACATAAAGAGGCTAAATACAAACCAACAGTGTATTAAATCGTGAGTCCCCCCCAAAATGTCCTACGATTTACCAAATCTATGCATTAATTCAGAAATTTACTTTTGGGAAGCATAATGTTATTTCTATCTGGTTTAATTATATGACAAACGAGCCATTTTATGTGGAGGTTTGACATCTTTAGATACCTAATTACTAAAGAAAATAATTTATTTTGACACACATTCATGAGATAGTCATGAATCTTGATTGCCACTTTCTAGTAGATGCAAATGCTCCCTTAGGATCACTAAAAGTCCTCCAAGTTGTTCCATGGTGTTGTTGCAAATGGTAGAATTTCTTTATTTTTAAGAGTTGAATCATGTGACTTTAGATGCACCAAGGGTACAAATGCTTGACCAGATAGGCCTTAACATATATGATAGGCCTTAACATATATGACAGGATGCATTAAGTCTGGTGGGGAGGGGCTATGGGGGTTGTGGATGGAGGAAGGAGGGTCTAAATTTGATTAAGATCTAGTATATGCAATGTAAAAAAAACTCATAAAATCTTTAAGAAATTGATAAGAAGCAGCAAGCCTTTTTTAAAAAATTAAATACTATATCAATTATATATATCACAAAAAGTTTTAAATTATCAATTATAAATGAAGGAATAAAATTGAAATGACAATAAAAAATGCTCTAAGAGCAGGTATTTCCATGCCACAGAAATAAATCAGCTTGCCATAATGTCTTGACACATCACTGTGGTACGAAAGAATATAGGAACAAGCCAATAGTGCCCTGATACTGTTCAATTCTGTTTCTCTGTGGCTCCCAGGAGTGGCATAAATGTGCAGAGTACAGGCTAATGTCTGCAAAATTTCTGGCAAGCTGAATCCTAAGTCCTGTAGCCTGGGGTCAGTGTTGCATTGATTTTGAATTTACTTTTAAAGGACAGAAAACACTCTCTTAGTAACCCAAATTTGAAATCACCGTCAGTGAACTTACTGGTAATTATGAACTGAACTATTTGCTCACTACAGCTGTGGGTTTCAGACTGGGCACACATCTCCAGTAGGCTGGTTTAGAGGTCTCTTTTTAGAAAGAGACCAATGGATATTTCTCAGACTACTAAGAAGAGATCATGTTGTAACTGTGTTCATTTAGAATTGCACTGAATCAGATGAAAATTATGGTTTGCTATAAATTGTGTGAACTTTTTAGCTCCAGTCTGGTTTTGGATTATAAACATGGCATTTTTCTAAATTGGTGCATAAATATGATAACTTACTATATTAAATGCAGCGCTTTGAATATCAAATTAATGTTTCTTCTCTCTGTACTTGGTTATTTATAAGATATATTCTGTATTACTTCCAAAAGGGATTGGGATTAAAGAGTTCTAATTGAATTTCTTAGTTGTATTAGATGAGGAACAGGACAACTAAGAAATACATAGATGCTTTCTTAATATGAGCCTGTATGGGACTGGAGGGATAGCTCAGCCATTAAGAGCACTGGCTGCTCTTGCAGAAGACCCTGGATCAGTTCCCAGCACCCACATGGCAGTTCACAAGCATCTGTAACTCCAATTCCATGGAATCTGATGCCCTCTTCTGGCCTTCACAGGCATTGCATGCATGGGTACACTTACATATATGCAGGCAAAACACTCATACACAAAAAATAAAATTTAAAAGATGAATACATAGATTTCTAAAAAAATGATATTTCCCCCAAACAGATCCTGTTACTGGGGTATTTATATTCCCAGTTATCTATGCACATATACCACCAGAAAACTTTTAAATCACTCATTCAACTACAGATTGACCTGCTCTCTTAAAAATGAAACATTCTAACTTTGAGATCTGTAATATCTGACTAGGAGGCCTCCTCACCTCAAGGTAGGCATCTTATGAATTTTGTTGAACATTCTATCCAGTCTCTTGAGAATGAGGATAAGGGCTGGCCTCACTGCCTCTGCTGACCAGTCGGTAATGGGCAGCATCTCCATGATGTAGCGCCGAAGCCCTCGGCTTTCCATTGTCTGGGTGTCGTATGGTGCCAGCTTCAGAAGGGAGTGTGCGATTTCTGCCAGCCTAAAACCATTTTAAAAATAATAAGCACAAAATAACACAATGGGAATATTCCTATAAAGCATCATGTTAATCACTGCATGCCAATTAATAAACCAACTTCATAACTAAGAATATTCTCTCTAGCATCCCCATCCCTCTGTTCTCATGTATGTCAATACAATGATATTTGCACATGTATAGTGGAGAAGCATGTTCCAGAGAGCAACTGAGAAAGATTAAGGATGGGCCAAATGCATTTAGAGAATGTTACTGTTACTGTTTGTGTGTGTGTGTGTGTATGTGTGTGTGTGTGTGTGAGAGAGAGAGAGAGAGAAAGAGCGAGTCTCATGTCACTCAGGTTAGCCTTGAACTTGCTAGTACAGGATGATACTGAGCTTCTTGTTCTCTTGCCTCACTCTCCAAGTTCCAGAACTACAGGCATGTGGTACCATGTCCGATTTTATGTGGTGCTGGGGATCAAACTCAGGGCTTTGTTCATGCTGAGCAACCACTTGACAAGTGAACCACATCCTCAGTCCCCAGAGAATGTCACTTCTACACACACACACACACACACACACACACACACACACACAGAGAGAGAGAGAGAGAGAGAGAGAGAGAGAGAGAGAGAGAGATCTATTAATTCATTAGAAATAGTACAATGGGAATATTGTGTTTGTTTTTTCTCAAATATTAATTATAGCATTTTATTTTTTAAATATTTTCTTTATTATTCTTATTCTATTGTGTATAAGTGTATTGCCTGCATGTGTGTAAGTGTACCTGTGTCATGCAATGCCCATGGAGGTCAGAAGAAGGTATCAGATCCCCTGGAACTGGAGTTACAGACCATTGCTAGCTGCCATGTGGGTGCTAGGAATTGAACCCAGGTCCTCTGCAAGAACAGCCAGTGCTCTTAACTGTGGAGCCACCTCCCCAGCCCCAACGGTAGTATTTTAATAAAGAGAAATGTTGATTACTGCAAGAGACTGAGAGGCAAAATGCAAGCTTGTAAGGATCTACCGTGTGAGAGCTCTCCAGGCACTCTACTTTAGGAATAACAGCCAAACCATTGCCCACCTAATACTTAGAATTCTTAAAAACTGCTCATCTGACTAGCTCCATGGATGGAAGAGCTCGTCAGTATACAAGAGAATTCATTCCACCTCCTTGTGAGGCCCGGACTATCAAAAGCTGCTCATGGTAGGTCCCTAAGTTCCTTCCAGTTTCTTCTTGGTAGGCTTAACTCTCAGTACAGTAATTCAATCTATTTTCATGGCTAGACTGTTTGTGCACAGATAAGGGTAGTTTCCTCCACACAGATTCTTCCAGAAGCTTTCATCTCATTTCCTGCACATTCTTATAAATTCTACTGTAACAGCCAGTTCAAGCTGACCCAGGTAACTTGGGCTCTTCTAAAACCATATTTTGTTAAAGAAAGTGAATTGGTATAACTAAATGCAATTCCCCTGTGATTGAATAAACACGAGTCTAGCTCTCAAAATGTGAGCTTATCTTTATGCCCTTATTTATTTTTAAATGCCTTTAAAGATAGATTTGAGACATGCCTGAAAATGATTTACTTTAAACTTGATAATAACACTTACAGATGAATATGAGAGGCATTTTATAGATTAATACATTAGTTTCTTTAATCCCTGGTCATATGAAATAATGGATTCACTTTGAGCCTACAATAAAATCTTCATTTCAGACAGTTTTTCCAGCACTATCTACATAATACCTTGTATTTATACACATACTCTCTTGGTTAAAAAGGAAACACAGTTGCTCTGGTCTTTCCCCAATGAAAACACAAGAGATTTTCCTATTGGGAAGAGAGTAAAAGAGGAAGAGAAACTGGGTAAAAGGGAGAGAAGGGGAGATGGAGAGGGAAGAGAGGGGCAGAGGGAAGATACCACTATCCCACTGCTTGGGGAGTTCAGAGTTGCATAATGAGGCAACAAATTCCTTTGGGGAAGAGATGTTATCTAATCAAGAATATGTTCCCAAACCAAGCATGGTGGCACACACCTCCTGAGTAGTCCCAGTACTCAGGAGGCAGAGGCAAGTGGATCTCTTGTGAGATCAAGGACAGCTTGGTCTACACAGTGAGTTCTAGGCCAGCTGGGGCTACCAGGAGACTCTGTCTCAAACAAAAACAAAAACAGAAAACAAAACCACAAAAAAAACAAAGAATATTTTCCCTAAGATCCTTGTAATCAGCCATATTCTGTACACACATAAGAGTACCAGCTGCCTCAACACTGCTTCTTAGCTCTTTAACCTGATCCAAATTTTTGATCAAATACCTCTTGTATCATCCCATATATATCATTCCCTGTGCTCTTTCTTAGTCGAGTTTTTCTATTTGGGGAATATTCATTCGTTTTTTTTAAATAATCATTTTATTTGTACAAATTTATGTAACAACATGTCATAATTCCATACATAATGAAATTTGTCACAATCAAGTCAAGGTAGTTAACATTTTCTTTTCCTTAAACTTTTTTAAAAAATTAAAGCTGAGCATGGCAGTGCATGCATTTAATCCCAGTGCTCGAGAGGCAGAGGGAAGTAGATCCCTGTGAATCTGAGGTCAGCCTGGTCTATATAGGGATTTCCAGACCAGCTGGGGCTACAGGAGACCCTGTCTCAAAAGGATCAAAAAAGAAAACTTTTTAAAAATTGAATTCTTACAATTTCCATACAGTGTAATTTGATGGTATTTAAATCCCCTCCCCTATCCACAACTCCCTTTATTCCCCCCTCCATGTTTTTTAATTTTTGAAAAAACCTTATTGTGAATTTCATACACGCATATAAGGTGTTCTGATGAAATCCACGTCCACTCCCTCCAACACCTCCCATATCTCCCCATCTTTTTTTCTGACAACTTCGTGTTTTTTCTTTTTCTTTCTTTCTTTTTCTTTCCTTCTTTCTTTCTTTCTTTCTTTCTTTCCTTTCTTTCTTTCTTTCTTTCTTTCTTTCTTTCTTTCTTTCTTTCTTCTCTCTCCTTTCCTTCCTTCCCTCTCTCTCTCTCTCTCTCTCTCTCTCTCTCTCTCTCTCCTCTTTCTAAATGGGGTTTTTTGCTCCTCTAACATGGCCCCCTCTAAAGAGGTAACCCTAAAATCCTTTCAGGGATAAAAGCTCACAAATACTTTTGACACTTTTGTCCTTTGCAACATAGTATGTTGCTAAGAGGCCCAAAAACATTTTGACTTTTGACCAAGAAACTGGCTACTTTGGGGTCTTTTTTTTTTACCCTAACTGCCTAGCCAATTCCTACACCCTATTCTTATCACACCATCCTCTGAAGAAGTTGCTGATAGGGAATCAGGATGCAGACCGCTCTGGCTTCTCCCATGCTTAACGGGGACGCAGGGTGAGGCGATTGGGGCACCCCTTCAGTGGGTCTATCTAAAAGACTCCCAAACTGCATAACTCTTATCTATAGGGAGAAAAGAAAGTCCTTGACTGGTGAATAGGGGATGTGGTGGAGAAGTAAAGGCAGGAGTAGTTAGTATTACAAGTTCTAGACAGGGAACCAGAGAAAAGTCAGAACAGGGCAAATTTCAAGTGTTCATATCAGAGTCCATTGGGATTTCTTGACGAGAGCTTCCAAAAGCATCCCTCTATTGGGTTCCTCCTCATTTTTCTTTTGACCGCCAAGGCTGGACTCAAGAGTGATGGACTCAGGATTTGTTTTCAGGCACTTTGATAGCTGTTGGAGTGGCTAGAATCAGTGTCAGTTCCCTCTCAAAGGCTTCCAGATAGGTGGAGAAAACAAATTTAGAACAATAGCTGGTTTTGTTCTAATATCTCCCTTAGATATAGGTGGCCACTACAGTATTGCAGACCAGTATTTGAAGTCTTACATCTGAGCAGCACTTTCTGATTAGGAACAAAATCATCAATGAAACATAATTGTCTAAATAACATTTTATACAGACTTAAGCCTAATTTCTGGGAAATATAATCCCTGGAACTCTTAAAGAAATATACTGATCACTTAAATCTTTGGTTATACTTTCCTTTTGGGTGTTTAAGACCATACAGCTGGCCTAAATAAACCAATTTATTTTTACTCTTAAGGTTGTTTGAGGATCTGTTCCTCAGGGGTCACATGGACTTGGGAAGAGCCCCTGGCTTCTTTCTTTTACAAGTTCCATCTATGTGAAGATAAGTCAAAGGTCCTGCTCGACTGACCATGGCTGGCTTCCCTTGGAAGCATGGAGGGAATGTTTCCTCTGAGTTGACCCTCCTCTTTGTAGACTGGATACTGGTTCAAGTCCATCTGGTAGAGTCTCCACAGACTCCATGAACAGGAGAACAGGTGACTCACCAAGTTACAGGACATTTTAAGAGATGCTCCATAGTCCCCTGGAACTTTGTTGACCTTGGAAGGCAAGGAGCAAAACCTGTTCTTTAAGTCCCTCTGACCAGATTAGTATGGGCCTCAAAGTATGACTGTTAAACATCCAATAAGGTTAGTTCCACCAGTCTGGTACTTTTAATTACCATGTGCTGTGTAGATAAAGCTTGGGCAAAAACCAAACATTCTCAGATAAACTTTAATTAGACATATATTTGGTCCTTAAACTAGTTGACTAAACTATGACCTTAGAAATTTTAAGATTATGTGTATATTATTTTTGTCTCATCCTTTATATATCATAGCAAACCTACACAGGCCCTCATCACTTGCTTAGGCTTTCTCGTTTTTTTGTTTTTTTTTTTTTTTTTTTGGTCTTTTTGAGACAGGGTCTCCCTGTAGCCCCAGCTGTCTTGGAACTCACTATGTAGACCAGGCTGGCCTAGAACTCTGCCTCCTGAGTGCTGGGATTAAAAGCGTGTGCCACCATGCCCAAATTCTCATTTTTTATGTCTATTTTGGAAAATATCTCCAGTCCCATATCCTTTTATTAACATCTTTTACATTATCATTTTCTTTTTTAAACAATTATGAGACACAATAACATCAAATAAATTTTCCATCTGTTGTGAGAATTCTTTTCTTGGGGATACTAAGCAATGCTTATCCTCATTTAAGGTTCCAGTGTCAAACCAATGTTTGATTAACGTTTTCCTGGGGGAAAACCAATGAATTTACTGAACTTACTTATTGCTGAGGAGTGTTGAATGACCTGGGGTTATGCACACTGGAAAATCATTACCCAGCATGGATCAAGCCTTCTCCTCCTAGCCTTCCCCAGATTATATACTTTAGTCCTTCCCAAATCCAGGACACCATGTGTAGATTAGGGCCAAATTACATACAGTTGGCTGGGAAGTGTGGCTGGATACTCTGGTGAGGGTCTACTGACTCTGCTTGCCCCTCCTTTAATGAAGGAGCACAACTGTCAACAAGCCCAATTGTGATGATGTTTAGTGATCAGGCACAACTGAAGTCGTGATGATGGCAGATATTTCACATAGATAAGACTGCTGTAAAACATCATCTTACTAACATGGACTATAAAAGGATTTGATGCTAGGATCCACAAATGAGGGAGAACATATGTCTTTTGTTTTTCTGAGTCTGTGTTACTTTACTCAGTATAACAGTTTCTAGATCCATCCATTTACCTGGAAATTTCATTGTATTTCATTTTTCTTTACTGCTGAATAGAACACCATTGTGTAAATATACCACATTTTTGTTAACCACTCATCAGTTGAAGGGCACTTAGGTGGTGTCCATCTATCTTAGCTATTGTGAAAAGAGCAGCATCAAACATGGTTGTACAAGTGTCTCTACAATAGGATCAGTCCTTTGGGTATATGCCAAGGAGTGGTGAAACCGGGTCATATAGTAGGTTCATTTTTAGTTTTTTTAAGAGTTTTCCACACTGTTTTCCATAGGGATTGCAATCCCACCAGCAGTGAATGAGTGTTCCCCTTTCTCCACATCCTCGCCAGCATGTGGTATCATTTGTTCTCTTGATCCAAAGTCTGATTGTGGTAAGGTGAAACCTTAGGTTGGTTTTAATTTGCATTTCCCTAATTACTAACGATGTTGAACACTTTTTGAGATGTTTCTTAGCCATCATTATTTCTTCCTTTGAGAATTCTCTGTTTAGATCTTTAGCCCATCTTTTAACTGGGTCATTTGGTTTCTCGATTCTTTGTTTTTTGAGTTCTTTATATAGTCTAGATATCAAACTTCTGTCAGATGTTCATTGGTGAAGATTTTTTCCCACTCTGTGGGTTTTCTCCTCACTTTTTTGATTGTTTCTTTTGCTGTACAAAAGTTTTTTAGTTTAATGAGGGCCCACTTGTTGATTGCTAACCTTAATTCCTGAGCAAATTCGGTCCAATTTTGAAAATCCTTTCCTACACCTATATCTTGTAAGTTAATGCCAATATTTTCTTCTAATAGTTTCAGGGTTTCCAGTTTCACATTCAGGTCTTTGATCCATTTGGAGTTGACTTTTGTGCAAGGCAAAAGATAAGGATCTAGTTTCATTCTTCTACAGGTGGAGATCCAGTTTTGCCAGCACTATTTGTTGAAGATCCTGTCTTTCTTCCATGGTGTGTTCTTGGCACCTTTGTCAAATATCAGGTGACTGAAATTGCATGTACTCAGGTTTGGATGTTCAATGATGTTCCATTGCTCTATGTGTCTATTTTCGTGCCAGTACCACATTGTTTTTATGACTATAGCTCTGTAGTATACTTTGAGATCTGGTATAGTAATCCCCCCAGCGTTGCTCTTTGGGTTCAGGGTTACTTTGGCTATTTGGGGTCTTTTGTGCTTCCATATGAATTTATGGATGGTATTTTCTAATTCTCTGAAGTATGTCATGGGGCTTTTGATTGGGATTGCTTTGAAATCTATATATTGCTTTTGGTAGGATGGTCATTTTCACTATATTAATTCTTTTAATCCATGAGCATGGGCCTTCCAACTCCTGCTGTCTTCTTCAATCTCTTTCTTTAAAGATTTAAAAATTTTATTGTTGAGATCTTTGGTATCCTTGCTCAGGTTTATTCCAAGATTTTTTTTTTTTTGCAGCTATTGTGAATAGGAGCATTTCCTTGTACTCTTTCTCCAATTGCTTGCTATTGGTATATAGAAAGGCTACTGATCTTTGTAGATTGATTTTATAACCTGCCACTATACTAAAGTGTTGATCAGTTCTAGGGTTTTTTTGGTGGAACTTTTGGGATCTCTTAGGTATAGTATCATATCATGTGCAAAAGGGGAGAGTTTAACCTCTTATCTTCCAATTAGTAGTCCTTTGATTTCATTCTCTTGTATTATTGCTCTAGCAAGAGTTTCAAGCACTATGTTGAAAAGGAGTGGAGATAGTGGATATCCTTGGCTGGTTCCTGATTTTAATGAGAATGCTTCCAGTTTTTCTCCATTTAGAATGATGTTGGCTTTGGGTTTGTTGAATACAGCTTTAATTATGTTGCGGTATGTTCCCTCAAGCTCAAGTCCCTTTAGAACTTTTATCATGAATACACATTGAATTTTGTCAACAGCCTTTTCTGCATCTATTGAAATGACTATGTGGTTTTTGTATTTGAGTCCATTTATATGATTAATGATGTTTATTGACTTGCATATATTGAACTATCCCTGCATCTATGGAATAAAGCCTACTTGATCAATGGTGAATGGTCTTTTTGATGTACATCTGTATGTGTTTTGCAAGTATGTTTTTGAGAATTTTTGCATCTATGTTCATTAAGGATATGGGTCTCTAGTTTTCTCTTTTGGTTGTATCTTTACCCAGTTTGAGAGAGTGATGCTGGCTTCATAGAAGGAATTTGGGAGTTCTCCCTCTGTTTCTAATGTTTTGGATAATGTAAGTAGTACTGGTTGGAGGTCTTCTTTAAATGTCTGGTATAATTCTGCTGTAAATCCATCTGGGCCTGGGCTTTTCTTAGTCAGGAAGCCTTGTATTACTGTTTCAATTTCCTTATATGGTATGGGTCTGTTTAAACTGCTGACCTCTTCTTGGTTTAACTTTGGTGGTTCTCATGATTTTAGATCTCTATCCATTTCTCTTAGATTTTCAAATTTAGTAGAGTATAGGTTTTTAAAATATTCCCTTATAATTGGATTTTTGGGTGTCTGTTGTGATGTTTTCCCTTTCATCTCTGATTTTGTTGATTTGGATTTGCTCTTTCTTTCTTTTGGTTAACTGGGGTAATGGTCTGTCCATCTTGTTTAGCTTTTCAAGGAACCAGCTCTCAGATTAATTGATTCTTTGTATTTTGTTTGCTTCTATTTCACTATTCCTGCTTTGATTTTTGTTATTTCTTCTCTTCTGCTGGGTTTCAGTTTCATTTGTTCTTGCCTTTCTTGGGTCTTGAGTTGCAGTGTTAGGTCATTTATTTGGGCTCTTCCTAATTTTTTAATGTAGGCACTTAGAGCTATAAACTTCCCTCTTAGGACTGCTTTTAATGTGTCCCAGAGGTTTTTTTTGTGTTGCATTGTCCTTTTATTTATTCTTTTATTTCTTTCTTAATTTCTCCTTTGACCCATTCATTGTTTAGTAGTGTGTTGTTTAATCGCCATGAGTTTGTGTAGTGACTAGGGCTTCTTCCAGTGTTGATTTTGAGCTTTATTGCATTGTGGTCTGTTTGCCATCATTTTGATCACTGTTTGTGTTCTCTGTCTAATTTTGTGTTTCCTAGGTTATACCTTTATTTATTTTCTTTTGTTGCCCCTTGAGTATAGTTGTTTCTCTCTCCACTCTCAATTCCTTCAAGTGTTTGAATGGCTGGTTTTGTGAACATGTATTCTTTCAGGCTATTTGTGTCATGGAAGATTTTTCTTTCCTCCTCAATTGTAATAGAATTTTTGCTGGGTAGAATATTCTGGGATGGCTTCTACTATCATTTAGAACTGAAAATACCTTGGTCCAGGCTCTTCTGGGTGTGATAGTTTGCTGGTAAGTCAGCTGTAATTCTGATGGGCTTTCCTTTATATGTGACTTGTTTTTCTTTTGCTGCTTTCAGTATTCTCTCTTTGTTCTGTACATTTAATGTCTTTATTATGATATGCTGTGGGGAGTTTCTTTTCTGGTCCTGTCTATTTGGTGTTCTATGTGCTTCT